>NC_089840.1:215468820-215802153 GCF_035609145.1 Eleutherodactylus coqui | reverse complement strand
ACATATCTAGGCTGGCCAAAGCAAAAATGTTTCTCAATGGCAACTTGCAAACATCATTGGGGTGGGGGTGGGGGGGATAATGCAAAAACTGGGAGGTTGTGACTGCAAGAACATGCACAGCGTAATTATACCAAAAGGGGGAAAACAGTAAGCAAACTAACCTCAGCGTAACTAATAAACACTCCTCTGCACTTATGCACTTCCGCATTGGCGTGTCCTGGAACGTCAAGTCAGCACGCAGAAGGGAAAGCAACCTATCAAACATGCCTCAAATTTGACAGGGTGTCGACGAAGTTCCTGGTACAGCACACGAAAGTGCCCTTTAACCCCTTAGTGACCAAGCCTGTTTGCGCCTTAATGACCAGGCCAAATTTTGCAAATCTGACATGTGTCACTTTAACATGGAAAAACACCAGAAACGTTTTGCATATCCAAGCGATTCTGACATTGTTTTTTCGCCACATGTTGTGCTTCATTTAGGCGGAAAAAATAGACCGATAGAAATTGTGTTTATTTATTAAAAGCGCCAAAATTGGGAAAATTTTGAAAAAATCGTCATTTTTTCACATTTCCAACTGCAATATCTTAAATATGTGCAAACATAATATAGAAATTTTTGCTAAGATTTATATTTCCACCCGTTTACTTTATTTTGGGCGCACATTGGAAAAACTTTCGTTTTTTTTTAACTATTTAGGAGACGTACAAATTTAACATTACTTTTTAGCATTTTGAGGAACACTTTGTTTTCCTATACCAAGCCGAGATTGGAAAGGCTCATGAGTGTCAGAATAATAGATACCCCCCCAAATGACCTTATTTTAAAAACTACACCCCTTAGTGTATTCACTGAGGGGTGTCATGAGTATTTTGACCCCACAGTTTTTTTTTCAGGAATTAATTCAATTTAGAGGAGAAAAAGTAAAATTTCATATTTTTGCAAATCTGTCATTTTAAAGACATATTTTTTTCCTATAGTTTACATGAAAATCAGGATTTACACCCCAGAATGGATACCCCTATTTCTCCCGTGTTCAGAAATATACCCATTGTGGCCCTATTGTTGTATCTGAGACCACAACAGGGCCCAAAATGAAATTTTGCTTGAAGTCCTTTTAGGCCCCATAGCACACATGTAGAGTTCTTGAGCGCCCAAAACCATAGAAAACCCCCACAAATGACCCCATTTTAAAAACTAGACCCCTTAAGGAATTTATCTAGGGGTGTACTGCATATTTTGACCCCACAGTTTTTGAATGAATTCAAACCAAGCAAAAGGAAAAAATTGTGATTTTCGTTTTTTCGGCAATTCTGTCATTTTAAAAACAGCTTTTTTTGTACAGCACACATATGAAGGAAGACTTGCACCCAAAAATGGATACCCCTGTTTGTCCCGTGTTCAGAGACATACCCATTGTGGCCCTAATCTTATGTCTGGATACACAACGGAGCCCAAAATGAAAGGAGCGACCGGTGGCTTTCGGAACACAAATTTTGCTTGAAGTCCTTTTAGGCCCCATTGCCCACTTGTAGAGTTCTTGAGCACCCAAAACCATAGAGAACCCCCACAAATGACCCCATTTTGAAAACTAGACTCCTTAACGAATTTATCTAGGGGTGTACTGCGTATTTTGACCCCACAGTTTTTGAATAAATTCAAGCAAAGCAAAAGGAAAAAATTTGGATTTTTGTTTTTTTGGCAATTCTGTCATTTTAAAAACAGCTTTTTTTGTACAGCACACATATGAAGGAAGACTTACACCCCAAAATGGATACCCCTGTTTGTGCTGTTTTCATGAATATACCCATTGTGGCCTTAATCTTATGTCCGCATGCACAACGGGGCCCAAAATAAAAGGAGTAATCGGTGGCTTTCAGAACATAGATTTTGCTTGAAGTCCTTTTAGGCCCCATTGCCCACTTGTAGAGTTCTTGAGCGCCCAAAACCATATAGAACCCCCACAAATGACCCCATTTTGAAAACTAGACCCCTTAACGAATTTATCTAGGGATGTACTGCATATTTTGACCCCACAGTTTTTGAATAAATTCAAGCAAAGCAAAAGGAAAAAAATAGGATTTTCATTTTTTGGGCTATTGTGTCAATTTAAAAACAGTTTTTTTTTGTACAGCACACATATAAATGAAGGCTTTCACCCCAAAATGGATACCCCTGTTTGTCCCGTGTTCAGAAACATACCCATTGTGTCCCTAATAGACTTACAAGACCCATGGCTAGGCCTACAATGAAAGGAATACCCGTTGGATTTCAGGGTACCACTGAATAAATTTCAGGCCCCATTGCCCACTTATAGAGCCATTGAGCGGCCAAAACTATAAAGAACCCCCTCAAATGACCCCATTTTGAAAACTAGACCCCTTAACGAATTCATCTAGGGGTGTACTGCGTATTTTGACCTCACAGTATTTGAATGAATCTAAGCAAAGCAGAAGGAAAAAGTTACGATTTTCAATTTTTTTGACAATTTTTTCAATTTAAAAACAGTTTTTTTGTACAGTGCACATAGGAATGAAGACGTTCACCCCAAAATGGATACCCTCGTTTGTCCCGAGTTCAGAAACATACCCATTGTGGCCCTAATCTACTTACAGGACGCATGGCAAGGCCTATAAAGGACGGAACACCCGTTGGATTTCTGGGCACAACTGAATAAATCCCAGGCCCTATTGCTTATTTGTACAGAATAAAGATTGACTCCCTAAAAATTCCCCCCCCCCCTCCGCGCCCTTTTTGGCGTTCGCAAATCTTAGATAAAAGTAAAAATGTGAACTGTGTAGTATTTCCGAAGACAGGGGTAATTACGGAGGCTGGTTGGAATGGGCCCATGGGGCAATAAAACCGGGTATCCCCCCCCCCTCCTCTCATGCTTTTTGGGGGTATTTCATGACCTCAGTGGCGGGTATGGGGTGTAAAAAGTGGCGTTCCGTGAGTCTCCGTAAGCTTGATGAGGTGCGGCGGTCTCACACAGCAGGCGCTCAACAAGGTGCTCCTGGAACTGCAGGAAGGCGAGCGTTCCCGGGGCTTCTTGTAAAATACGTATCACAGGTAGCGGTCTGAATAACGCCGGGCTCACGCGGGTGCAGGCGGAATCCGCTTGCGGAGGCCCGCAGCGGATCCCAGCTGTGAGCCGCCTGTGACCCTGCGTACGGCTGCGTAATGTACTGCGCATAACTGCCTACTCACACAGGAGGTCATGCACAGTACACCTTTGTTTGTATTTCCCGCACCATCGCTTAGCGATGACGCGGGTACTTGCAGCCCGTATACAATGTAGTTGCGTATGGGCTGCGGGTATATCCGCGACCATGGAGCACAATGGGCTCTACGTTGCCGATATCCGCAGTAAAATAGAACCTGCTGCGTTCTCTTTTCTGCGAGTGGATTACGCAATTCCGACCCGCTAATGTGAGCGGAATTGTGTAATCCAATGCGATTGATCTGCGTATTAGCGCGGATCAGAAGCATGCAGAATCCGTAATTCTTATCCGGTCATGTGAGACCGACCTAAGGGGGATCGCTACCTTTTTATCACGTGACCGGGGACCGCTCAACGAGGCCACCCGTCACTGCTCCAGGCTCTCTGTGACCGTTGGTCGCTGGGAGCAAGGAGATTTTAAGTTTCCTGGGCTCCCTGACTCCTGCGCATGTGTCCGGCTTTTTGCCGGCAATCGCATGTGCAAAATCCTGGAAGGTCCACGGAGGAAGATCGCGTCGGGATTCAAATACGCAGGCCTCCGGTAAAAAGTTTCATCTCCTCTCACCGATCGCATCAGTGAGGGGAGATGAAACTTCAAATTTTTTTTTTAACTTTTACGTAATCGGCATTATTGGATAATGGCGAACACGTGACCAGGAACCGCTCACCGCGGACCCCCATTAAATCTCCATGCTCTTGGCTACGTTTTGTAGCCAGGAGCAGGGAGAATTTAAATTATCCTGGCAATCCACAGCTTTTGCCCATGCGCCCGCCATTTTGGCGACGGGTGCGGGTGCAGAAGCTGTGGTAAGGTCCGCGGATAAATCTGGGGGCCTTTGGTACGTACTTTCATCCTCCCTCACGGATATGATCCATGAGGGGAGATGAAATGTACGCTTTTTAAACTTTTAAAAACTTTTTTTAACTTTTTTTTTTTTTTTTAACTTTTTTACACTTTTTTTTCACTTTACATGATCACTGTCATCCATTGGATGACAGTGATCATGTCCCCGGTATAATCTCTCTGCTCCTAGCCACACATGGCAGCCAGGAGCAGAGGGATTTTAAATTCCCCGGGGCTCGAGCCCGTCTGTGCACGCGCCCGATGTCAATCATCGGGCGCGCATGCGCAGACGGGGATTCGGGTCCCGGGACATCGGGACACCGCTGAGGACTGGGGGTGAGTATTTTCACCTCCCCTCATGGATCCGATCCATGAGGGGAGGTGAAACTGACTTTAAAACTTTTTTTTAACTTTTTCGCGATCGCCGCTAACCATTGGATAACGGCGATCGCGGTACCGGGGACCGCTCACCGCAGTCCCCGCTGACATCTCCTGCCTCCCGGCTACCTACAGGAGCCGGGAGCAGGAGATTTTAAATCTCCCGCGGCGCCGGGCCTTCTGCGCATGCGGCTGACGTAATGCCGACTGGCGCGCATGCGCAGAAGACCGGCTTCGGGCCCCGGAGCGGCAGGAGAGCGGGGAGCAGCGTGCCGGACCTGGGTGAGTAATTTCAGCTGCTCCGATGGATCCGATCCATCAGAGCAGCTGAATCTTTAACTTTTGTGTACTTTTATTTACTTTTTTTGCGATCGGCGCTATCCATTGCATAGCGCCGATCGCAATGCCGGGGGGGTGTCCGAACAGCCCGGGATGACAGCTCCATGCTGTCAGCTACCTGCGGACACCGACAGCATGGAGCTGTCACGTCCACAGCCCGAGGGGCATTATTCTCTACAGGAAGCATGTTTTTACGTCCTCAGAGAATAGAGCCCACTTCGGGAGGACGTAAAAACACTATGGGCTGGTCGTTAAGGGGTTAAGTAGCCGCCATTGTAGTAGAGGGTGAACCCACATTCTTCTTGAAATAAGCAGGTCAGGGTGCCAAATAAAGCTTCTTTCACCGAAACGCAGTGAGATTAGCCAATTGAAAAGTACTGCGTTGGACTGAAACGCCATCTTACAAAGGGCAGCAGAATATATTGTTTAAGACAAACTTTTTTCAACCACATTAACAGCATAAACTCAGCTGTGAGGACTATGCAACAATTTATGAGGGGGCAGGTCAACAACAATTTCAAGTTCTACACAGCACTTGTGCAGGTAGCTTCAGTAGAAAAACGCAATGCAACGCAATGCAAAGCTGTGATGTGCTGCAAAATTACAGCCAGAAAAACGCAAATGCGAAACTGCCAAATCGCAGCGTTTTTCACGCAAGAAAAACGGAAACGCTAGTGGGTAGTCACCCTTATGGGGGTGTGGGGTACTTTCATCCAATTATAGACCAGGCAGTCTGATTGGCCTCGCCTCTATTTAAATTAACTGCCTGTCCTTCCACCAGTTGTCATAGCAACCTCTATACAATACTTGCCGCTATCAATGTTTAAACTGGATCAGTAGACATAGGCCATAAATGACACATGTAGCAATCCATGCTGGTTGACCCAGAGGGTACGCAGGTGAAAAACAAAACAAAAGGGGCTTACTTCATTGGAAATGTCAGTGCCACATTGGTGCTGCCCACTGGGGGTATGTCCGTAGCATCAGCAGGAGGCCGGGCGCCTACTACTACTACTACATGGAATGCTGCGCAGCGTCCGACGTACTGATGCCATGACGTCGCCGCACTAACGTCATGGCGCCGCTGCAGCGGTGCCTGCATGCTAGATGGAACCTGGCATGATGCGCCAATATCATCACGTTGTCAATGGCGCCTGCATACACAGTGGAACGCAGCGCATTGGCAATGATGTCACGATGCTATAGAGGCGGGGTTTAAGTCTTATTTGTCCCAATCATGAGCTCCTCTATTTTAGGTAATATGAACGTTTGTTTCTCAGGTTGCTGTTGATGTTAGATATCTTTTTAAATATAATTATAAACCTCACCATCAGTATTAAAATTGGATGTCAATTGAGACAGAGTTATATATATAATCTGTATGATGTTACAATACTGTTGGATCAAACCCTTTCCTCTTCTCATGTATAATTATCTAATTTTCAGTAAATAAAGTAAATTAGGAGATTCCCCTCATGCTGATTAAAAATGTAATATTGGACTGTGACTGGATTTCCTTAGTTTTCTCTTATTCATGCCTGTCACAGAGACAGCATCGTTATTAAATAGGCTGGGAGGTATAGATCCCGATAGGGGTATACACAGTGAGTGTACATGTGCATGTGTCACATTATGAGATCAGGTGAGTACAGTATTTAATATGAGTGATCTTAGATGCACTAGAGGACTCCTCGTCTCATACAGAATGAGATGTCCAGTTTTATCAACGATGATGAGAGTACCACATGTTATACAATCATCGGACTTAGATAGATGAAGGAAAGACGACTGATTTATAGTTTGAAAATCTAATATTTATATGATTATATATATATATATATATATGATCTCTATGATGTTTAATTGGTCAAATGAAACAGTTGAAGAGATTTTCGTTGAGGCCTGCTGGATTAACTGAGTTGATTTTGTACATACAGTCTCTTTCTGGAGTAACAGTTTGTCAACATTTCCTCGACGACCGTCATTTTGAATACATTCTATACCCTGGAAGTGAAGCTGTCCCCCCCACATGTGATTTGAAATTGGAGTGCTTTCTTTAAGTCGCACATTGCCCACATGGGCTAAAATTTGTCTGCGCAGTTGTTGTGTGGTCTTACCCACATAATTTAGAGGGCATGAGCATGTAACCATATATACTACATTTGAAGATCTACAATTAATGAATTCATGATTGGAGTAAGTAGCTGATGTGGATACACTTGTAAATGATGGACTTTTTGTAATATATGGACATGCCGTGCAATTTGAGCAGGAGAAGGTACCAATGAACCTATGTCTACCAAGCCAAGTTAAGCTAAATCTGAAGTCCTTGGAGTGAGATGGTTTTTCACAAGTCTGTCTTGTAGGCTTCTAATGTCATCATCATGTTTGAGGATATCCCAGAACTGACATAGAATCGTATATATTTTTGATACTCCCGTGTCAAAACTACCTATGACACAAATGGTATCAAGTTGTTGTTTCTTTTTTACAGATCTGATCTATCCTGCTTTACCACAAAGGCATAGGCTTGGCCCACCAGGTCATTAGGGTAACCCCTTTCCTGAATTCTTGCTGCGAACTTTGCACCCTCGCTAATAAATTCTTTCTCAGAGGAGCAGTTTCGACAAACTCTTAAAAATCGACCCTTCGGAATCCCCTTTTGTAAAGAATAGGGATGATGGCTCTCCCAGGCCAGAAAAGAATTAATGGCCGTACTTTTCCGGAAATTGGCAGTTGAAAGGGTACCATCTGTTTCCTTAGTGATCTTGAGGTCCAAGAACACTATCAAAGATTGGTTACACTCACAGGTAATGATTACACTCAGATTGAGACTATTCATATTAAGTGTATTTACGAAGGTACTGAATGAATCCTGGTCAACTGCCCATAGAATGAAAATGTCGTCGATGAAACGTGCCCATAAAACAATATTTTCTGTGCAAACTGAGTTTTCTTCAATGAAGACATGGTGTTCCTCCCACCAGCCCAGGAACACGCAAGGCATAAACTAGCTGCACAAGCCTGATCCAGGTAAAACACCAGTAATAGCGACCAAGTGACAATTCACAGATTCTGATTTATCGATGACAGCAATCTGAATAATGGGTCTAAATAGGGCCGGGTCAGCTGTCTTGGCGACCCCCATAGCGTCTGGCACATAAGATGGCTCTAGATAAGTATTCAATCCTTCTTTTCAGAGAGATGTCGGGGCTCTTGTAGTCCGCTAGTTTGGCCATTACCCTGGCAGCTTTGATGGGACTTCCCTTCTTCTGGTAGTAACAGAACAATAAATTTATGTAGCGCACTGTGTTGTTATTATGGTTAGACGTGCACCAAATGAGACTCCAGAAAAGGTGACTTCAGCTCCAGCAGGATGTTTGTGAGATCAAGTTTTATAAGCCAGTTCAATAATACAATATGGAAAAATTAATCTGCAGAGCGCTGAACCAATTTCAGTATCTGCTCAATAGGAAGTCCAGAGGGGCCCTGCTTTGTGGTTACTCTTCGGGGAGCAGATTTCATTTGGTTGACCAGCTCTTGCAGTAAATCAATGATGATTTTGTAGCTGTGCCTCTTGTTTTCAAATGCTTAAAAGCCCAATTTCTCCCATTCAGGCTCCTCATTTTTTAGATATCGCAATATGAGCCCTTGAGCATCTTTGTTTTCGGTATATGTAAGGCACTAAATGAAATATGTGCTTGAACAGAGTGTAAATGCATATGTTAGGTATATAATTTTAAACCACCAGGTAAAAAAAAAAAAAAAGAAAAAAAGCTATGCAGGCAAAGGCCACATTTTGAAAAGTGCAAAACATGGAAAAGCTGCTTTCCAAAAAGCACACATTTAAACACCACGACCAGAAATAAATTTGGAAATGGGGCCGTGGCATCTAAACCACCCAAAAACCATCCCAAAAAATCTGCAGAATCATCCACAGCAAACAGCACATACCCCAACGCAACCAGCACACACACTACAAAAACAACTAATTTAGCAATGGGAAACATAAACATAAAAAGCATGAGAGCGAAAGTAAAATGATCATTTAAATAATGCCACATTGGTACTTACGCATTTTCAGCCTTGTTTGTGCCCGACAATGCAGCCAATGCAGGCCATAGATCTCCTCCCCAATTTCCTCCCAGGCCTCATCCCTGAGGGCCTTCACGTGAAATTCCTCAGTGCGAGTGTCCCAAATACATGGGCGTTCCTGTACAAGGGCAATGAGCCTCTCTTTATCTATCCGAGGAGTAGTCATGCTGCTGGCAAGCTGGAACTAAAATGGCTGATGAAGTGATCACAGACCTTGATGCTGCAGCTCTTTCCCGCCTTCACACTTCTGGGAAATCCCCAGACCCAGCCACACCCTACAGCACCTGAGTTCAATGCCTGCCCTTCCTCTGTCTCCACTGTTGAAATGCTTCAAAAACGTAATGCACAAACTGCGTTGCGCTTTTACAGCCCTCCATTGACAATCATGGGTGCATTAAGAGAAAAATAAGGAGACATATACAACTGACAGTTGTGATGTGAAAAAGCGCAATGCGAAGCAAAAAAACGCAGATGGACAAGAACACATTCTATACCGATGGCTCTTCAGGAAAAAACGCAAAATGCAATTTGGCATCGCAGGAAAAAATAAAACGCTAGCGGGTAGTCACCCTAAAAGAGCTACTATAGAACCAGTTTAGTTGCACTGAAAGCCTACCATCTGGGCTGTCGGTATATCTGTTTGTCATTTTGTTCTAACCTATTTCTTTTATCCTAGAGGGCTATTGAGCTATTTCAGCCAGGGCTAGTTTTTCATTGTAGCTAGTATACTGCATCAGAATTAGGCGAGGGACAGTCTTAGATAACAAGATTAGATAGGACGAGAACAGATGTATCTTCACTGCAAGGTTCATCTCTATTATAGCAAGAATTTAGAAATAGGACAGAATGGTCAGTCCTTTTTTTTAGAAATAATCTCTTGCGTTAGGAACAATATTGTATTCTCTATATATTTGCAATGGTGGCATTAATTAACTGCGGATATGAGATAGTAGAATACCGCATGAGTTTGTTTTCTCAACACTAGAATGTCTTTTGGTGTCCTCATAGGACCACCTTAAATACATCTACCTTGAATATAAGCTCTAGCGCATAATTTTGCACATATAGTTATCGGAGGTTATTTTGGCCAAAGAGGAGCTCACCTCGAGCTAAATGCATCGGACTATATCATAATATCACTGAAAAGGCCTGAAACTAAAATATAACCTTTATTAGTAGAAAAGTTAAAATATCACCCTTTATTATTAGGGCGGTTATTGACCCAGACAGACACACAATAACAAACAAACAACTAATGAGTAGAGCAAGCTGTTACTGAGATATCCAGCTATGCTGGCCCACGGGTATTCACGGATCAAATTACCCTTCACTACGTGAAAAAGGTAAATATTAGCTAGCAAGCCAAGAGAGGTTTCCAACTATTTTGGAACCCACTGTGCCCATATAAGGACCACTGAATGGATGGCCAAAGTGCTAGCCACGGCCCTAAGTTTATATGTCTAGGATCATGTATCTAGACTTGATGAATTGCAAAATGGGAGAATTAGGCCACAGAGCACACAGTTGGTATAGGGCGTATAGCCACTGTAGTAGATGGAGGGTTAACTGCTGGTTGCGTGCTCGGCTATACTGCCGGTAATACTGTGCTTAATGAAACCACCCAAAGGAGCACAAATTATATCCGTGAGGTACAGTATCGCTACAGGTTGCTTCTCAATAAAAATAATGGTCCATCAAGACCCAAACACTATTTGTAGGTCCAGAACATATGTTGGTCTAACAACAATCTTAAGATTGCACGACACTAGGACGCAATGAGGTATGAATAATTTAAGTGTCATGCGTATTTAATAAGGCTAGTCTATGGTAATGTTAAGACTTGCTTATTGCACTGACGCTAAACCCTGATGTCGGTTATAGCAGTCATATAACGATTGCTGTACGTGAGGTCAATCACAGCAACTACAACCGTCTAAACGTCGACGCGTTTCCACGGTGCAACTGTTTAAGTATGACACCGCTTCATCAGGACAAGAATAAGACGTGTGCTATATTTGTTGTTTGATGACTACTATAGTAGAACACTACAGGCGTAAGCTTGATGCGCTATAACGCCTAAGGATGAGTTGTTCGTTAATTAGAAGTGCCAGGAGGGCTGATAGAGGATTGTATTAATGAAACAAAAGAGCGGCTAAGCTCAACTGCGTTCACGATAGTAGCCGCTGAATTAGATAAGTACAGAGCCCCTAACACACAGCACTTCAGTTTGACAGACCTGGTAACTGTCTGAAATTGGTCTGTTTATAAAGGGCTTGCCCCTCCTATTGGGCGGAGAGTATCCTGTTTGCCTAATGGGCAGAATATCAGGAAGAAGAGGTTAACATGACGGCATATTGCAGCGACGCCGAGTCACATGGCGCGTCGCCGGATGATGGTGTAATTGCGCTATACATCTACATAGGGCCGCACTCAAGGGCGCATTATATTCGCATGCGAGCGCTTTTAAAGCACCGCCCATTTTTCGTTCCAAAGGTCAACTAGGCGTATATTTCGATTGGCCGTGTAATAATGAACGTGATGACGTTAGGAACCACATTAGCGTAATGACGTCATGACGCTGTTGGTTTACGACGACGCCCACTGATGATGCCACCGATCACATGAGTGTTTAATCGGCGTAGCGGCGTGACGGTGAACGTGATAACGTGACCACAGGCATCATCTGGTGGCACGTCATCGGGGGTGTAACCCACATACCTTATCACACCCCTTATCCAAAGGGGGTGGGATTAAGAGTGTAACAGATCGGGACCTATCAATTCCTATTCTATAGTGAGAATAGGGGCAATTGGAAGAGCATCGTTTATCGTATAGCTTACTGATCAAGTCAGGTATATATAACTGCAAGTTATAAAATAGCCCACCTAATTAGCGCAAGACCCAAGTATATGTTGGATGTAAACTGGGTCTGGACAGAAGAATTTTTTGCAAGGATTATTTTGCAAGGCCATTAGCTATTAGACCACACACATTGGTACCTAAAATTGTATTCAACAATACATTCCATTAAATAATGAATTGTTTACTAAATAAACGTTGTGTGTTGAATTATTTATTTCTAGGGGGCTATTAGTGATCACCAATAGTGACATCATTAGACCCATAATGTTGGGTGCTGTTAGAAAACCTGCAAAATCATCAGTTACCATTTGTGATGGTCCAAGATTGCAATAGATATTAAATTACTAATGCGGTGCTGGATTGTAAATTATTAATTGGCATAGCATAAAAACACCGTCTGTCACGGTCCCATATATATATAACTACGACGGGTAATCCGATTAACAACAAGGGCTCCCTGAGTAGTACCATCATGACTAAAAGTTCCAGCCAACAATATACACAAACGACACACAAACAGAAGATTTTGGAAACTCCAGAACGATCCTGCTCCTCAAACCAAACAAGGACACAACAGACCCAAAGTCCTACAGGCCAATAGCGCTACTAAACTGCGACTACAAATTCCTATCCAAGATACTAGCAGACAGACTTCAGCAAATTTTTCCGTCCATACTAGACCCAGCACAAAAAAGCTTTACACAAGGGCAAAGTGCTATAAAAAACATCAGAGCCGCCATAACGGCGACGGTCGCAGCACAAAACCCTGAAAGCCAAACGACAATGTTGCTGAGTCTGGACGCAGAAAAAGCTTTTGACAAAATGGCCTGGCCATTCTTAAACACACTGCTAGAAAGACGGAGCTTCGGACAGACCTTTAGGAACTACATAGACACAACACACACAAATGCTACCCCGACCCTCACAATTAATGGACTCAATACCCCCAAAATAGACCTATTTAGAGGGGCTAGACAGGGTTGCCCTCTCTCTCCGCTATTATTTAATTTATCGATAGACCCATTACTCAGACACTTAGCAGAGACATCGCTCTTCATAGGAGCAAACTGCGGAGACATAAAAATAAAGACAGAAGCATTTGCAGACGATCTGCTCTTGGTGGTAAACAACCCCAGGGAAACACTAACACCTTTAATACAAAATATCGAGAGAATTGGCAAACTCTCGGGATACACTATAAACCTAGACAAAACAGAAGCCCTACTCCTCAGAGGACCAGCCAAACCCTCATGGGCGACTAAATATCCATTTAAATGGGAAAAACACGCCATAAAATACCTGGGAATACAAATCACAAGAAACCCTTCCAAACTATACAACACGAACATAGAACCCCACATTAAAAAGCTAGAGACAACCCTGAATACGTGGAAAAACTTCACGATCTCTTTTCTGGGGAGGGCGAGCCTCATAAAAATGATAGAATTCCCACGTCTATTATATATATTACACTCACTACCCATACTGCTAAAGTTAAAAGACGTAAAAAAAATAAACTATCTATATAGGAAATTCATCTGGGGGAGAAAAAGACCACGTATTGCATTCAAAACATTGAACAAACACAGAGAAAACGGAGGAATTAACCTACCCAATATCCGAGACTACAATCTAGCAGCACAGGCGCGAATCATACATGACTGGATTTACTCCAAGTCATATTTTACAAACAAACTCGAGCAGGAAATGGCCGGCTTAATAAGACTCCAGAATATACTCCATAGCCCATATACAGAACTCTCAGGAAAAATCAAAAAGAACCCCCTGCTATTAACGGCCTGGAAGTCATGGAACAAGCTACGTAAAGACAGTCAAGCTTCACCACTAATATCACCACACCTGTCACTAATAAATAACCCCAACTTTCAGGATGGTAAACCTCACAACATCTTTGCCGAATGGGAGGCTCAGGGAATAGATTCAATAGAAAAACTACTACACATAAGGGAACGACGTATAATGACATACGATGAAATGAAACAAAAATACCCTGAACTCCAAATTCCGTTGTTTTCATACCTACAAGTTAGACATTACATTACGGAACTTATACCAAAACTCCGAGAATTCGATTGGATACAGACAGGACACAAATGGCTATCTAAAAAAACAGGGCCACGGGGCATGATCTCCAAGCTGTATAGGGCAATAAGAAACATGAGAGAGCAAGATGACATAGACCTGGGGATTGGAAAATGGGCCCTGGATAACCCAGATTTCACCCCAACACTGCTAATGCAATCACTGACCTCAGCACACAGATACCTACCATCGGCAAGGTTTCTGGAGATGAGGCTACAAATTGCCCACAGGTCATATATAACCCCAAGCAGGGGATTTCATATAGGAATTTATGCCACTTCAAAATGCTCCAAATGTCAGGCACCTCATGCAAACCTATATCACAGCTTGCGGACATGCCCTGTAATACAGGCTTTCTGGACACGAATAAGCGAATATACAAAAGCACACCTGACGAACTTCTGCCCACAAGAGCCAACATGGGCAATATTTGGGTACTTAGACCCTGAAACATATCGGTGCTCAAGAGGCGTTAGGAAATTACTACATTTCATAGCAGCGGCAGGTCTAAAAGCCATCTTACAAACATGGATCCAACCAACAGGGCCCCTGTTCAGGCTGTTCCTGGACAAACTAGCATTCCTGTTCCAGATGGATTGGGCGGAGACATCACTTTTCAAGGAAAAGATGGCACAAGCCTTTTTTGAAACTTGGGGGAGCTTTATTCAATTACTACCACAAAGGGTAAAAGACAAACTAAGAGACTGTTTCTATTACACTTGCTGGTTCCAGGAACAAATGATAACAGGGGACATACCCATCTAGGGTGACACATCTAGGTCGTGCCGTAGCCATGTGGGGACTCCACGATTTTGAAGATCTTCAAGGTACAGGTCAGTAGACCAAAAAACATCTGTAGTCATAATGGGTCAAGAGTTTGAATTAATGTATGTAAACTACCTGTTTTAATGTTTTGTTTGTTATGTTTAACATAAATAATATAAAAAAGGCAGGCTATGACAGCACATCCATGCAAAAAGAAGATACCCAACAAATTCACTGTAATGCCAAGGGTTTGTCATGACTTGTTCAATAAAGACAAAGTTTAAAAAAAAAAAAAAAGTTCCAGCCATACTGTCCCTAACAAAGATGATTTCCAGATTATTAATTTATCTTCAAGATCGCTTTCTATAGATGAATCAAAAATTCTAACAAAAGGCCTGTCATTTGTCCCCACATATCGATATGACCCATTTATATGGAAAAAAAGACATAGCATTATTTTTAAGGAAACTTAAATGGAAAAAATTCTATGCTATACAAAACCGCAAAAAAAGTGCGGAACTGGGACTTGATGTGGAGGATCTACAAGCTCTTAAGGATTTGGAGGATTTGGAAAAAGAAGCTAATAAACCACTGGCGAAGGTCCTTTTACAGCCCTCAAATTAAAGAGCACGAGTATGCCACCTATTAATGATTCCCCGTACATTGACATGTTCGAAAAACTTGTGTTTGAAGAGTGTGAGGGATTAGCGGTTAGGATCGGTAGCAACCTGGGCATAAGCAGTCAGAGACAGTGACACCTAGGATAAAGTCTTTAGTCCAGGCTTTGCCTGGGTTTATTTCCAAGCAAACAAAAGCAAAATACAGGCCTTAACATCAGGCAAACATAACGTAAATCCTGCTCGTCTGAGCACTTAGTATACATGTAGCGTCCCTGTCTACGTACTGGTAAACAAATGGCTCCTGCACACAGCCAGCCAGGACTCTCAGACCTGCAAAGGTCTCAGCTCTCCCCTAGGCCCTGTAGGCCCAGGCTTTATATGGCCTGGTACCAGCCTCACCTGGTACGTGGGAGTGGCCATCCCACCCTTCGCTTTGACCACTCCAGGAAAAGCCGGCCCGGATTATGTGGCTTGGAGCCACTTACACACTTCAATGTGTCAGTAACTTAATGTTACTGACACCCGACTGCCGGCTTCCTCCACCGAGCCCAGGCTGCTCGGTGGCACGTATCTGCCCAAGTGCTCCCCAAAGCCTCATAGGAGAGCATCCTAGGCGAAATATATCTGCCCTCCAGCACTTTGCCGGTCACCTTCTCACATACCCTCCCCCTCTGTTCGAGCCTGTGGGGTCGGACACCTTTAGCCGCCATGCAATGCGTCCTTGATAAGGCATCGGCATTGCCCTGTAGCTTTCCGGCCCTGTGTTCTACCGAAAAACTGAAGTTTTGTAGTGTCAGGAACCACCTAGTGACTCTGGCGTTTCTTTCTTTTGCCTGTGACATCCAGGTTAAGGGAGAGTGGTCTGTGATCAGCCTGAAGTGCCGACCTAGAAGGTAGTATTTTAGGGATTCAAGGGCCCACTTGATGGCTAGGCACTCCCGCTCAACTATACTGTAATTTTTCTCTGGTGGTGTGAGCTTCCTGCTCAGATAAATCACGGGATGTTCCTCTCCCTCTACTTCTTGGGACAGAACTGCTCCCAGTCCCACGTCGGACGTGTCTGTTTGGACAATAAATTCCCTTTTAAAATTGGGTGTGACCAACACTGGACGTCTACAGAGTGCCCGTTTTAACTCGTGGAACGCCTTTTCTGCATCAGGGTTCCACTTGACCATGATTGACTTACTGTTCTTGGTCAAGTCTGTTAGGGGCGCTGCTATGCTAGCAAAGTTTTGCACGAACCGCCTATAGTACCCTACAATGCCTAAAAAGGCTCTCACCTGCTTTTTAGTTGTGGGTTGTGGCCAGTCCTGAACGGCTTCAACTTTATTGACCTGGGGTTTTATAATACCCCTACCTATTATATACCCCAGGTATCGTGCTTCTTCAAGACCCAGGGCGCACTTCTTTGGGTTTGCTGTGAGCCCTGCTTTTCTAAGGGAGTTCAGTACTGCCTGTACCTTGGGTAGATGGCTGTCCCAGTCTTCGCTAAAGATGATGATATCATCTAAATATGCTGACGCATATTGACGATGGGGTTTGAGTATGATATCCATCAATCTTTGGAAGGTTGCTGGAGCTCCATGCAAACCAAAGGGTAAGCAGATGTACTGAAACAACCCTTCTGGTGTGGCAAACGCAGTTTTTTCTTTCGCGCTCTCTGTAAGGGGAACCTGCCAGTAGCCTTTAGTAAGGTCGAGAGTGGAAAAGTACCTGGCATGACCCAGTCTCTCAATTAACTCGTCCACTCTCGGCATTGGGTATGCGTCAAATTTTGACACGTCATTTAGCTTCTGGAAGTCGTTACAGAAGCGCAGAGAGCCATCAGGTTTTGGTATCAGCACGATAGGGCTGGACCATTCGCTTTTCGACTCCTCAATTACTCCGAGGTCTAGCATTTTCTTGACCTCCTCTGAGATGGCTCGTCTGCGGGCTTCTGGAACCCTGTACGGTTTCAACTGAACCTTTACCCCTAGTTCAGTTATAATGTCGTGTTTTAGGACACCAGTACGCCCTGGTATATCAGAGAACACATCTGAATTACGTTGTATAAATTCCCTCGACTCTTGTTGTTGGGATTTGGACAGGGACCCTGATACACACACCTCTGGGACCCCACCATGGGGGGTGCTCACTGCAGTCAGGCCTTCTCTGTCCTTCCATGGCTTAATTAGGTGTACATGGTACAACTGTTCTGGTTTCCGCCTACCTGGCTGGTGTACCTAATTTACCTCTCCGACTTTCTCAATTATTTCATAGGGCCCTTGCCATTTTGCTAGGAATTTACTTTCTAGGGTGGGCACCAACACTAGTACCCGATCCCCAGGGTTGAAGGTTCTCACCTTGGCGGACCTGTTATATACCCGGCTTTGGGCTCTTGAGCCTGCTGTAAATGTTCTCTAACAATGGGCATGACCGCCGCAATTCGATCTTGCATGAGGGAAATGTGTTCAATAACACTCCTGTAGGCGGTGGACTCGTGCTCCCAGGTCTCCTTAGCTACATCAAGGAGCCCTCGGGGATGTCTACCATAAACTAATTCAAAGGGAGAGAACCCAGTGGAGGATTGTGGGACTTCACGGATTGGGAAAATTAAGCCTGGGTTCACACAGGGCGGATTAGCAGCGGTTTTGCCGCGGTTTGCCGTTGCATATCCGCATTGCGGCCATTCCGTCGCGGTTGCAGTGCAATGCAGTGCCAATGTGTTTGGCAAAAATCTTGTTCTCACAGGGCGTAAAATTTACCACAGAGCCGCAGTGCGGATAAGCAACTGCGTCGCGGTTTTGAAAGATGCAGCATGTCCATTCTTTCGACTTTTCCGCAGCGGTTTTTTTTCCATAGGGCCCCATGGACGCAGCAAAAACCGCTATGAAAACCGCTTTTGCTTATTTTGTCGCGGTTTTCAAAGCGGTTCCGCAGCTGCTTGTCCGCATGAGAAAGGAGGGGCAATAACAGGAAGTGGTTCTGCGGCCATTTTAGACGCTTGGCGCCATTTCAGCCTGGACTGCATGGAGAGAGGAAGCAGGGAGCAGGAGCTCCGCCGGCAGCACCCCACCAAGCGGCACCAGACCCTTCCCAGCGGCACCAGTACTATCACCACCACCGGTAGGCACTTCACTGACGCCCAGGGGAAAATATTGCCCAACAGGCGGGAAACTCCCAACCCCGTCAGTGGCGGGAACAGCACCACCACTAGCCCCAGCGGGTCCACCACTAGCCCCAGCGGGTCCACCACTACCCCCAGCGGGTCCACCACTAGCTCCAGCGGGTCCACCACTAGCCCCAGCGGGTCTACCACTAGCCCCTGCGGGCCCACCACTAGCCCCTGCGGGCCCACCACTAGCCCCAGCGGGCCCACCACTAGCCCCAGCGGGGCCACCACTACCCCCAGCGGGTCCACCACTACCCCCAGCGGGCCCACCACTACCCCCAGCGGGTCCACCACAGCCTCACTACAACCCCCATTGCGACCACGCCCAGTGGCGGGAAAAGCAGCGGCGGCACCACTAGCCCCAGCGGGCCCACCACTACCGCCAGCGGGTCCACCACAGCCTCACTACAACCCCCATTGCGACCACGCCCAGTGGCGGGAAAAGCAGCGGCGGCACCACTAGCCCCAGCGGGCCCACCACTAGCCCCAGCGGGCCCACCACTACCCCCAGCGGGTCCACCACAGCCTCACTACAACCCCCATTGCGACCACGCCCAGTGGCGGGAAAAGCAGCGGCGGCACCACTAGCCCCAGCGGAGGCAGCACTACAACCCCCAACGGGGCGAGCAGCCTGTCCACCACAGCAGCACTACAACCCCCAACGGGGCGAGCAGCCTGTCCACCACAGCAGCACTACAACCCCCAACTGGGCGAGCAGCCTGTCCACCACAGCAGCACTACAACCCCCAACGGGGCGAGCAGCCTGTCCACCACAGCAGCACTACAACCCCCAACGGGGCGAGCAGCCTGTCCACCACAGCTACCACCACCGGCAGCAGCACTTTCAGCACCGCCATCGCAATCACCTCTAGCAGCATCGGGAACCTCTGCTAAAAAAGGTCAGTAACTACTTCACCACATTATGCATTGAAGGCAACACGCGTCCAGCTCCACCCACTCCACCTTCTTGTGCTCTCTCTTCGCAGCTTTACGCCCTTTTGCGCGGCTTTTTTGGCCATTGCCACCAGTGGTATTCGCTGGTTAGCTCACTTGCTTTACTCAACTGTTGTATGGTGTACCTTTCCAAGGGTCACGCTCGGTGTAACATCGGTCATTTCCACCATTGTATGGCCCCCACACCCGGTTACATGGCATTTTTTGGCACGGCCGAGGACACGCGTTTAGTCCAATTTTTGCATAGCCGACCCACATTTTTTCTTACCATTTTTCCTTTTACATTGTTGTTCTCGCTTTGGCCTGTCACTTTTTTGCAGATGTGATTGTAAGCGATATTTTTGGCCACTTGCAATTGTGCGCTAGTGGGCCAACATGTGTATATGATGAATGTTAACTGTTTCTTATTGCTCACAGGACTACCTACATTTTCTGAAGTCGCCGAGTGCATTCCGTTTGCAACGTCAAGCCACTTTCCGGAAAATGGCCTGGTATCAACGAATGGGGATCAACGTCTTCAGGATGATAACCTTGGTGAGTGTAGTCTCCGCTGACACAACCATATCCACCCCCCTCGGAATGCAATTCAACTGGTTTTTCCACCCCCCCCTGCAGGTTGAAAGTAGGCCGGAGATTTGGGACCCAGCCGAGCCGGGCTACAGTGACCGTGACTTAAAGGCGGACGCCTGGAATGCGGTCTGCACTGGGATGTATCCCGATTGGGACTCCGCTACAGCTGCCACCCAAAGTGAAATCCGTAAGTTAACAGTATTGGTTGTAACGCTTTGGTGTTTCTTTCTTCCATGTATTTTGAACTGTACTGCATCTAACCACACTGTTTATTGCAGCATGCGGTGGATTCCATAATTTTACATTCTGCTTTTAACCATGTTTTAATCTATTGCAGTTAAAGACATCAAGAATCGCTGGAGGTCAGTTCGGGACCGCTACAAGAAACACGAGAAAGAGTGTGAAAAAAGCGGCATGTCCCCGTCTCAGAAGAAGTGTCCAAACCAGGAAATACTGCATTTCCTCAGAACAAGTCGAGCATTGCGTCCGTAAGTGCTGTATTTTAGGCGAGCTTTTATAGCTCAGCTTCACTGTTGTTGCATTTTGATGTTCTATGTCTCTAACGATACTCTTGTTTCGTCCACAGATCCAGCGGGAACGTCACGGCCGCCGCTCCCACGGTCGAAACTGCTGCAGCCGACACAGAAGGGCAGGAAGAGGCGTCACGGGATGATGATATCACAGAAGGTACCCCAACCTTGGAAGACAGCCAGCGGAGCACGCCGGATTTGTCCATCACTTCTGTAACACCGGAAGTGGTGGAACAAAACGTGTCGCGTAGCAGCAGTGCTGGCACTAGCAGCAGAGCATGCAGTATCCGGGAGGTGAGTTCCGAGCGGACGGGCCGCAGCGTTGCTGCTCGTCCGCGTCGGAAGAACAAGGCAGATGCCGCAAACGAGGCGCTGACGTTATTGCGGCGGGTTGACACGGAGGATCAGTGGGATACAATGGGTGCCACCATTGCGTCATGCATTCGTGAACTGAGGCCGGAGCGTCAGTGGGCTATTGTGCCCGTTATTTACTATACTTTAGAGCTTTTTGCTTCTGAAAGGCCCATTGCTGATAGCTGTAGCCTTATTTCGGCAATGAAAAAAACAGGCTTTGCAGTACCAGAATCGCAGCGCATGTTGCCTCCACCCCAATCTTTCGCTGACCAACCAGGCAGGGTTCCTAGGACAACGGGATACCCCATGCACCATGTTTCTCAAGACACTGGCTACGGCGACACGGTCTCTGGCGGGTCCCCTTCCCCTTCCCAGCAATCATTTCTATCAATGATGAGCAGCCCTGTGCATCAGACCTCGCAACACACAACCACGGTACTGTACACGCCGCCAAGCGGATCTCAATCCAGTACAGGAGACGGCTCTTTTATCAATTATACGACACTGCAGTGATAACAGCTGTTGCAATGTCTTATACGCAAGCATTGTAAAGTGCAGGATCCGTTGTGATGCTGCCTTTTGTAGCGGTGCATGCAGTTGCCTGCTGTCCCAGAAATCCTAACGGATGCTCAGGTGAAAGATTGGGGTGCAATTTCTTCCATCGCTCACTGCCGGCTACTATCTGCTCTGCTGCTAAATAGGCAAGGCACACACACTCATTCCCGTGAGTGGCATGACCGTGAAATTATTCGCAGGTTGTGCGACTGTACGTGAAGGATTGTGTATGTGCGTCTAGAGTGATTTTTGTCCGCTGCCTCGCTGTCCTCCAAGGTTGGTGTATTTCACTTCTCGGGGTCATTGCCTTTGTTTGTTGTTTTCCTTTTTTTAATTTTCATGTGTATTTTCATGTTTGCTCCAGTGTAACGCATGTTACCGGAGTTCAAACATGAAATAAACTCCAAGAAATGCTGATGAGAACAGGGGCAGTCTGTCTGTCGGCCTGTTCCTATCAGCATTTCCCCTTGCGGTATATCCGTCAAGTGTGGCGAAAGCCAAATTGGTATTGGATCGCCCGGCGACAGAGAGAAACGTTACACCATTTAACAAAAAGAAAAAAACACCACGTGCAAAATGACTGCAACTGTGTGGAGAGCAATGAAACACCAAACCCTGAATTTCGCTATCCAACATTGATGTAAATTAATGTCAGTATTTTAGTGGATAAAAAACGGTCACATACGTCGCTTCCATGTGCTCCTGGGGCGTGCCTAATGTAACGCTCGGTAGTGCTGTGGCGTGAAGCTTGTGAATGTGGTTCCATTGCTTGGGTGAAATGTATTGTGCTACTCATGTTGTTGTAATCGTTAACTGTTGAAATGCTTCAAAAAGGTTACGTTTAAAAACCAATACACCTGCCATGTTCATTAGGCTACTTATTAAAAACCAACATAGCCTAACATTTGTTTCAACTTAACATAAAGTTCAGGTATTTTGTTCAGCGACAAAAAAAGAAGAGTGATATTTTTCATTAAATATAGTAAAATTTATTTGTCCAAACTTTTTTCTAACTATTTTGTAAACTTTAATGACCGATCACAAACTGCATGGACCGCCTTTGGTGGGTCTTGAATAAATGCACTTTATGCCAATAATGTCTTCTGCATCCTTCTGGGGCTGGGCGCCGGGGGAGGGTCACACTCCAGTTTAGGGCTGCACACCACCGACACAGGAGAACTGCCATGGCACGGTGCCTTCGTGACTAAGGAAATAGTCAGTGAAGTGTTCTCGAACCTGCACTGCGGTAGCAGCCGTGCAACCTGCACCCCAGTTGATGACTGTGTCAAAGGCAGGAGCGAGTTCTTCGACATCTACCTCTGGGCGATAGTCCCGGAGGTAGTTGTGAAGAACACAACATGCCTTGACAAGGTCATCAACTGTGGTAGGATCTACCATTAGGGTAGTCCCTAGAACTCTCCACTGACTAACCATGATCCCGAAGGCACACTCAACCACGCGACGTGCCCGGCTCAGCCGATAATTAAAAATCCTTTTCCGGGCATTCAGTCCTCTTCGTGGGTATGGGCGCAACAGGTTTGGCAACAACGGGAAAGCCTCATCCGATACCATCACAAAGGGGACTGAATGTGTGGTTCCCGGGAAAGGTTGTGGGGCTGGGAGCGAAACGCCATCTCGAAGAATTTGCATCCCAATCTGTGAAGTTCGCCGCACCCGAGAATCTCCAGTGCTGCCATAGGCGCCAACGTCGATGCAAACAAATTTGCTATGTGCATCAGCCACGGCCATCAGGACAATTGAAAAAAATTTTTTGTAATTATAAAATTTGGAGCCTGAGTGGGCTGGCTGAAGCACATGCACATGTTTGCCGTCGACGGCGCCTATGCAGTTAGGAAATTTGGCAACATCTTGAAAGCCTGCTGTAACACGTTGCCAAGTATCCTCGGTAGGTGAAGGCATCACGATGGGCTGCAACTTCTGCCAGATAGCGCTGCATGTGCACCTCACAATTTCGGTGATGGTAGATTTACCAACACGAAATTGGAGATGCAGGGATGCATAGCTCTCTCCTGTGGCCAAGAAGCTGAAAAGAAGCAGAGAAGAGAAACAAAAGTTAGTACACAATGAAGACTTGCATAATGTCAACACTTCAAACAATTATTTAAGTATTCAGATATTAATCTCAACACAAAATTTATATGAGAACACAGTATAATTCATGTGAAGGAAATAACATGAGCATTGCAGAGGTAGCCATGGGGGAGGTTACATTGTCACTTTACACGCCACACATGGTTCACAATTCCATTCTCCCCATCTACAACATAGGGGAGAGAGAAAGTTAAAGTGCAAAGATGTTCCTGCCACACTCAGGTACATAATTAGGGTACGTTGACTGCCGGTGCGCAACAATGGTTGGCCAACTTGGCTGCTATGGTAAGTTCAACAATCTAACTTCTGCCAATGTGTTTCGGAAGTCAACCACCCACAAGATGATGATGCCTGTGTTATGTGGCAGAAGACAGAATACCAAAGACAACGAACTGTTCCACCGCCCTCTCCCAAAACTAGTAGAGGAGAACCGGAAAACGTACAACTGTACATTTTCAGCAACGTCGCCTGCGAATTAAAAAATGGAGTTTGTCTCCCGCTGGATGAAGCCCTTTGTGACGCCACAAAATTAACCTATTTCCAGCTGTTGAAGAACGTGTGTCTTGGCAGCTAGCAGCGCTGTCTCACTCCACGCAGCAAGGGCGTAAGGTGGTTTGAACTACAACACACGGCCGCTGGCCCAATGGCGGCTATTAACCCTTTCCAATCCATTCTCAGGCCTGCCCCGACATCATAATTTGCCTTCACAGCTGCGATGTGGTGGCAGGCCCAACAGTGCAGTGCAGCAGTGCATCTGCACCCGATCATCAGACACATCGGGTGCAGATGCATTCCTGCACTCATCCTCATCGAGGACCCCCGTAGAGAATGCAGAAAGGGTTTAACCATTTCAGCCTTCTCCTTTATACATTACATACCGCTCAATTAGCGCTATGTAATGCATAGAGATTCCGGCAGCCCGGCGATCATCTGTCCGCCGCGATTACCCGACCCACGGCGGTCACATCAAAGTCGAGCCGGGAGCCAGCACTGTGGGAGGACATGCTTACCTGACTTGCTTCTTGCACATTCTCCTTCTGTCTCCCGGCCATCATGTGATGGCCAGGTGCCACCTGACCACTGTGATCACATCATCGCCGAGCCAGGAGGCAGAAAGAGAATGCGGAAGACGCCGGACAGGTAAGCAGTTCCCCCACTGCACCGTCCTGAACTCTGTCAGTTCAGGAGGGTGCAGGGACAAAGGAATTCTTTTCACCCATTCTCCCCAGCACCAATTTATTTTGAACTGGGGAGAATGGGTGAGAAAAAAAAAAAATAATACTGGAAAGGGTTAACCATTGAAATGCCACTAGCAATTCTGACAGCGGCATTTACATAGCACAAATAGTGTCGAGGGGTCACGCACGGGCAACCAAACACCCACCCGACCGGTGAGTTCGGGGATGCCGTGCACGTGTCATTATGGCGGTGTTGCTAATGAAAGGGGTGCTCGAAAGCCAAGCTGTCCAAAAGCAGTGTGACGTAATGCAATTGCATTACGTCCTACTGCCGGAGCAATCACAGCATCGCATGAAAAAATAAAATGTATTGCACAAAACGTGTGAGAAAAAAAAAAAATATACAGTTGCAAATTACATTACGGATAAAACAACTGGGACAGGATAAGAAAGGTTACTTACCGAAGGGTGATGAGCAGCCTTTCTTCTGCAGTGATCGCCTTCCTCATGTGCGTATCCTGGTACGTAAGATCCCGGCGCAACAGCTCCAGAAGGCGGTCAAAGGCCTCCATAGGCAGCCTGCAGAAGGCTACGAACTTCTCCGGATGGCTGCAGAGAGAGAGAGAAAGGGAGAGCGGGCTAAACTAAATACAAATTCTTTGCACAATCTCAAACCTATTCACATCACATGATGCACTTCACTTACTTTTTTAAATCTTGGTAAAGGCTTGCGAAATGCCCCTTCGTCCCCCTCTCGATGAGTAGGGGATGCACCCAGTAGCGCCTCCGGCGCCGGGAAGCACGATCAGTCTGTAAAAGAATATTAGCAGGAATTAAAGAACATGGCAGCAATCGCACTCTAGTCCACAATGCATCTAAAGAAACAACAAGAAAACAAAGCACACACTGTCGAAACACTGCTCACCTTTTCGGATTCTTCTCCTTGCATGTACAACATTAGGGCGATGAGTGTGCGGCGGTTGGCGCGCCTCAGCCGAATTCTTGTGGTAGGCTCCATAGCTCAAGAGAAAATGGCCACAAATTCTGCCTCTTCCTACCCTGTGCAGAAATGGGCGTGGACGATGACCTCACAGGAAAGGGTTTTCTTAGAATCTGCACCTACTAAAATACGCAGTCAAATCTGCAACTAAAACCGCCACTCTCCAAAAAAAACCGCTGCGGTTTTTTCCGCAGCAAACGACCTGCGGATTTAACTGCGGTGGAACCGCAGAATAATACGCGATGAAAACCGCGACTACATTTGGGTATTGCATGTGGATTTGCCGCAGATGCGGCAGGGTTGCGGCAAAACCGCGACGGTAAAACCGCGGCGTTTACGCGGCAAATCCGCCCTGTGTGAACCCAGCCTAAATATGGCAGCAGACAGTCCCAGTCCTTCCCATTCTTATTGACTACCTTTTTTAGCATGCTTTTTAGGGTCTTATTAAATCTCTCAACCAGACCATCTGTCTGTGGGTGGTACACAGACGTCCGTAAGTGCTTAATATTCAGCAGCTTACACAATTCCTTCATGACCTTTGACATAAAGGGGGTTCCTTGGTCCGTCAGGATCTCTTTTGGTATACCCGTGCGGGAGAACATGTGAAGTAGTTCCTTTGCAATACCCTTGGATGACGTATTGCGTAAAGGAACGGCTTCGGGGTAACGGGTGGCATAGTCTACAACCACTAATATATGTTGGTGACCCCGGGCAGACTTTACCAAGGGCCCAACTAGGTCCATAGCGATCCGCTCAAACGGCACCTCTATGATGGGCAAGGGCACTAAGGGGCTCCGGTAATGGGGCATAGGAGCTGTTATTTGACACTCCGGGCACGACTCACAGTAACGTTTTACATCACCATGTACCCCCGGCCAGAAAAAATGCTGAAGGATGCGTTCCTTAGTCTTTTCGCTCCCGAGATGACCTCCCAGCACATGCTTGTGCGCCAGGTCTAAGACCATCCTACGATAGGACTGAGGTACCACCAGCTGTTCCACAACCTCCCCACGGACCTTGTCAACCTGATACAACAATTCTTGGTTGATTGCAAGGTGTGGAAACACAGTATCAGCCCCTGGGAATTGAGGCTCCCCATTTATCACTTTAACATTTTTCCTGGCTTTTACTAAGGTGGGGTCTCGGAGCTGCTCAGTTCCGAAATTGGCACGTGAGACCTCTAAGTCAGGCATAGCAACTACTTCATCCTGTACCTCCGTCTCACCCGCCAATACTGTTAAGGGAAAGTTATCCCCATTCTCTTGGGTCACCCCTACTGCCGGAACCGTACCCTCAGGGTCAAACGGTTCTGGACACACATCATACACATTTGCATTATCATGAACCTTATTTGCAGACGACCCACAGTGTCGCCACAAGTCCCAAAATAGGGGAAAGTCTCTCCCGAGGATCACGGTGTGCATTAGGGATTTTACGATGCCCACCTCATGGGTGGCAAGTCCACACGGAGTCTCAAGTCTTACAAGGGCAATAGGATACTCCTTGGTGTCCCCATGCACACACACAACCCCCATGCGACGGCCGGTGAAGGTTGTGGGATCGACCAGGCTGGAGTGCACCAGCGTAACCGAGCTCCCTGAGTCCAGTAGAGCTGTCACCGCAAAGTCATTCACCTTTAGGTGACATAATGGTCGATCAGTCTCTGACACAGTCTCTGCGGAACATACTGGCCGTGCGAACATCGACCTCCGCCGGGCAGAGTCACAGTCCATGGGTTCCACAGTGAGGGGACAGTTGGCAGCAAGATGCCCGGGCTCATGACAGCGCCAACATCGTATGGGGGCCCGGTCTCCTTGGGGTTCTACTCGGGACCCGAATGTCCCTTTGGGGCTCCTCCTCTGCCCCAAACGATCCCCCTCTGAGCCGCCTCCCCTGGGGACACTGTTGACACCCCTTACATATGGAACAGTCTTACCAGGTGTTCCGGCCGACTTGCTGTTCCCGGGGTTGGAACGTCGAGGAGGCACGGCCTGCAGTAAGTCCTCCGTGGCTTTATACCTCTCGACGAGGCTCACGAGTTGGTCCACGTCCTGGGGACCTCCTTGTCCCACCCAGCGCTGGATTGCGGGGGGCAACGAGCGTACAAACTTATCCAGAACCACTTTCTGTACGATCTCTGCTGGGGACGATTCCTCCGGCTGCAGCCACTTTCTTACCAGGTGGAACAGGTCGTACATCTGGGAGCGAGCTGGTAGGTCGTCCGTGAAAGTCCAGGTGTGTACGCGTCGGGCCCGCACATGGGTGTCCACGCCCAAGCGTGCCAGGATCTCACGTTTGAGTTTACTATAGTCCTTGGCATCCTGCTCACCGAGGTCAAAGTAGGCCTTTTGGGGTTCTCCTGTCAGGAAAGGCGCTACTACCTCAGCCCACTGAGGCGCTGGTAATTTCTCTCTCTCGGCCACTCTCTCAAAGACCGCAAGATAGGCCTCGATGTCATCGGTGGTCGTCATTTTTTGTAAGGCCGCCTGTACCGCGGTACGGGTGGTGGGGAGCGAACCAGACGACCTCTGCAGACTTTGCGCCAGGAGAGCATTAGTCTCGGCCTGAGCTCTCATGGATCTTTTGCTGGGTCGCCACCACTTGTTGCTGCACGTTCATTTGTACCAGCTGCTTTATCAGTTCCTCCATCTTGGCAGTATCTGATGGCTGTGCCGTTGCAGCTTTCACCCAGGACATGGGGATTACAGCACTCTCCAGTCAATCTCTCCTGGGCGGTTGCCCCCAGCAACGGTTCTCCAGCTGCTGCAGCAAAATGTCCATTAATTGGTGTATGTCTCTTTAAGACCGCTGCCCGCATCCAAACACCACATGTGAGGGATTAGCGGTTAGGATCGGTAGCAACCTGGGCATAAGCAGTCAGAGACAGTGACACCTAGGATAAAGTCTTTAGTCCAGGCTTTGCCTGGGTTTATTTCCAAGCAAACAAAAGCAAAATACAGGCCTTAACATCAGGCAAACATAACGTAAATCCTGCTCGTCTGAGCACTTACTATACATGTAGCGTCCCTGTCTACGTACTGGTAAACAAATGGCTCCTGCACACAGCCAGCCAGGACTCTCAGACCTGCAAAGGTCTCAGCTCTCCCCTAGGCCCTGTAGGCCCAGGCTTTATATAGCCTGGTACCAGCCTCACCTGGTACGTGGGAGTGGCCATCCCACCCTTCGCTTTGACCACTCCAGGAAAAGCTGGCCCGGATTATGTGGCTTGGAGCCACTTACACACTACAATGTGTCAGTAACTTAATGTTACTGACTGCCGGCTTCCTCCACCGAGCCCAGGCTGCTCGGTGGCACGTATCTGCCCAAGTGCTCCCCAAAGCCTCATAGGAGAGCATCCTAGGCGAAATATATCTGCCCTCCAGCACTTTGCCGGTCACCTTCTCACAAGAGTTAAAACCCTTGTCGGACAAAAAACGTTTCCATTATCAAAATCTAAGATATTTGGAAAAAAAAGCTCTACTTGAAATTGAAAATGACAAGAGCATCGTGATCAAGGAATCCGACAAGGGTGGGAACCTTGTCATTATGGACGATCTCTCATACAGAGAGATGTGTATGAATCTATTAGGTGACAATACTAGTTTTGGGAGACTCGATCAGGACCCCACCAACTCCTATCAAAGAGATCTTTTGGAGATCTTGACACGCGCTGAAGAACAACATCTTATCAGTCGCAGTGAATTTAATTTTCTATATCCTCAACATCCTCAGATCCCCACGTTTTATGGTATCCCCAAGATCCATAAAGGCCTATCACCGCTCAAGGGGCGTCCTATCGTATCTGGCATCAATAGCATTACACAGGCGTCAAGTCAATATATCGAAACAATCCTTAAACCGTTTGTGGAATCATTACCATCTTTTGTACAGGATACGACTGACGTCCTGAGACGTTTAGAGGATCTATATGTTCCAGATACTACATTCTTGGCCAGCCTTGATGTGGAAGCACTTTACACCTCCATCCCACACAAGGGCGGTTTGATGGCCACGAGCTTTTTTCTTCAACAAAGGGGTAGGCAATTTTCTGATCATAACAATTTGGTTCTTGAACTTTTACAGTTTATTTTGGAACACAACTATTTTGTGTTCGACCGAAAGTACTTCCACCAGCTCAGGGGGACCGCTATGGGGAGCCCCTGTGCTCCCCATTACACGTGTCTTTACCTGGGCTGGTGGGAGGAAAAGTACGTCTTTAATGAAACCACCACCACGTGGACCAAATTTATCGATATGTGGATCCGCTATATCGATGACATCTTCATCTTATGGACAGGAACCGAGGGTCAGTTTACAGAATTTGTCAACGAACTTAAGAACTCTTTAGGCCTGTTTTTGACATCTGAGATACAAAAGCAATCCATCACCTTTTTGGATTTTAAAATATCCAAAACGGAATCCAGGCTTATTTCCACAACACTCTTTAGGAAACCCACGTCTACGAACAATTTCCTGCACTACCAAAGCCATCATCCAAGAGCACTAAAGGACGGCATTCCCAAGGGCCAATTTATTCGTGCCTGACGGAATTGCTCAATCGAACGACCTCACATGTAGATTTCTTAATAGGGGCTACCCATTGAAAATTCTGGATAAAGCTTGTGAGGGAGCGAGTAATAGAACAAGAACTGACCTACTACAAGGGAGAACAAAGTCTGAGGGCGAAAACATCATACGTCTCATTGGTACATATGACGATGAAGCCCCCACAATCCGTAAAATTATTTCCAAATACTGGGATATTCTACGTCAAGACCCGGATCTGGCTGATTCTTTACAATCCTATCCAGCAATCACTTACAGGAGAGGTAGGAGCCTTAAAGATCGGCTCATGCGGAGTCATTACACCAGACCACCCGCCCCCTCAACATGGATTACGACAAATGCAATGGTAGGTTTTTACCGTTGCCATGGCTGTAAAGCGTGTCCAGTCATGAAGAAGTCAAGAAATTTCCAGAGTGCATCGACTGGTGAAACCTATTCCATTCGTGACTTCATAAATTGTCGATCGACATATGTAGTGTACCTGGCAACTTGCCCTTGCCCTAAGGATTATGTGGGAAAGACGATCCAACAGTTGCGGAGACGCACGCTGGCCCATCTTGGAAACATCAATAGAAACGAACCCACAAGTCTTTCCACACATATGAGGGAGGTACACCCGGACCATCTTGATTCAGTCACTTTCAGAGGCATTGAGATCATACATGACAACGGCCGTAAAGGGGACAAGAATCGAAGATTGCTCCAAAAAGAGGCCTTTTGGATTCACAAATTGGATTGCATAACACCTAAGGGCCTAAATGAAAATCTATCATTTGTCCCATTTATCTAGGAAACAGCAAAAGCTAGATGGGTCATTCTGACATTACTCGCCCCTACTGGTATCCCCAGGCTTATGTAACGATAAAAACCCGCGTGAGATTCATATTTGGTTGAATGGATAATTTACGGAGGGACAAACTTCTATCTACCATATGGTATCCTGTATTTTATGCTTTGTTTAAATTGGGCTGTTAACAGCATTTCCCGAAAAAGTTTGGGTTATTAATTCACGCTTTGTATTCGGTATTATTCTCTAATGCGACACGTCTAACTTGGGCCACACACGGGACTGTCATAAGTGGTGACTCGATAGTATGCAAATTATGCATTAAAATCCCAGTACCAGTTTACAAGTAGCATATGCATAACATCTGCAGCGCTTTATACTACCCTGCGTGGCCTTATGGTGCCCTGTAGGTCAATAACCATCATTTATTAATATGGGTCAATAATAGAATTATAAACGGTGACAATTAATAACATCTGACAAAATAATAACCTAACACATATATATGGGACCGTGACAGACGGTGTTTTTATGCTATGCCAATTAATAATTTACAATCCAGCACCACATTAGTAATTTAATATCTATTGCAATCTTGGACCATCACAAATGGTAACTGATGATTTTGCAGGTTTTCTAACAGCACCCAACATTATGGGTCTAATGATGTCACTATTGGTGATCACTAATAGCCCCCTAGAAATAAATAATTCAACACACAATGTTTATTTAGTAAACAATTCATTATTTAATGGAATGTATTGTTGAATACAATTTTAGGTACCAATGTGTGTGGTCTAATAGCTAATGGCCTTGCAAAATAATCCTTGCAAAAAATTCTTCTGTCCAGACCCAGTTTACATCCAACATATACTTGGGTCTTGCGCTAATTAGGTGGGCTATTTTATAACTTGCAGTTATATATACCTGACTTGATCAGTAAGCTATACGATAAACGATGCTCTTCCAATTGCCCCTATTCTCACTATAGAATAGGAATTGATAGGTCCCGATCTGTTACACTCTTAATCCCACCACCTTTGGATAAGGGGTGTGATAAGGTATGTGGGTTACACCCCCGATGACGTGCCACCAGATGATGCCTGTGGTCACGTCATCACGTTCACCATCACGCCGCTACGCCGATTAAACACTCATGTGATCGGTGGCATCATCAGTGGGCGTCGTGGTAAACCAACAGCGTCATGACGTCATTACGCTAATGTGGTTCCTAACGTCATCACGTTCATTATTACACGGCCAATCGAAATATACGCCTAGTTGACCTTTGGAACGAAAAATGGGCGGCGTTTTAAAAGCGCTCGCATGCGAATATAATGTGCCCTTGAGTGCGGCCCTATGTAGATGTATAGCGCAATTACACCATCATCCGGCGACGCGCCATGTGACTCGGCGTCGCTGCAATATGCCGTCATGTTAACCTCTTCTTCCTGATATTCAGCCCATTAGGCAAACAGGATACTCTCCGCCCAATAGGAGGGGCAAGCCCTTTATAAACGGACCAATTTCAGACAGTTACCAGGTCTGTCAAACTGAAGTGCTGTGTGTTAGGGGCTCTGTACTTATCTAATTCAGCGGCTACTATCGTGAACGCAGTTGAGCTTAGCCGCTCTGTTGTTTCATTAATACAATCCTCTATCAGCCCTCCTGGCACTTCTAATTAACGAACAACTCATCCTTAGGCGTTATAGCGCATCAAGCTTACGCCTGTAGTGGTCTACTATAGTAGTCATCAAACAACAAATATAGCACACGTCTTATTCTTGTCCTGATGAAGCGGTGTCATACTTAAACAGTTGCACCGTGGAAACGCGTCGACGTTTAGACGGTTGTAGTTGCTGTGATTGACCTCACGTACAGCAATCGTTATATGACTGCTATAACCGACATCAGGGTTTAGCGTCAGTGCAATAAGCAAGTCTTAACATTACCATAGACTAGCCTTATTAAATACGCATGACACTTAAATTATTCATACCTCATTGCGTCCTAGTGTCGTGCAATCTTAAGATTGTTGTTAGACCAACATATGTTCTGGACCTACAAATAGTGTTTGGGTCTTGATGGACCATTATTTTTATTGAGAAGCAACCTGTAGTGATACTGTACCTCACGGATATAATTTGTGCTCCTTTGGGTGGTTTCATTAAGCACAGTATTACCGGCAGTATAGCCGAGCACGCAACCAGCAGTTAACCCTCCATCTACTACAGTGGCTATACGCCCTATACCAACTGTGTGCTCTGTGGCCTAATTCTCCCATTTTGCAATTCATCAAGTCTAGATACATGATCCTAGACATATAAACTTAGGGCCGTGGCTAGCACTTTGGCCATCCATTCAGTGGTCCTTATATGGGCACAGTGGGTTCCAAAATAGTTGGAAACCTCTCTTGGCTTGCTAGCTAATATTTACCTTTTTCACATAGGTAATTTGATCCGTGAATACCAGTGGGCCAGCATAGCTGGATATCTCAGTAACAGCTTGCTCTACTCATTAGCTGTTTGTTTGTTATTGTGTGTCTGTCTGGGTCAATAACCGCCCTAATAATAAAGGGTGATATTTTAACTTTTCTACTAATAAAGGTTATATTTTAGTTTCAGGCGGTTATTAGTTATAAGTGCCTTGTTTGTCACAGTGATTTATGGACTATATCATAACGACCATCTGAGTTAAGAATAGTTTTTACTATTCATTTGCATCTAGATTTTTAGTCTTAGTAAGTAGTAGTATAATGTGAACCAACGGCCCCACAATTTTCCAGGTGGGACGTTTTTGCTTCCATTTATTGCTTCTTCATCAGTGATTCAAGTGACACACATATAAACACCTTTCAGGCATAAGAAAACTTTAATCTTTGTATCTTTTCTCTTATTTGACTGATGCTTAATTCCGCAAATTATGTTTAGTTGTTTTTTTTAACGTATTTAATAATAGCAAGGAGCTGCAGGAGCAGCCGCAAAAAATGACCTTTAAAGGTCTAGTCATCCGGGGTATGATGCTGACCAAAACTCTTATCGCATCATTGATCGACTGCCATATCCGTCACAATGTAAATACGGATGAGGTGATCTCTTACCTGCAGCACATGTGCCCGATATTTTACAGCAGTGAAGATGCCATTTTCTCCAAGGTTGATGTACTTTACAACGATCCCTTCACGTCAACAAGTATGATAAAGAACAATTGCTGCGTGCGTCACTGCAGGAGTACCAGAAAGTATGTCACATTCTTGACTTGGCTACTGTTTGTGGCAAGTACAGACAACAGTGTTTTTATGAGGGTGTAGTACAGCTGTGCCTTACATAGGCTGAGAACAAGAATATTTGCAAGAGCTCGGATCGCACTATCTGAAGAAAGTCGAGCCTGAAGGCGATGAGTTGGGCTTACAAGCATTTGAAAACAAGATGCACAGATACAAAATCATCATTGATTTACTGCAAGAGCTGGTCAACCAAATGAAATCTGCTCCCCGAAGAGTAACCACAAAGCAGGGCCCCTTTGGATTTCCTTTGCACCAGATACTGGAATTGGTTCAGCGCTCTTCAGTGAATTTTTCCATATTGTGTTATTCAACTGGCTCATCAAGGTTGATCTCACAGATGTCCAGCTGGAGCTGAAGTCACCTTTTCTGGAGTCTCATTTGTTGTGCATGTCTAACCATGACTACAACACAGTGCGCTACATAAAATTATTGTTCTCTTACTACCAGAAGAAGGGAAGTCCCATCAAAGCTGCCAGGGTGATGGCCAAACTAGCAGACTACAAGAGCACCGACATACCTCTGAAAGGAAGGATTGGATAGCTATCTAGAGCCATCTTATGTGCAAGAACCACCAATGGCCAATATGGACGTACTCAAGATACAGAATTAATACATGAGCTGGAAGACTCAATGGATATCGCCAAAGTACAGCTTGAAATCGAGAAAAAGTTAATCAGAAAATACTCCCATCATCGTCCAGCACAGAACGCTATGGTACAGCTTGATTCACAATTAATGAAGACAAAATATTGTGTGCTGGACTGGTCAGACCTCAAGAAGGTGTCCTCCAGCCAGCGACATCTTATCTGCTGCTCATTGCCACTCCGGTCACACTTGTTATGTTAAGAGTGAGCTTCAGCAGTCTGCAGCCTGGAGATCCATCTGCAACCAGAGCCCTTGTATTCAATAGCCGCAGGAGATACCTACGTATGTGTCTCCGTCACACAATAGGGGACATCTTTCTCTCTGGCATATCTGGCTGCTTGTATGAAGTGGTCTACCGGGCTGAAGCCGGCTGCCTTAGCCCAAAGTGCTGGATTAGTAACTGTACGAGGAGCGCAGCTGGTGTGCTGCTCGCCTCCTTGCTTTCAACCAGACATGACCCCATCATTCAGATCGCTGTGGATAACAGCCGGAACATCTTATATATCCCATTCTGAGGACGGCATACTACAGGTCTATGGCTTGGGTCCAGATGCTAACGGAATAACCAAAGTCGCGTCAGTATCCCAGGACCCACTGTATCGCTGCTGTAGGGATCGCCAAGACAGCCGGCCCGGCACTATTCAGGCTCATTATTCAGATTGCTGTCATCGATGAATCAGAATCTGTTAATTGCCACTTGGTCGCTATTACTGACGCTGGCGTCCGCCTCTACTTCATATCCGTCCCGTCAGAAGGGCCTGCAACTCAGCCCTTGCAATTGTCTTTAGTTTACATTCACCTACTGCCTGGATTTATAGACTTTGCCACCGTAGATAAACCATCAAACGTTCATTAAATGCTTTATAGGCATGACGTTTTCTTTATGGCAGCTTCTGAAGACCCCATCTACGACCTTTTATGGTGCATCAACCATCACGGCGTCCCGTTTCAGAGGCAATTAATGGAAACACGCTGTAAAGCATCTCTGTGGTCATTCTGCCGTGTTATTGCTTCTGGCAAGGACTCTTCCGTTAGGGTGGAACTTATGGTTCCAGCCAAGACATTTGTTGTGCTCTCCGCTCAGGGAAGCCATATCTTCTCTATGGTCAGACCGGTGGAGCAGCTTCAAGATCCTCTCATCAACACTTACGAAGATGAAGACTAACAGGAGATTCAACGATTTTTCAAGGTGTTTCACCCGGATCAGGCTTGGGCAGCTAGTTTTTGCCTTGCGTGTTCTACTGCTGCCTCTGATCGGAAGCTGTCTACCTGGGCTACCCAGGCAGTTTTTAGATATGGAGGAAAAGCGCTGGTGAAGAATAACCCTTCACTTCCAGTTCCCAATAACACCAGGGCATATAACACCATATCAGTTGGGTCACCTTTACCCACACTTAGCGAGGTACCAAATCCAAGCTTCCAGGGTGCACCTGAACGATATTTAGATTCCCCAGAAACTATTTTTTCTGGAGGACACAATAGTATATACGTCTACGAGGGGTGACTGAAAAGTTCTTGGCCCACCCATGAAATATTTGTCCTAGCTGAGTGTCAGTTTAGCAGTTATTAGTAAATTTCCTTGCTAGGTTACAAATCAAATTTTTCATTAATTTCTTTTTTTTTTTATTTCAGCTTTTTACCAGCGTTATAGACATCATCTGGGATAAAGAAGTCACAGTCAAAAGAAAATTCAAGAATGGGAACTGTGATTTCATGCAAATGGATAGCGACGTCTCTGGGCAAATTCTACAATCCATTCTATAGAGCAGTAATGTAAAAAAGTGCTCCTGCGCTGCCTCAACAAACACCCGGGCCGTGACAAATAAGCTATTTGTCAATAGGTTTATTGGGTTTGTACAACGCATTTCGTCGCTCTGGGGCGACTTTATCAAGTACATAACAATAGTAATACATTAGGACTTTATATAGTTACTCACTCATTAATGGCATCTTGTTCTGATGGAGCTTCCGGGTTAGTAATGCTGACGTGACCTATGCGTCACGCGAGAGGCGTCTGTGTGTGCTGATGATCCTCAATAGCATAATGGTGAAACTTCGGGGTTAGTTGCGCTCTCGTGACTAGAAAATCACGTGAGCTGCGTCTGCGTGCGTCAGTCATTCTTACTGATGGGATGACGTCCTTGCGTCGTGACGTAGGGATCATGTGTTTTAACCTGCATATTATGGCAGCGTTACCATGGATACTTCTCTGCATGCGGACCCACGCTCACTGCAGTCAATTCGAATACTATATCCCTGCAGTGAACGTAGATACGGGATGCCACACAAAAAACACTATATGTCACTGTGCTTAAAGCCGTACGCTATAAGCTAAATAATAAATAAGACAATCTTTAAGTGACATATAAGGGTTACTGATCCCTGGTGATACAATTTCATTAGCTATATATAAAATGCTGTTCTTTTTCTATAATAAAACTTTTTTTTGGTACAAGACAGGTTATAAATTTTGGGGTATAAACCTAAACCCTATATATGTGCACATTTATATATGTATATATAAATGTGTATACACTATACAATATGCAATAAATATAAAATACTATATCCCTTCACTCCCAGATTCGATGCCACGTTATTTACATTATCTCAATATAGAGGCAGTATACATACGTTGATGATATTTCATAAATCATTGTAGTAAATTCCTAAAAAATGTAAAACATGTATATTATAAAAATGATTACATATATAAAACAAGGAATAATTCCTAGGTAAAAAAGATATATACGATAATTTTTTATCAATGTACAGAATAAATTAATTAATATGATATCATTAAAAGTTATTCAACAATAAAAACCACACCATTCAATTAAATTTTCTCCAATACTTCGTTGAGACCATTAGGTACTAATGTGTCTAATCTAAAAATCCAAAACATTTCTTTTTCACGTAATTTTTGGATAGATTTGGAATGTATGGATTCAAGTGGTGTCACTTTTAGGTCTTTAAAATCTCTATTGTGAAAATTTAAATTGGCGGGACACACTGTTTTTTAAAAAACATTTTTTATGTTATTTCTATGTTTGTTTATCCTTTCTCTTAAGGTGTTGATGGTCCTCCCCACATATTTCAATCTACATGGACACTCTAGTAAATAGATAACTGAATCGGTCTTACACGTTAGATGTTGTTTAATGACAATGGGTGCTCCTTCTTTTAATGTTATTTCCTTACATTTATTATGCTCCAGCAGCACTTGCACTTTTTTTCACCACACTTATAGACCCCTTTATAGTTCGTCTACTTTTCGTGACTTAAAAGGCTCATGTTTTTTTCTTTTTTAGGACAGGATGGTGCCAGAAGGTTTTTTAAGGTTTTATTTTTCCTAAATATACATAACGGGTGATTTGGTATCTTGCCTTTCAAAAGTGCATCTTCTTTCAGTAATGGCCAATTTAAATTTATAATTTTCTTAATTTTGCTATACTGTCTACTATATTTGGTCGTGAATGCTAGTCTAAAATGATTGATCCCTTCTTCCTTCTTTGTCTTACTTGTATTCTGTGTCTCCAAATCATGTTGCTCCTTTTCTTTCTTCATTACCTTATGGTATGCGGAGTCCACCAAACTTTTAGGGTAGCCTTTATTTTTAAATTTCTCTTTTATCACTTTCGCTTGTCTCTTGAATTCTTCAATATCCGTACAGTTTCTTCTCACTCTTTGCAATTGCCCGTATTGTATATCTAACTTCCACTTTTTAAAATGGCAGCTGCGGAAATCTAAATAACTGTTTGTATCAACTGGCTTAAAATGGGTACGTGTCTTAATTCTTTGGTCCTCTGACATCAATTCTAAGTCTGGATATACTATCCTCTCTGGATTGATTGTTTATGTGAATTTACAACCAAATTTATTATCAAATAATTTCTTGATGAATGTTTTTAATTCATCTTCGTTTCCATCCCATATTATCAGAAGGTCATCTATGTAACGCCTATAAAGGATGATACGCGGATCGGAGAATCTATGTTTCTCGAAGTAACCCATAACGCAATTAGCAAAACTTGGGGCACAAATTGTGCCCATTGCAGTGCCCGTGACCTGTCTTAAATAATTTCCATTATATGTGAAGAAGTTATTCTTCAAAATAAATGTTATGGCTCGCAGTATAAAGTTTTTCTGTTTAGTGGGCATGAGTAGATCTTCACTAAGAATATCATTAATGGCTTCTATTCCTTTTTCATGATTAATGTTAGTATACAGGGACTCAACGTCGAGGGTACACCACAAATATGTTTTCTTCCATGGTGTTTCTTTGATTTCTTGTAACAGATTTCCCGAATCTTTTGTATATGAAGGTAAATTTGTCAACATATTTTTGAAGCTCCAGATCGATGTACTCTGACAGACGATTAGTGATCGCCTGCATCCCTGCTATAATCGGACGTCCAGGGGGGTTTTCCAAGTTCTTATGTACTTTTGGTATATGATAAAAGTAGGGCATACCCACTGGTGTTTCTAGCATATATCTGTATTCTGATTTTGAAATGCAGTTATTTGTGAATGCTTCTGTCAGTAATTTGTAAAATTCTACTTTAGTTATATCAGTTGGATCCTTTCTTATTTTCTCATAATAGTTTTCATCACTTAATATTTTTATGGCCTCATTACGATATTGATCGTAATCTAAGATTATTATACTTCCTCCTTTATCTGCGCTTCTGATAACTATATTTTCTTCTTTCATTAGTTGCTGAAGTGTAATTCTTTGATTCTCTGTCAAATTGTCTGTCTCAGGATATATTGAAAGCCCTTTTTCACACATTCTTTTGAAATCCTTTAATACCTTCTGGTAGAGCAGTTCAATATATTCTCCTTTTGATTCAATAGGAAAAAATCTACTCACTGGTTTCAGGTTAGTGGTAATAGGATCTTCCAAAATAAACTCTCCTGTCTCTATTACATCTATAGGTTTTTCAATACCTTTTAACTCTTGAATAAAGTAATGTCTGTTCAGGGTTATTTTCCTTATAAAAGAGTTAAGGTCGACAAACAACTCAAAAAGATTCGAAGAGACCGTGGGGCTGAAGGATAAACCTTTGGCCAAGACTTCCATCACCTTTCTTTTCAGTATATGTTTGGATATATTAAATATTCCATGGCTCTTTGCCACTTCAAAAGTTACCGTCTCTTCAATAGTGAGTGGGACTTTGTTCTTGCTGGTCCTTCTATGAGATCTTAAAAGTTTTGAAGAATTTCTGGATAGAAATTTTAATTTTGGAATAGGCTCCTTCAAAGATCTGAAATCTAAATATGGAAGTACTATTCCTCGTGGCAACAGGGCGACCACCGGCACAAGGCAGAAGCTAAAGAACAATTCTGGAAAAGCCTTCAGTTTTCTAAACCATGATACCAACAATAGCAGTCACCAAGAATTACAAGACGAGTGTCACACTGAGGCCAAGCTAACAGAGAAGACCTCCCTTCAAGGAATTTACCAGTTGGTCAAGAAGACCTGCCAAAGCATTGCGGTGTGTAACCAGTTCTGTGAGCCCCACTTTCACCAGGTAGAGCCTGGGCTTAGCAAGGAGTAGCTGAAAAAAATGACCTTTAAAGATCTAGTCATTTGGGGTATGATGCTGACCAAAACTCTTATCGCATCATTGATCGACTGCCATATCCGTCACAATGTAAAAACGGACGAGGGGATTTCTTACCTGCAGTACGTGCCCGATATTTTACAGCAGTTAAGATGCCATTTTCTCCAAGGCTTATGTACTTATACAAAGATTCCTTCACATCAAGTATGATAAAGAACAATTGCTGCGTGCGTCATTGCAGGAGTACCAGAAAGTATGTCACCTACTTGACTTGGCTACTGTTTGTGGCAGGTTCAGACAACAGTGTTTTTATGAGGGTGTAGTACAGCTGTGCCTTACATAGGCTGAGAACAAGAATATCTGCAAGAGCTCGGATCGCACTATCTGAAGAAAGGCGATGAGTTGGGCTTACAAGCATTTGAAAACAAGATGCACAGCTACAAAATCATCATTGATTTACTGCAAGAGCTGGTCAACCAAATGAAATCTGCTCCCCGAAGAGTAACCACAAAGCACGGCCCCTTTGGATTTCCTTTGCACCAGATACTGGAATCGGTTCAGCGCTCTTCAGTTGAATTTTTCCCTATTGTGTTATTCAACTGACTTGTAAAACTTGATTTCACAGATGTCCAGCTGGAGCTGAAGTCACCTTTTCTGGAGTCTCATTTGTTGTGCATGTCTAACCATGATGACAACACAGTGCGCTACATAAAATTATTGTTCTCTTACTACCAGAAGAAGGGAAGTCCCGTCAAAGCTGCCAGGGTGATGGCCAAACTAGCAGACTACAAGAGCACCGACATACCTCTGAAAGGAAGGATTGGATAGCTATCTAGAGCCATATTATGTGCCAGAAACACCAATGGCCAATGTACTCATACTGGCATATTTGCATCTTTTCGCGTGTATTTGCTCATAATGGCATTCTACTACCTCACTATTTTAACTCCATCCTGACCAAAATGTGATTTTTAATTGCCTCACCAATGGCCTTTAAACTTGCATATACATCTTTTTAAGGCTGTAGCTTGGCTTACTGACAGCTTGGCTCCTTCTCTAACAGCCAGCAACAGAGAAATCTCTGATCGTGGGAGTTTGAAGCTCACATGGGGCGGATTTGCCGCGTAAATTCCGTCCGGAATTTCGCAGCGGCAAATCCGCGTGTGACCACTAATCCTGGGATTAGCCAGCCATGTGAAAGAGATTTCTCAGAAATTCGCCGGCCGCAGCATGCTAATTTTTTTCTTCTTCTTCTGCGGCCGCGCTCTCCTCTATTGGAGTGCCGGCCGCAGTGGAAGAGCAAGCGGCCAGGCCGCTTCAAAACCCGCAGCGCTTCTCCTGGCAGAAATCTCGCGTTTTTTTGCTGCAAGTCCCCCCCGGTATTGCAATCGGCGCTATCCAATGGATAGCGCCGATCGCAATAAAGTAAATAAAACAGTGAAAAAATTTAGATATTCAGCTGCCCTGATGGATCGGATCCATCAGGGAAGCTGAAAATACTCGCCCGGCTTGTCGGCGGTGTCCCCGGAGATCTGGTCCTCCCGAACCCGCCAGCGGCCTTCTGCGCATGTGCGCCAGACGATGATGTCACGCGCGTGCGCAGAAGCCCGGGAGCCCCCGGCAAATTTAAAATCTCCTGGCTCCCGGCTCCTGAAGGTAGCGGCGATCGCGAAAAAGTTGGAAAAGTAAAAAAAAAAGGTAAAGTTTCACCTCCCCTCATGGATCGGATCCATGAGGGGAGGTGAAAATACTCACCCCCGGTCCTCTGCAATGTCGCGGGACCCAGGAATCCCCGTCTGCGCATGCACGCCCGATGATTAACATCGAGCGCGTGCACAGAGGGGCTTGAGCCCTGGGAAATTCAAAATTCCTCTGCTCCTGGTTGCCATGTGTAGCCAGGAGCAGAGGGATGTCACAAGGGACATGATCACTGTCATCCAATGGATGACAGTGATCATGTAAAGTAAAAAAATAAAATAAAAAAAGGGCAAAAAAAAAAAATAAGTTAAAAAAACTTGCGTTTCATCTCCCCCCATGGATCATATCCGTGAGGGAGGATGAAATGACGTACCTAAGGCCCGCGGATTTATGGCAGGCGCATGCGCAAAAGCTGTGGTAATTTAAAATCTCCCTGCTCCTGGCTACAAAACTTAGCCGAGAGCCTAGAGATTTCATGGAGAGCCGCGGTGAGCGGTTCCTGATCACGTGTTCGCCGTTATTCAATGGATAATTGCGATCATGTAAAAGTTAAAAAAAAGGTGAAGGTTCATCTCTCCTCACCGATGCGATCGGTGAGAGGAGATGAAACTTTTTACCGGAGGCCTCCGTATTTGCACCCTGACGCAATCTTCTTCCGTGAACTTTCCTGGATTCTGCGCATGCGACCGCCGGCAAAACACCGGACACATGCGCAGGAGTCGGGGAGCCCAAGAAATTTAAAATCTCCTTGCTCCCAGCGACCAACGGTCGCTGAGAGCCTGGAGCAGTGACAGGTAGCCTCGTTGAGCGGTCCACGGTCACGTGATAAAAAGGTAGCGATCTACCTTTGGCCGGTCTCACATGACCAGATAGGAATTACGGATTCCGCATGCGTCTGATCTGCGGTAATATGCAGATCAATCGCATTGGATTACACAATTCCGCTCACATTAGCGGGTCAGAATTGCGTAATCCACTCACAGAAAACAGAACACAGCAGGTTCTATTTTACCGCGGATATCGGCAACATAGAGCCTATTGTGCTCCATGGTCACGGATATACCCGCAGCCTATACGCAACTACCTTGTATACGAGCTGCGGGTATCCGTGTCATCGCTAAGCGACGGTGTGGGAAATACAAACAACAACAAAAAAAAGTGTACTGCGCATGACCGCCTGTGTGAGTAGGCAGTTATGCGCAGTACATTACGTGGCCGTACGCAGGGTCACAGCCGGGCTCACAGCTGGGATCCGCTGCAGGCCTCTGCAAGCGGATTCCGCCTACGGCTGCATGAGCCTGGCGTTATTCAGACCGCTACTTGTAATACGCAGTTTACAAGAAGCCCCGGGAACACTCACCTTCCTGCAGTTCCAGGAGCAGCTTGTTGAGCGCCTTCTGTGTGAGACCGCCGCACCTCCGCAAGCTTACGAAGACACAGAGCGCCACTTTTTACACCCCATACCCGCCACTGAGGTCACAAAATACCCCCAAAAAGCATGAGAGGAGGGAGGATACCAGGTTTTATTGCCCCATGTACCCATCCCAACCATCCTCCGTAATTACCTCTGTCTTTGGAAATATTACACAGTTCACATTATTACTTTTATCTAAGATTTGGGGAACGCCGAAAATGGTGGAGGGGGGGGGGGGGGATTCTTTTAAGGTGTCAATTTTTATTCCGTACAAGTGGGCAATGGGTTCTGGAATTTATTCAGTTGTGCCCTGCAATCCAATGGGTTTTCCCTCCATTATAGGCCTTGCCATGTTTCCTGGAAGTAGATTAGGGCCACAATGGGTATGTTTTTGAACACGGGAAAAACGGGGGGATCCATTTTGGGGTGAACGTCTTCATTCCTATGTACACTGTACAAAAAAAACAGTTTTTAAATTGACAAAATTGACAAAAAAATTAAAATCGTAATTTTTTCCTTCTGCTTTGCTTAGATTTATTCAAATACTGTGGGGTCAAAATACGCAGTATACCCCTAGATGAATTCGTTAAGGGGTCTAGTTTTTAAAATGGGGTCATTTGTGGGGGTTCTTTATCGTTTTGGACACTCAATGGCTCTATTAGTGGGCAATGGGGCCTGGAATTTATTCCGTTGTACCCTGAAATCCAACGCGTGCTCCTTCCATTATGGGCCTAGCCATGTGTCCTTTAAGTAGATTAGGGCCACAAGGGGTATGGTTCTGAACATGGGACAAACAGGGGTATCAATTTTGGGGTGAAAGTCTTCATTCCTATGTGTGCTGTACAAAAAAACTGTTTTTAAATTGATACAACTGCCAAAAAATGAAAATTGTAATTTTTTTCCTACTGCTTTGCTTAGATTTATTCAAAAATTCTAGTGTAAACCTCCCTGGTGGAGGTCCACTATAAAACTCTTACACGTTGGTACAGATCTCCGGCAAGATTGGCGGATTTCTTCCCAGGGGTTCCCGATGATTGCTGGAGAGGATGCGGGAGGAGAGGATGCGGGAGGAGAGGCTCCCTGTTACACATTTTTTGGAGCTGCCCGGATATCTGGGCCATCTGGCAAAGCTTCTTTGAACTTATTAGCAATGTCATAGGAATTAGCATTATTCCTGCTGGGAATAGAGGAATTTCCCCTCAGGTTCAGAAAGATGATTTCCCATTGCCTCCTTACTGTTAAATTACTGTTAGTTAGAAATTGGAGGTCCCAAAGGGTCCCTTCCTTGCTAGATATGACTAATTTAATATCAGAGCATGTGGTGATGGAAAGGACCTATGCATTCAGACAAGACAAAATCTCTAAATTTAAAGAGGATTGGAGTCCTTGGATAAACTATTTTATGCTTGAATCTTCAAATTTAATGCTGTAAAAACTGAAAGATATCACAGACCTTCAGTTTATACAATAGGAAAGATAAATCACTCCAGACGGACGAGAGACAGATTGGTTCTAATATATGCAGAGGAATGGTCCCTACTGTTTCTCCCTCCCTCCCCCTACCCCAACCCTTCCCCCCCTCCCTTACCACCTATATTAGAAACATTTATAACGATTGTTTCAGTATAGCAAGTCAAAGATACTTCATGTTACATATCTCATGTGAATTTGTAAGAGCGAACTGTATTACATGAAAACAGAAGGCTTCTCATTCCATGTATGTATATTCTGTTACTTGCTAATTTTCAATAAAAAACGATTGAACAGTAAAAATACACAGTACACCCCTAGATAAATTCGTTAGGGGGTCTAGTTTTCAAAATGGGATCATTTGTGGGGGTTCTCTGTCATTTTGGCCGCTCAAGGGCTCTACAAGTGAGCAATGGGGCCTAAATCACCTTCCTAGCATCCCTCTTTGCCTTGCTATTCTTCCTCGCTCTACAGACTATTATAGCTGACTCTGTCCTAACAATGCAAGCCGTCTAGCTAGCTTAAAATTGCTTTTTGCCATTGTGGCAGTTACTAGTAGCGTATAGGCTGGATTTGGGTATTGTCCCGTATTGGGCTAACAGGTATCTAACCTGGCAGCTGTCTACCTAGAAGCTATTAGTCCTTGCGGACGGTTCACTGTTCTATGCTAACTACTCAGTAAACCTGGGTATTATCCTAGATAGGTTCAACTCTGGCAGCATTTGTATGCATTGTGCGCATTATCCCCATAACCTACTGGGCTATTAGGTATCTAACCTGGCAGCTGTCTACCTAGAAGCTACTAGTCCTGGCGGACGGTTCACTGTTCTATGCTAACTACTCAGTAAACCTGGGTGTTATCCTAGATAGGTTCAACTCTGGCAGCACTTGTGTGCATCGTGCGCATGATTCCCACATGATGCACACGGTGCATGGCCCCGATACTCTACTCCAGAGTGACACTCTCTAGGCTGATTTCAGCGTCTAACTGCGAGTCAAATAGATCCAGTTGCATTGATCTCTGGATCTTGAATATTTAGAGCACGCTTGGGACCCAAACCATTGTTAGGGTCAAGCAGTATATTCCAATAAGGCAACTGGGAGTATTTTCTTTGATTAAATAGTGACAGGCGCATTTTAGCCATCCATCTGATGTATCATCTCAGATAGCAAACTCTTCTCTGCTTATCTAAGGGCTTATTTTCGCCCGGCTCCTGATGAACTATCGGCTATCCCGATACAGAAACGCGTCGAGCAAAAACTACACCAACTGAATAGCAGAAGTCTTATGAACACTAGAAATATTGAGCACGAGCTACTTGAATTAAAAAGCTCTTATGGTAACTCTTCGAACCAGTATAATAACAGAAACTGTGCAAAGAGTGCAAATAACGCACCACACAATAAAGTGTAAATAACACACCAAACGACATTGGTCTAAACATCCAAAACACAAGAGTCCCAAAAAATAAAGACTCTTGGTGTTCTCTTGGGAAAGACTAAACGGGAGTTGCTGACATTTTTTCTCCCTCCCCTACCTTTCCCAGGACCCCACTGTTGTGGATCTGTCTGTCCTGTTACTATATGTTTTATATATTGTGTTTGTTAGTAGGCCTTGACCCTTTTAAATAATTCTTAATAAAAGTGAAATTTTAAATTCTATATCTGTGACGGCCTTAGTTTTGGACTAATATAGATATTTCATACCACTGTGACTTCGTAGTTTTCAAAATGGGGTCACTTGTGGGGGTTCTCTTTGGTTTTGGCCGCTCAAGAGCTCTACAAATGTGCTATGGGGCCTAAAACGCCTTCAAGGAAAATTTATGTTCTGAAGACCACCGACTACTCCTTTCGTTTTGGGCCCCGTTGTGCATCCAGACATAAGATTAGGGCCACAATGGGTATGTTTCTGAACATGGGAGAAACGGGGGTATCCATTTTGGGGTGTAAATCCTCATTTTCATGGGCTCTATACGAAAAAAATATGTCTTTAAAATGACATATTTGCAAAAATATGAAATTTTATTTTTTCTCCTCTAAATTAAATTAATTCCTGATAACTGGTGGGGTCAAAATACTCATGACACCCCTCAGTGAATACATTAAGGGGTGTAGTTTTTAAAATGGGGTCATTTGTGGGGGGTATCTATTATTTTGACACTTATGAGCCTTTGCAAACTTGGCTTGGTGCAGGAAAACAAAGTGCTCCTCAAAATGCTGAAAAGTAATGTTAAATTTGTACATCCTCTAAATGGTTAAAAAAAAACAAAAGTTTTTCAAGTGTGCATTCAGAATAAAATAAACAGATGGAAATATATATCTTATCAAAAATTTGTACAGTATGTTTGGACATATTTGAGATATTACGGTTGAAAATGTGAAAAAATGACAATTTTTTCAAAAATTTTCCAATATTGGTACTTTTAATAAATATACACAAATTATATCGGTCTCTTTTTTTACAACCTAAATGAAGTACAACATGTGGCTAAAAAACAATGTCAGAATCACTTGGATATGTAAAGCCTTTACGGAGTTATGCTACGTTGAACGACGCATGTCAGATTTCCAAAATTTGGCTCCGTCACTAAGGCGCAAGCAGGCTTCGTCACTAAGGGGTTAATATTCAGGATGGTGGATGTGTAGCTGGAAAAATGGTAGTGAGGTATGTGTTAGAGTTCTACTCAGGCATCTAATATGCACTGAGATGGGTTGAGCCTGACTCGTGACTTGCACTGCCACACATCATGACAACTCTTCCTGTCAGGCCCCATTTCTCTGCTGTATCTGAAGCAATAGAATAAATACTGCGAATTCTAGGAAACATTAAGAGTTTATTGGGCACCTGAACGCGGTCAGTAACAAGGCGGAGTTATACCGACACCTCAAGGAAGAGAACGGGTGAGTTGGACACTTGTGAGGTTTGTAGCTCGAGTAAAACTGATGCTTTGTTTATTGTAGACGCCGACTGTAATTATCAGCTTTCGGCCGTACGTCTACATCCTGCAGTGTCTGGGTATGTACATATGAAGGGAGATTGCGGGGCGACCTCTCTTCATACTGTGCAGACGTAAGTTGTTTGTTACAGCTGACATACATGGGCAATAGCCGCAATCAACAGTGTGGCCGATCACGGCTCAATTCTAAAAGGAGCATTTAAAGCCTCCGAAAGATGTTCGGGGGTCCCGTACGCCCCCACCACCTCGCTTGTCAGATCGCAGTATGATGTAATGTTATGACATCACATCATACTGCAGGAGCAATCAAAGCATCGCTAGCTGCAGTGCCGTTTAGGAACCAAAAAAGAAAGTAAAAATCAGAACAAAGTTTTACAAAAAAATAATTCATAGGTTCAAATCACCTCCTATTTGCCATATCTTTAATAAAAGAAAATCTAAATCATAAATGGAAAATACACATTTCGTATGCCTACGTTCGTAAAAGTACAATCTCTCAAAGTGGCACATTATTTACCTCGCACAGTGGATGTCGTTAGAAAAGAAAAAAACAAATATTAAGAACACCAGAGATGCTCTTTTTTTGTCACCCTGTCTCCCAGAAAAAAATACAATAAAAACGGTTCAAAATCTCATATCTTTACAAAAATGTGACCAACGCAAACTATAGGAGGCCCTGCCAAAAAAGAGCCCTTGCATAGCTACATCAATGGAAAAAAAGGTGTTGCGTGCAAATGGGGCAGAAAGTAATTCTAACAAATTAAATGTCTTAGAGAAAACATACAAGTAGTACAACCCAAAATAACCTGCACTAGTTTGGGATTGGTAATCGTACTGACCCGTAGAATAAAGTTATCAGGTCATTTTTGTTGCAGATTCTCCGCCATAGAAACAAGATGCACAGGAAAAGATGGCGGAATTTCCCTCTTTTCCCCCCATTTCTCGCCACTTAGAATTTTTAAGTTTTTTAGTACATTATATATAGCACCATTGAGAAATACAAGTCGTCCCGCAAGAAAACAAGACGCCATACACCAATTTCAATGGATAAGTAAAGGAGTTATGATTTTTTTTTACAAGGCGGGGGGGGGGGGGGGGGCAAAACAATACTTAAAAAATAATAAGCGTTGCATCATTAAGCACCATTTTCAGGGGTGGAATTTCAGTGGAATTGACAGTCTAGATCCTCTTCACGTAACATTACATCCTGGTTATAAACATTTGCAGCGGAAGAGTCTGAGTCGCAGGTTTAAATTAAAAGGAGCAGTGCTGTGTGCTCACATTGTTAGTGAGGTCCCGATTGTCCCCACAAGAATGTCTTGCCACTTCTCCATTCATTCCTATGGGTGTGTTGGAGATTGTTGCACGCTGAAGCCTGCAACTTCTAATGCGCGAATTGACATTAATGGAGTGTGAGAGCGCATGCGTACATGTGGCCCCCTTCTTCAGGCCCCCTGTACTTCTAAAATGTGTGGGTCCCAGCAATCCTTTGATCCTTTTTTTTCCACCTCATTTCCCATAAATTCCTGTACTTTTTTTATAGATTGACATTGCATTTTTGAGGGCTTAGTTTTGCGGGCGAGCTGTATTTTTCTGTGGTGCTAAAAGTTCAAAGTGGAGTGAAATCAAAAAGCTGCAATTCCAGCATTTGAGGATGTGGAAAGGGGATGTCTGGTTTTTAAAGTGTTCACACTGTAGCAGAAATGACATGATTACTTTATTCTTGGGGTCAGTACGATTTAGGCCTACTGCATACAGGCAGATTTGCATTGCAGGAGCAGGATTCTGCATTAAATACCGCCCACAGCTTGCTTTGAGAATCTTCTTGCAGGTGTAAATCACAGCATGCAGAACTGTGGTGTGGGTTACGCAGAGACGGCTTCCATTGAAGTAAATAGAAGCTGTCCATCCCGTGCCACTTCCGCAGTGAGCAATGCGGAAGTATTGCGAGATTGAGGTCATCACAGAGCGCCGGCGGCTACTGTGCATGCGCAATTCAGTGCCGCACGGCACATCTGCACTGCTGAATATTCTGGACAGGTACGCAAGGGGCACCGTGTCAAACTCCGCTGTGGTAATCCCACATGCAATGTCTGACCCACCCTTGTGCAGGAGGCCTTACTGCCATACGTACATTTATTTTTTCCCCCTTTTGCTATATAACTTTTTGTCTACATGGATGGACGATTATAGACAAAGTGATGGCAAATATATATGTGTGTGTGTATATATATAAATATATATATATATAATTTTTTTTTTACTATTAATGTGAAAGGACTTGCACCTGTGATAATTTGAACACTCATACTACCATATTATGGAATAATGCCACAGGCAAGTCTTGATAGGTAATCAACCATGGCAACCCTCGGTGCCCCAGGCTGCCATGACAACCGAACTGTACAACGTGGTTGGTTCGGAACACCAGTAAGAGCATTGAAATGCAAATATCAGACTGGACAGCGTCATTTGAAGTGTTAACAGTCCCAATCCGTGTTAACATTGATCGTGACTGTTGTGGGCACTTCTTTGAATGAAAATTTGCTTAATGTCTTCTTAGACAGTCCAGGAAAAATTTGGAGTGTTGGGAAATAAAGAAATCGCTTGCTGTCTGATTCTTCTGACCTGGTTAGGGGAGTAGTGGTCAATGTAAGAGGGTGGAGCGGATCTAGGGATCAGTAATGCTAGTGGGATGTGAATGTTAACCTGCTGATTTCTCGTCATTTCCTGTAGATCTGACGTCCTTGAGAACGGGAAGGCTAGAAGACAGTGAAGATACCTTCAACGTTCAACAATCTTGAAACCCTTCGTTTTATGAACTGATTTTGGCCTGTGATCTTTTTATAAGCTTTTTCTTTCAAAGAATTATGACGGAGGATCCTGAAAAACTGTGCAATATTTTACTACGCTGGAGTAAAAAGAAAAGACTCGCAAACACAGCGGCCTTTTGTTTATATCAGGGAATAAAACTCGATGTAAAATCCACATTTTCAATAAATAATGAAATGTGATTTGAATTTGTTTTTTTGGCCCTATTTATGTTTTCAGACTCCTTATTTCCAACGCTTTCAAGGGGTCTTTCAGTATTAAGCCACTGATGGCCTATCCTGAGGAAAGGTCATTCATAATTGATCTGCGGGGTCCTCTGCGGGGTCCACAGTTTAGGATCCCCACTAATTAGCTGGTTGAAGTGGCCATAACGCTCAGGTGAAATGAGCTCTCAGGCCTGTGATGTCATGTTCGTTGGTCACATGGTCTGAGTAGCTCTCTTCCTTTAAAGGGAATGAGATGGAGCTACAATGGCAGGTGCATCCACTCTACAGTGTACGGTGCTGCATCTGGCATAGACTGAAGTGGCAGCGCTGGTCACTCGTCATCAGCTGGTTGGCAGGGATTCTGAGAGGCAGATCACCACTTCACTGCGCATGGATCATCAGTACTCAAGTCCCAGGAAACAACCTGAGTATAAGCCAAGGTACCAACTTTTAACCCAAAAACCTGAGGAAAATTATTGACCTGAGTATAAGCCTAGGGGTAATATTAGGTACCTCGGCTTACACTTGGAGCGGCTATACTTGAGTATGTATTGTGGCTGCTGCTACAGGCAAAATGGGCAGTACACCCCTAGATAAATTCATTAAGGGGTCTAGTTTTCACAATGTGATCATTTGTGGGGGTTCTCTATGGTTTTGGCCGCTCAAGAGCTCTACAAGTGTGCAATGGGGCATAAAAGGCCTACAAGCAAAATGTCTGTTCAGAAAGCCACAGACTACTCCTTTCATTTTGGGCCCCATTGTGCATAATATTAGGGCCACAATGAGTATGTTTCTGAACACGAGACAAACAAGGGTATCCATTTAGGGGTGTTAATACTCACTTTTATGTGCACTATGAAAAAACACTGTCTTGAAAATGACATATTTGCAAAAATATGAAATTTTACTTTTTCACTTCTAAATTGCATTAATTCCTGAAAAAAACTGTGGGGTCAAAATACTCATGACCTCCCTCAGTGAATACATTAAGGCCGCCTGCAGACGAGCGGGTTGGATCCGGCAGCTAGAAATCTCGCCGCGCGATCCGACCCCAGAGCCTGCAGGGACGAGCGCGTACTCACCCGCGCCTGGCGGCCCCGGCTCTTTGATGTGCCGGCTGCCGCGCAGCCGGCGCATGCGCAGACCGGAGCCGGGGGCCGGGTGAGTGCGTGCCCCGCAGAAAATTAGAACATGCCGCGGTTTGTTTGCCGCGCGATATTTCGCGCGGCCAAACCGCGGCCGTCTGCATAGGAGTGCGTATTGTAATGCACTCCTATGCAGACTTTCAGCGGCGGAAATCCTGCGGGAAATCCCGCGGCGGGATTTCCGCTCGTGTGCAGGCGGCCTAAGGGGTGTACTTTTTTAATTGTGGGTGTCTACGATTCCGACACCTATGAGCCTTTGCAATCTTGGCTTGGTGTAGGAAAACAAAGTGTTCCTCAAAATGCTGAAAAGTAATGTTAAATTTGTATGTATGTCTCCTAAATGGTAAAAAAAAAAAAAATAGTTTTCAAACGTGCTTCCAGAATAAAGTAAACAGATGGAAATATCTTAGCAAAGATTTGTACAGTATCTTTGCACATATTAGAAATATAACATTTGAAAATGTGCAAAAATGACTGTTCAAATGTTGCCAATATTTTAATTTTAATAAATATACACAAGTTCTAACTGTCTATTTTTACCACCTAAATGAAGTACAAGGGGATGAAAAAACAATGTCAGAATCACTTGGATATACAAAGCCTTTACAGAGTTATGATATGTTAAGTGACGCATGGTAGATTTCCAAAATTTCGCTTCGTCACTAAGGCACATTCATTCATGCAACATGTTCTATCCAAATGTTTAAGGGGTTTAGTTGTGTTAGGCGGGAATTGCATCATTTGTTTTTTCTGACTGCAATAAAGTACCTCGCTATACGTTTGCCCGATTTTTGGTTTGCTGCATTATTAGAGTGAGTTGGTTAGAACCCTGAACATTTACTATAGGTTTAGCGACAGTTCCCGTGTGTTACAACGCACGTTCTTTGAGGCTAGAATTTTCTGGCCAGGGCTCTCCCTTTTGAGTATTAGCCCATGTATTTTCATTTGCAATCTGCCATTTAGCAATAAGTCGGTAAAAACAAACCTGTGGCTTATCATACATTTGCATATTGCTCCCTTTGATAACAATGATGTTGTCAGACACCAGCATTAGGTGATCCATACAGGCTCAGTTATCTACTCTGCCCCCTGGTGTTGACTTTGTCAGGCCATGGAGGGGATGCGCTCATTCCTTAGTTTTGCTGTGTCGGGTCTCATCTACGAGACCTTGACATGGCAGTCTACGCATGCACAGGCATCCGCTGGTTGCCATAGTTAGCTTATGAGTGGGGAGCCGGGCTGACGCGCTTACAGCGCATGCGCTCTGTACATGGGCTCGGGGAAGTGATTTCCCTGCCCGTCCTTCTTTCTCGGTCACCGCGAGAGTACGATAGACTCCCGCGCCTGCGCATTATTCAGTCAGGGACGCTGGTCCCTGCATGTAAGGATTGACAAGTTATGCTACACCAGCAACAGGTGAGGTGCGTGTGCCGAATCCCTTATCCCTGTCCGTCCAATCCACAGCTTCGTTCTATACAACATGGTGGTTTTATCTGATTGTGTTTATACATTATTGCATTGGTTAAGGGGGGTGTCTTGTTGGTATATTAGGATGTGTATGTGCACTATGTCAATTAACGTGACAAAGACCACAGTTACTCAGTGGTTGACACGTTGTATGTGCTGGGTGGATTACAGCTTTTTTCATAAAGAAATTTCCCTGGATGCTACTTCATTTTCATCACATCTTGATTTACGTTTGTTCCGGGACTTTGGATCCAGAACCGGCTATAGAAGCGCTCATATCCTGCCTTGTGGTCTCCTCCCTCCTACTGATAGAAGTACAGTGTGTTCTGTCGACCCAATTGTTTACATTGTATGGAAAATGGATCCAGTACAACGGGCACCACTAGAAGGAAGGGGGGGTTCACTATTACGGCCAGTAACAGGGGACTCTGGCCAACCCAGTTTTTTTGCATATACACTTGATGACGCTACTCGCATAATAGCGGGTTCCGAAAAAGATGAGGCGTTTTTCAGTACACCTGATGTCAAGACGTTTTTACGCAAATATGAGAGCACGAACAAGCATTTGATTTAGTTGAAACTACACTCACATTGCGTGAATACTATATGGCAAACAGAATCCCTAGAGGCCTAAGACCAAACATTCGGCCTACGTTATTTTCTGACAATGAAGCAGTCCTCCAAAAATTTGCTGGTATTGCAAACAAGTTTGCGTTCGATGTAATTTTACTCAACTTGGAGTTTTTACAGGAGGAGATTGCACAAACCTCTATGACTTTGACCACACTGGAACGGAACATGCAGAGTATGCTATCTGACACTGAGCTGAATGCTCAATTGGAAAGAATCAAAGTGGCTGTACAAAAATTTTAAAATGAGGTGGAGTCTACAAAACGGAGCACATGGTCACGGGATGAACAAGACTACCGATCGGGCTGTGTGTATAACTGGCAGAAGAGTAAGGATACCTCACATGGTCGTTCAACTTCAAAGAAGACGCCCAGAAGGAGGCCCCGATGGGGGAGACCGAGATTCGGATGGTCCTCAGCAGGTTCAGATTCTGCGGATGATGGAGCACCGCCCAACTTGGGGAGCAATTCCTCTGGTTCTTTTTTAGGACAACGACCCCCGAGGAATTCCATCATGCCCCGCCGACAAAGGGACGATGTAGACGCGGGGGGGCGGAAACACCATCGATCCCGGAAAAGTCACACGGAGAATCCAGACTCGGTCGAACACCACAACGAGGAGGTGACAGACACATCTATAGTAAACATCTCCTCAAAGGTACTGTCTCCAACCCAACTACGGGCACTCACTAGGGGTTTGTCTTTCGTCCCTACGCCACACATTGATTGGTTTCGTCTGGATATGGACTGTCGTTTGTTCTTTCGGAAATTACAACTAAGGACATATTTTAGTGACCATCCTACCAGTCAGAATGTGACTTTAGCTGAAGCGCAGTCCCAACCTCTGGAGATGTTCACATCCTCAGCGGTGGGCCTGCGCAACAGCAGCAGGTTCCAGCCTCCTAGCACCGATCACTCCATTGATACGTTTGCTAAATTGGTGATGCGGGATATTTCTGCATTAAGAGCTCGTCAACTCCGTAATCGAATTAAATCTAATGTATCCCTGGCGGAATTACGGGAGGTTAGACTCCTGAGTGAGGATAAAGAATTGACAGTTACGATGGCTGATAAGGGCAGGGCGATTGTACTCATGGATACATCCTACTATCAGGAGGAAATTATGACACAATTAAATGACCATGAGGTTTATGAAGCCCTGACTTCGAACCCCACCAGCCGATCACAGAATGAATGGAGGGTCACGTTGGAAGATTGGAGCCATCTTTCAAAGGGAGAAGATGGAGATCCTGGAAGAAGAGTCCCACCTGCCCGCCCTTCTATTTAGGAGGATAGTTTTATTGTCATGGCAGCGTAAAAGGGTGGGTCCTGGGAAGTCAGTGGATTGGTTTGGGGGGTGAAGGCAGGGGCTAGAGAGCTACCTTCCCTCTCCCACCCTCTTTTTGGTTATAAGTGAGAGTTGGTGGATCTGTCGCCTCGTGGTTTTGACAGGGCGGTGTCACTAGCCCAGGTAGGGCTAGTGGGCCCCAGTGTCGGGAGGTAGGCGACTATAGGCCAAGTGGTGAGTATGGGTATCCCGAGTCGGGTTGTTTGGAGTCGGGGGGCGTGTTGAGAAATAGTCTCCTGAGTCAGTGATCTGCGGCGGGAGGGCAGTAGCAAAATATTTCCCTAGTTGTTGGGGCTCATAGGACCTCCCCTGGGGTTATCTGTAATGTTATATTTTGTTATTTTTCAATAAATGGCTCCTGTGGCCAATTTAAGCCAAGATGGTTTGTGATGTGTTATTGGTAAAGGGCGGTGTAAGGTCGCAGGGATAATGAATCCGTTATACCCTTGTCATGTCTTGAGAACATCCGGATGGTACGTGGTCCATGTCTGACTCCGCTGGTTCAAGAATGTTGCAGCATAGAGGTTAGCACTTCCTGAATCACAAAGGCTTAGATTTTCTGCAGGACGAATACAAAATATCAGTTAGTAAGAATATAATCACAATAAAAAACACTTTTTTATAACATGTTGGAAATAGGAGCCCAATGACACTTCTTCGGACACTGAAGATGAAGGGAAATCCCTGTATTTAGGGGTTATCCAATTCCTTTACCAACAGTAAATACTCATACCCTTCTGAAAAGGGATGTCCAGATTAGAAAACCCCTTTCTATAATATGATTACTGAATTCTGAGTTAGTAGGAGAGGGGGCCTCTTTGTTCAAAACTCTCATCATTATGGCTGACCTTAGCTACCTGCGAGCCGTGAAGCCACACAGGGCGCTGGCTACCAACTTGTACGGGGGGCCACCAGGTGGTTGTAGGCTGGGGGCAATCAACCCACTTGGCCAAATCTATCTACATGTGGTGTTATCTTATGGAGCTACAGGAATCATCTTCCTCCTGGCTCTGTCCCTCCCTTCTGATCTTTTGTGGCGCCACTGTCAGCCAATCAGGACCCCTGCAAAATTGTTTAATTCTTGGTACTTGAGCTGTATCTATATACTGAGCTTGCTTCTAAGACTGCATTTGTGTACTGAGCTTAGTTCTGGTGCTTATTTACGTTATGAGCTTGGTTCTGATTCTGTAATTATGTTATGATCTAATTTCTGGGACTGTATTTATGTTACGAGCTTGGTTCTGGTGCTGTATTAATATATTGAGCTTTGTTCTAGGGCTGTACTTTCAGAGACTATGTCACCTACTTTTAGCCTTATGAGCTAAGCTTATAAGCTAAAAGTAGGTGACGCCGAGTCTGAGGATGTAAGTATTATATTTACCTCCCCTGTTGTTACCTGGTGTCAGCGCTGGAAACTGTGGCACTGCTAAGTAGTGTAACGATTATAAAATTAGAACGGACGGACTACTTAGCATGCCGCTTAACGCATTCAGCAACAGATTCCAGCACCTGACACCAGGGGAACATATATATACAATTACATTCCTGGACTCGGCGGGTCACCTACATTTAGCCCACAAGCTTAGCTTAAAGAGACTAAAAGTAAGTGAAAGAGTCTCTTTAAGTACTGAGCTTGGTTCTAATACTGTATGTATGTGTTGAGCTTGGTTATGGTGCTGTAATTAGGTTATGAGTTTGGTTCTAGTGCTGTATTTAAGTTCTGAAGCTTGGTTCTAGTTCAGGATCTAGTTACTGAGCTATTCTGCTGTGGGTATAGTGCTATCTTGAGTGGGTGTCAAAAAAAGTTCCGGACAAGGTACCATTGAACCTGCGGCTGTAACTGCTGATCTGCTGGCCAGAGTGAAGTGTGCTTGCTAGAGATGAGCGAGCACCAAAATGCTCGGGTGCTCGTTAGTTGGGACGAAATTATCGCGATGCTCGAGGGTTCGTTTCGAATAACGAACCCCATTGAAGTCAATGGGCGACCCGAGCATTTTTGTATATCGCCGATGCTCGCTAAGGTTTCCATTTGTGAAAATCTGGGCAATTCAAGAAAGTGATGGGAACGACACAGCAACGGATAGGGCAGGCGAGGGGCTACATGTTGGGCTGCATCACAAGTTACCAGGTCCCACTATTAAGCCACAATAGCGGCAAGAGTGGGCCCCCCCCTCCCAACAATTTTTACTTATGAAAAGCCCTCATTAGCAATGCATACCTTAGCTAAGCACCACACTACCTCCAACAAAGCACAATCACTGCCTGCATGACACTCCGCTGCCACTTCTCCTGGGTTACATGCTGCCCAACCCCCCCCCCCCGCACGACCCAGTGTCCACAGCGCACACCAAAGTGTCCCTGCGCAGCCTTCAGCTGCCCTCATGCCACACCACCCTCATGTCTATTTATAAGTGCGTCTGCCATGAGGAGGAACCGCAGGCACACACTGCAGAGGGTTGGCACGGCTAGGCAGCGACCCTCTTTAAAAGGGGCGGGGCGATAGCCCACAATGCTGTACAGAAGCAATGAGAAATCCAATCCTGTGCCACCTCCATCAGGAGCTGCACACGTGGGCATAGCAATGGGGAACCTATGTGCCACACACTATTCATTCTGTCAAGGTGTCTGCATGCCCCAGTCAGACCGCGGTTTATTATAAATCGTCACAGGCAGGTACAACTCCGCAATGGGAATTCCGTGTGCACCCACAGCATAGGTGGCTCCCTGGAACACACCGGCAGTACATAAATATATCCCATTGCATTGCCAATCACAGCTGAGGTAATGTCATGTTTAATGCAGGTGGGCTTCGGCCCACACTGCATGCCCCAGTCAGACTGGGGTTCTTTAGAAGTGGACACATGCAGTTACAACTCCCTGTGGACCCACGGCATGGGTGGGTGCCAGGAAGCCACCGGCGGTACATAAATATATCCCATTGCAGTGCCCAGCACAGCTGAGGTAATGTGATGTTTAATGCAGGTGGGCTTGGGCCCACACTGCATGCCCCAGTCAGACTGGGGTTCTTTAGAAGTGGACACATGCAGTTACAACTCCGTGTGGACCGACAGCATGGGTGGCTCCCTGGAAACCACCGGCGGTACATAAATATATCGCAGTGCTCAGCACAGCTGAGGTAATGTCAGGTTTAATGCAGGTGGGCTAAAAATTAATAGGATTACAGTGTAGGCGAGGGCCCAAAAAAATTGGTGTACCAACAGTACTAATGTACCTTAGAAAAATTGCCCATGCCCAACCAAGAGGGCAGGTGAAACCCATTATTCGCTTGGTTAATGTTGCTTAATTTGTAACTAGGCCTGGAGGCAGCCCAGTTAAAATAAAAATTGGTTCAGGTGCAAGTTTTAACGCTTTAATGAGCATTGAAACGTATAAACATTGTTTACAAAAATTATATGACTGAGCATTGTGGGCCTAAGAAAAATTGCCCGTTCGGCGTGATTACGTGAGGTTTCAGGAGGAGGATGAATAGAATACACAGATTGATGAAGCTAAAAGGTCCCCGTTTTTGATGGTGATAGAGAACGATGCTCCATCCGCGGGTGCAGCCTACGTATAGTTTAGGTATCGCTGCTGTCCGCTGGTGGAGAAGAGAAGTCTGGGGAAATCCAGGTTTTGTTCATCTTGATGAGTGTAAGCCTCTCGGCACTGTCGGTTGACAGGCGGGTACGCTTATCCGTGATGATTCCACCAGCTGCACTAAACACCCTCTCTGACAAGACGCTAGCCGCAGGACAAGCAAGCACCTCCAGGGCATACAGCGCGAGTTCAGGCCACGTGTCCAGCTTTGACACCCAGTAGTTGTAGGGGGCAGAGGCATCACCGAGGACGGTCGTGCAATCGGCTTCCTACTCCCTCACCATCCTTTTACAGTGCTCCCGCCGACTCAGCCGTGACTGGGGAGCGGTGACACAGTGTTGCTGGGGAGCCATAAAGCTGGCAAAGGCCTTGGAGAATGTTCCCCTGCCTGCGCTGTACATGCTGCCTGATCTCCGCGCCTCCCCTGCTACCTGGCCCTCGGAACTGCGCCTTCTGCCACTAGCATTGTCGGATGGGAATGTTACCATGAGTTTGTCCGCCAGGGTCCTGTGGTATAGCATCACTCTCGAACCCCTTTCCTCTTCGGGTATGAGAGTGGAAAGGTTCTTCTTATACCGTGGGTCGAGCAGTGTGTACACCCAGTAATCCGTAGTGGCCAGAATGCGTGTAACGCGAGGGTCTCGAGAAAGGCATCCTAACATGAAGTCAGCCATGTGTGCCAGGGTACCTGTACGCAACACATGGCTGTCCTCAATAGGAAGATCACTTTCAGGATCCTCCTCCTCCTCAGGCCATACACGCTGAAAGGATGACAGGCAAGCAGCATGGGTACCCTCAGCAGTCGGCCAAGCTGTCTCTTCCCCCTCCTCTTCATGCTCCTCCCCCTCCTCCTCAACGCGCTGAGATATAGACATGAGGGTGCTCTGACTATCCAGCGACATACTGTCTTCACCCGCCTCCGTTTCTGAGCGCAAAGCATCTGCCTTTATGCTTTGCAGGGAACTTCTCAAGAGGCATAGCAGAGGAATGGTGACGCTAATGATTGCAGCATCCCCGCTCACCATCTGGGTAGACTCCTCAAAGTTTCCAAGGACCTGGCAGATGGCTGCCAACCAGGCCCACTCTTCTGTAAAGAATTGAGGAGGCTGACTCCCACTACGCCGCCCATGTTGGAGTTGGTATTCCACTATAGCTCTACGCTGCTCATAGAGTCTGGCCAACATATGGAGCGTAGAGTTCCACCGTGTGGGCACGTCGCACAGCAGTCGGTGCACTGGCAGATTAAACCGATGTTGCAGGGTCCGCAGGGTGGCAGCGTCCATCTTGGACTTGCGGAAATGTGCGCTGACCTGGCGCACATTTCCGAGCAGGTCTGAAAAGTGTGGGTAGCTTTTCAGAAAGCGCTGAATCACCAAATTAAAGACATGGGCCAGGCATGGCACGTGCGTGAGGCTGCCGAGCTGCAGAGCCGCCACCAGGTTACGGCCGTTGTCACACACGACCATGCCCGGTTGGAGGCTCAGCGGCGAAAGCCAGCGGTCGGTCTGCTCTGTCAGACCCTGCAGCAGTTCGTGGGCCGTGTGCCTCTTCTCTCCTAAGCTGAGTAGTTTCAGCACGGCCTGCTGACGCTTGCCCACCGCTGTGCTGCCACGCCGCGCGACACCGACTGCTGGCGACGTGCTGCTGCTGACACATCTTGATTGCGAGACAGAGGTTGCGTTGGAGGAGGAGGAGGGTGGTTTAGTGGAGGAAGCATACACCGCCGCAGATACCAGCACCGAGCTGGGGCCCGCAATTCTGGGTGTGGGTAGGATGTGAGCGGTCCCAGCCTCCTCTAAATTCACCCAATGTGCCGTCAGGGAGATATAGTGGCCCCGCCCGCCTGTGCTTTTCCACGTGTCTGTTGTTAAGTGGACCTTGGCAGTAACCGCGTTGGTGAGGGCGCGTACAATGTTGCGGGAGACGTGGTCGTGCAGGGCTGGGACGGCACATCGGGAAAAGTAGAGGCAACTGGGATCCGAGTAGCGCGGGGCCGCCGCCGCCATGATGCTTTTGAAAGCCTCCGTTTCCACAAGCCTATACGGCAGCATCTCCAGGCTGATCAATTTGGCTATGTGCACGTTTAACGCTTGAGCGTGCGGGTGCGTGGCGGCGTGCTTGCGCTCAAACAGTTGCGCTAGCGACGTCTGGACGCTCCGCTGAGAGACATTGCTGGATGGGGCCGAGGACAGCGGAGGTGAGGCTGTGGGTGCAGGCCAGGAGACGGTAGTGCCTGTGTCCTCAGAGGGGGGTTGGATCTCAGTGGCAGGTTGGGGCACAGGGGGAGAGGCAGTGGTGCAAACCGGAGGCAGTGAACGGCCTTCGTCCCACCTTGTGGGGTGCTTGGCCATCATATGCCTGTGCATGCTGGTGGTGGTGGCTCCCCAGCTGATCTTGGCGCGACAAAGGTTGCACACCACTGTTCGTCGGTCATCAGGCGTCTCTGTGAAAAACTACCACACCGTAGAGCACCTTGGCCTCTGCAGGGTGGCATGGCGCGAGGGGGCGCTTTGGGAAACAGTTGGTGGATTATTCGGTCTGGCCCTGCCTCTACCCCTGGCCACCGCACTGGCTCTTCCAACCTGCCCTGCTGCTGCACTTGCCTCCCCTTCTGAAGACCTGTCCTCAGTAGGCTTAGCAAACCAGGTGGGGTCAGTCACCTCATCGTCCTGCTGCTCTTCCTCCGAATCCTCTGTGCGCTCCTCCCTCGGACTTACTCCAATTACTACTACCTGAGTGATAGACAACTGTGTCTCATCGTCATCGTCCTCCTCACCCACTGAAAGCTCTTGAGACAGTTGCCGGAAGTCCCCAGCCTCATTCCCCGGACCCCGGGAACTTTCCAAAGGTTGGGCATCGGTCACGACAAACTCCTCCAGTGGGAGAGGATTCAGAACCATTGCTGCCCATTCTGGGCAGGGGCCCGAGAACAATTCCTGGGAGTCTGCCTGCTCCTCAGAATGTGTCATTGTAATGGAGTGAGGAGGCTGGGAGGAAGGAGGAGCAGCAGCCAGAGGATTCAGAGCTGCAGCAGTGGACGGCGTAGAACTCTGGGTGGTCGATAGATTGCTGGATGCACTTTCTGCCATCCACGACAGGACCTGCTCACACTGCTCATTTTCTAATAAAGGTCTACCGCGTGGACCCATAAATTGTGAGATGAATGTGGGGACGCCAGAAACGTGCCTCTCTCCTAATCCCGCAGCAGTCGGCTGCGATACACCTGGATCAGGAGCTCGGCCTGTGCCCACACCCTGACTTGGGCCTCCGCGTCCTCGTCCTCTAGGCCTACCCCTACCCCTCAGCATGCTGTATTACCAGTAGTGCAGAAACAGAACGCTGTAATTAAGTGCCGCTTATTGGCCTGTGGTTGGAGGCTGACTTTGCTTACGGAACGCACAGCAGAGCCAGGAAAGAATTTTGCGCAAGCCTGCTGTAACACTTAGCTGGCTGCGTATGAATTAGGACAATTACCCACAGCAGAGACGCAGTACACTGAGGACGGTCACAGGCAGCCCAAATAGATTTTTTTTCCCAAATTTTTTTTGAAAAGCCAACTGCCTATATAGACAGTAAGTATATGGCTTTCACTGTCCCTGCCTCACCAGCACTACTGGCCCTGGACTATGTAAAATTACTGCAGACTGTTTCCCTCTGGACAGGATGACAGCGGTGATGTAACAGGCAACACAGAGCCAGGAAAGAATTTTGCGCAAGCCTGTTGTAACACTTAGCTGGCTGCGTATGAATTAGGACAACTACCCCCAGCAGAGACGCAGTACACTGAGGACGGTCACAGGCAGCCCAAATAGATTTTTTTCCCCAAATTTTTTTTGAAAAGCCAACTGCCTATATAGACAGTAAGTATATGGCTTTCACTGTCCCTGCCTCACCACTACTGGCCCTGGACTATGTAAAATTAGTGCAGGACGCAATGCTCTGCACGGTCGATATAAAAAAAAAATTAAAAAAATGTGCAACACTGCAAAAAGCAGCCTCAACAGTACTGCACACGGTCAGATGTGGCCCTAAGAAGGACCGTTGGGGTTCTTGAAGCCTAAAATCACTCCTAACACTCTCCCTATAGCAGCTCCAGCATCAGCAGCACTTTCCCTGAGCTATGTCAGAATGCATCTGTGGCGAGCCGCGGGAGGGGCCGATTTATATACTCGAGTGACACCTGATCTCGCCAGCCACTCACTGCAGGGGGGTGGTATAGGGCTTGAACGTCGCAGGGGGAAGTTGTAATGCCTTCCCTGTTTTTCTATTGGCCAGAAAAGTGCGCTAACGTCTTTAAGTGCGAGACGAAAGTGAAAGTACCTCGAACATCGCGTGGTGCTTGTTTCGAATAACGAGCATCCAGAACACGCTAATACTCGAACAAGCATCAAGCTCGGACGAGTACGTTCGCTCATCTCTAGTGCTTACAAATAGTGTCTCTTGCTCTGGATGACCCATCCTATCCCATATTACTGACATCCCATCAATAGGAATGGACACTGTGTAATGCTTCATTTTCCCTGTGGTGGCTATGCAGGAAAACTGAACACTTCCTGCCAGGTTTTCCAACAAATTATAACTATATGGTGGGGTTCTCAGCATCAGGACACTCTGATCCGCTTGTTGTCAATAAAAAATTAATCTTGTTATTTGTGTAGCACCAACTTATTCTGCAGCACTTTCAGGTAATTATTACCCCCCACCTAGCTGGGTACTCATTTTAGCGACCTGAGAAGGATAGAAGGCTGAGTCAACCTTGAGCCTGTTACCTGAAGCATGTGGGGATTGTACTCACAACCTTCAGGTCCTGAGCGAGAGCATGGGACTGCATTTCTGCTGACAACACTCTGCACTACACAAGGATTTATAGATCATTTATACACTAGTATAATATCGGTCCTATGATTTTGCCTTCCAGTGTAATGCTTTTTTGCAAGAAAACACATTGGATCTCTGCATGTGTGATTTTTATTCATGTTTTTCACATGCGTGACAATCGCATGTTGTTTCACTAGGAAGAATAAAAATTACATCTTACTTGTATGAAAATCACATCTACATGATAGTGCAATATGATTTTTTTGTTGTTGCCATAGAAGAAAATGAGCGATATCACCCACAAATAAGAAATGTTCAGATTTTTCAATCTTGCAGTATCGGTGCAAAGGAAAAGCGGATAGCTGCTTTACCACACAGGTCTACTACAGCACCCCAACTGTCAGCATGCGAATGTCCTGGACTCTGCTGAAGAAGGGCAAAGCTCTATAGCTTAAGTCATTGTCAAAAGGTACAATAAATACCGTCCTATTAAAGAAAAATCCCAAAACAAACAAGTAAACACAATACCGGATATGGAATGATGGATTTGTTCAAGCACAGGAGGTTTAATGTCATTTAAGTCTTCATAAGGGGGAAGTTGCCAGTCCTCAAGGTGTCAATGACTCGTAAGATCAAGGCGTCTCTATTGAATGACGAGGTTTGCTAAATACTCAAATTAACAGCAGGCAGTGCACACAAAATTGCGCCATGACTAATCGCATGTCAGAGAGGCACTGTTTCTATCACTGTGAGCATTATACCGCGATTAATGAGGCATTAAGGATGCCACGTTAACAACAACCAGTGTGCGAGAGCGTGAAAACAACCCTGACTCCGACTCGACAGGTTGAGCCTTATTGACCGACTCTTACCTAATTGGTCTCTATATACGTGTGGCAAGAGTTCTTGTTTACTATCATTCTCACGCGATCTATTAATTGTATGTTTCGTTCTTCTCCCTTTTTTTCATTTTAGTTATTTCTAATAAAAGTTATATTTTAATATTATTAGCTTTAAGGTCCACGCAGTAAACTTTTCTGAAGTCTGTACCTGGATCTATACTGCCTTTGTAAACTCTCAACCCTGCGGTATGACTGAAATATTTTCCCTTGACATACCCACCCTAGGTTGTTATACCAAAACAGAAGTGACTACAGCAACATACCTTGAAATAGTCCAGTTTCAGACTTCTCAATATCGCATTGCATGTTTCAGAAATAATGGCATTCAGAGAAGGAGCCAAGATGGCCACCGAATATTTCAAGTCTTGCAGAGATCTGCCCATAGCCAGGAACCGTAAGGTAACCACCAAACGCTGCTCTGCAGATAAAACTTCATGCATTACAGTGCTCTTTCTTGTCAATGAATGGCGTAACTAATGCCAGCAAGTTAGAAAAGGACTCCTCTGACATGCATAGACAATTACAAAAATCATCTGGGTTGATCTCCCATATCTCATTTATAAGACTCATGTGCGACAGGCTGTCTCTCTGCTGCAGCCACCGTTTCGACCACATTGTACACTGACGCTTAAGGAGATGTTCTTCCTCATCCTCTGCCTCAGTCTGTGCCACTATCTTCAATATTTTGCCCGCCAAGAAGAGCTTAGCACTGTGGAGCATTTTAGTTGTGGAAATTGCACTTTATCACGTGACCGAGTGCAATAAAAAAAAAAAAAAAAAATACCGTAGATTACTTGAGGATTAAATACACAAAGCAGTAAAATTCATTAAAGGGGTTGTCTCACGCCGAAAGGTTTTTTTTTTTTTTTTCAATAGGCCCCCCGTTCGGCGCGAGACAAACCCAAGGCATGGGTTAAAAAAAAAAAAAATAATAAAATAAAATATATATATTACTTACCCAAATCCCCGCTCTGCGGCGACTTCTTTCTTCCCTTACCAAGATGGCCGCCGGGATCTTCACCCACGATGCACCGCGGGTCTTCTCCCATGGCGCACCGTGGGCTCTGTGCGGTCCATTGCCGATTCCAGCCTCCTGATTGGCTGGAATCGGCACACGTGACGGGGCGGAGCTACGATGACGACGCGGAACCAGCTCTCCGGCACGAGCGGCCCCATTCACCACGGAGAAGACCGCACAGCGCAAGAGCGTCTAAAAACGCCAGAAGACAGCGAATTTAGACGGATCCATGGCGACGGGGACGCTAGCAACGGAACAGGTAAGTGAATAACTTCTGTATGGCTCATAATTAATGCACGATGTACATTACAAAGTGCATTAATATGGCCATACAGAAGTGTATAACCCCACTTGATTTCACGAGACAACCCCTTTAAGGTGTAAAAATGGCTGACACCGCTGAGCCAATAGCTTTGGATAATAAGACTTTGATTTCCTCAGAACACTACAATGGGAAACCATCACACAGAGGAAGAAAGTTATACATATATTCATCGCAGTGCCGAATAAAAAAATCTCCCCAGCGACGTATATGTCGCTGCATATTCGCTTAAAGCCACGAGGTACTACCGTCGGTGACACATTATCCGTTCCCAACTACAGGCTACTTGGGAATGGGTCTTATTAACAAAACAGTCCAGCTAGAGACTCACCTTTGAAGTATGCAGCATTTACTCTCACAAATTTATTGGATTCTTATCACAGAGACGGGAAGTCTATATGTAAATTTTTCTTAAAAGCCCTTCACAGGTATAGACTAAAAGAATATAGTTTATTAGAAACTCTTAAAAACATATACCATCATCTACATTGGAGACATTGGATGCATAATTCAAACTTGCACCTAATTACATCTTCTCCTCTTTTTCGTGTTAATTTATGTTAGTACTGTTAGTCAGCCCGTATATGTTTTTAAGAGTTTCTAATAAACTATATTCTTTTAGTCTATACCTGTGAAGGGCACAAATTTATTGGAGGAGTAACAAAATCTGCGAGAGGCCAAAGAAAAATGATCGGTAAAGATGCCACGACCTTTGTATGTGAGGTTAAAATGGTGAATTCACTATCCAATGCTCTTTATTGCTGCTTGCATGGTACATCACAATGGCCTCGCCAATAGTTGAGCACTAGGTGGGAGTGTTAAAATTAAAGCTTTGTCCTCCCGACAGCCAATCGCTCTGCCTTTAGACGGCAGAAAGTACGCCCGGCCAAATGATAAAACACTCCCCTCAAATCGTTGAATGAATGTCATTTAAACTTAGCGAAAAGCGAACTGCCAAACAACGGATTTTATACGGACTGAAAGACAACGATGAACGAATAGTTAATGAAATATGCACAATGGGTGCGTATTTTCACATAACAATTATTGCTCACTTTTGGCAGTTTGATTGAATTTTGAACGATAATCCTTGCGTCAAAATGGGCCATTAGTTTTAACTCTAGGATGGAGCTCAGCTATAACGTGGCCCATGGATGCTGGAATCCATCAGAAGCCAAGCAGATCATTTACAACTATGTTCTATTTTATTTATTAATTTTTTTGGGGGGGGTGATGGGAGCAAAGGGGAGGGGATGACAAATAATCTGTTAGACTACTGAAAATACGTCTTATTTTTGTAAGATAAGGCTACTATTTAAAGGCATTTTCCAGGACTAAAATCTTGATGACCTATTTTGAGGATCAGATCGACTCCAAGCCCACCGTTGGCTGCTTCAAGTGGCCATAGTGCTCAGTACTGTGACATCATGTCTATCAGTCACATGGCTATGTGATATCATGTGCATGTGTGGTAGATGTGATGTCACAAGCCACAGCTTGCTCCCAAGCACATTAAGTGAATGGGATTTAGCTGTTATACCTGCTCCAGTGCCATGCAGTGTTCAGCAATGTGCCTGGGATACAATGAAGAGGTTGCAGTGTTCACTGGTTTGGCAAGAGTGCCAGGAGTCAGACCTGCACCAGTCTAATATTAATCAAAATTTTAGACCTGAAAAAAAATATTTAATTTAGACTACTTTTGTACAACAGAATTATCACCTTCAAGACACAAAGATTTGATCACAAGGGTGGGATAAACAAAAAGACCCACCGAGACTCTGCTGCCCATGGGCGCTCATACACCTGGAGCCATGAAGCCCATTTACACGTATATACCCGATGCCATGCTGCCCATGAATAAATGGCAGAAGCTTGGATGATTAAAGATAAAATATTCTTCTGCTTTATTCAATTTGTGCTCATACTAACACAGAAACTACATACGTCCTGAGAATAGTATATTCCATTACCTCCGCCATCTAGTATTAGTGAACGGTATAGTGCATTACCTTCCATCATGCAGCCCATGGGCACTTATACACCTGATGCCATGCTGCCCATGGGTGCTTATATACTTGGAGCCATGCTGTTGATGCAAGTTCATACACCTTAAGCCACTTACCTCACCATGTTCTCTTTGTAGGACACTGTCCATTGTGAAGGACTGAAAGACATCTTGCCCAGGTCACACCAGCAGAAGTTGTCCTCATTGCATTTGTAGTAGCTGTTGGACAGCAGGCGAAGGCTGTGCCTTTAAGGGCTCATATTCATATTAGATGGATTTGGGGAGCATGAATTCATTTTACCAGAAGTTTCTATGTGAGATAAAAAAGTATCAATATCCTGAAAATTGTACATTCCTTTACCTTCGCCATCCAGTATTAATGAATCGCATACTGCATTACCTTCCACCATGCAGCCCATTGGCACTTATACACCTGTTGCCATGCTGCCCATGGGTGCTTATATACTTGGAGCCATGCTGCTGATGCAAGTTCATACACCTTAAAGGGGTGGTCTCGCGAAAGCAAGTGGGGTTAAGTACTTCTGTATGGCCATATTAATGCACTTTGTAATATACATCGTGCATTAAATATGAACCATACAGAAGTTATTCAGTTACCTTCCCTGTGCTGGCGTCCCCGTCTCCATGGCTCCGTCTAATTTCGGTGTCTTCTTGCTTTTTTAGCCAATCAGGAGGCTGGAATCGGCAGATGTGACGGGGGCGGAGCTACGTGATGACGCGTACAAGGGGGCGGAGCCAAAACGCCGCTGCTGCCGGACTGAGCCGAAGGGAGAAGACCCATCTGCGCAAGTGCGTCTAAAAAAGCAAGAAGACACCGAAATTAGACGGACCCATGGAGACGGGGACGCCAGCGCAGGGAAGGTAAGTGAATAACTTCTGTATGGCTCATATTTAATGCACGATGTATATTACAAAGTGCATTAATATGGCCATACAGAAGTACTTAACCCCACTTGCTTTCGCGAGACAACCCCTTTAAGCCACTTACCTCACCATGTTCTCTTTGTAGGACACTGTCCATTGTGAAGGACTGAAAGACATCTTGTCCAGGTCGTACCAGCAGAAGTTATCCTCATTGTATATGTAGTAGCTGTTGGAGAGCAGGCGCAGGCTGTGCCGGTAGGGGCTCATATTCATATCAGATGGACTCGGGGAGCGTGTATCCATTTTACCAGAAGTTTCTCTGTGAGATAAAGGAATATACCATACTCAGGACATTAATACTCCATTACCTCCGCCGTCCTGTATTAATAAATGGTATATTGCATTATCTTCCGCTATCCAGTATTAGTGAATAGCATATTTCATTACCTCCGCCATCTAGTATTAGTGAATGGTATACTGCATTACCTTCCACCATGCAGCCCATGGGCACTTATAGACCTGATGCCATGCTGCCCATGGGTGCTTATATACTTGGAGCCATGCTGCTGATGCAAGTTCATACACCTTAAGCCACTTACCTCACCATGTTCTCTTTGTAGGACACTGTCCATTGTGAAGGACTGAAAGACATCTTGTCCAGGTCGTACCAGCAGAAGTTATCCTCATTGTATATGTAGCAGCTGTTGGAGAGCAGGTGCAGGCTGTGCCGGTAGGGGCTCATATTCATATCAGATGGACTCGGGGAGCGTGTATCCATTTTACCAGAAGTTTCTCTGTGAGATAAAGGAATATACCATTCTCAAGACATTAATACTCCATTACCTGCGCCGTCCTTTATTAATAAATGGTATATTGCATTATCTTCCATTACCTCCGCCATCTAGTATTAGTGAATGGTATACTGCATTACCTTCCACCACGCAGCCCATGGGCACTTATACACCTGATGCCATGCTGCCCATGGGTGCTTATATACTTGGAGCCATGCTGCTGATGCAAGCTCATACATCTTAAGCCACTTACCTCACCATGTGATCTTTGTAGGACACTGTTCATTGTGAAGGACTGAAAGATATCTTGCCCAGCTCGTACCAGCAGAAGTTGTCCTCATTGCATATGTAGCAGCTGTTGGAGAGCAGGCGCAGGCTGTGCCGGTAGGGGCTCATATTCATATCAGATGGACTCGGGGAGTGTGCATTCATTTTACCGGAAGTTTCTCTGTGAGGTAAAAGAGTATCAATGTCCTCAGAAGGGTATATTCCATTACCTCTGCCATCCAGTGTTAATAAATGGTATACTGCATTACCTTCCGCCATCCGTGTATTAGTGAATAGTATATTTCATTACCTCCGCCATCTAGTATTAGTGAATGGTATACTGCATAACTTTTCCTCATGCAGCCCATGGGCACTTATACACCTGATGCCATGCTGCCCATGGGTGCTTATATACCTGGAGCCATGCTGCTGATGCAAGCTCATACATCTTAAGCCACTTACCTCACCATGTTCTCTTTGTAGAACACTGTACATTGTGAAGGACTGAAAGATATCTTGTCCAGGTCGTACCAGCAGTTGTCCTCATTGCATATGTAGTAGCTGTTGGAGAACAGAGTAACATAGTATGCCAGGCCGAATGAAGACAACGTCCATCTAGTTCAGCCTGTTTCAATCTCCTTGTTGATCCAGAGGAAGGCAAAAAACCCCAAGAGCCAGAAGCCAATTAGCCCTTTCGGGGAAAAAGTTCCTTCCCGACTCCCTAGTGGCAGTCCGACTAATCCCTGGATCAACCTCTACTAATTCCTACCAGTCTGTAAGACACATATCAACAACCCGCTAGTCACCTAAAATTTATATCATGTAATATCCTTCCACTCTAGAAAGACATCTAGTCCGCTCTTAAATTCCTCTATGGATTTTCTCCTGAGGTAGAGAGTTCCACAGTCTCACTGCTCTTACAGTAAAGAACCCTTTTCTGTGTTGGTGATGAAACTTGCTTTCTTCTAGACGTAGAGAACGCCCTCTTGTTACCGACGCAGTCCTGGGTATAAACAGATCATGGGAGAGATCCTTATATTGTCACCTAATGTATTTATACATGGTTATTTGGTCGCCCCTTAGCCGTCTTTTTTCCAGGGTAAATAATCCCAATTTTGATAGCCTCTTTGGGTATTCCAGCCCCTTCATTCCATGTATTAATTTAGTTGCCCTTCTTTGAACCCCCTCAAGCACTGCAACATCATTCCTGAGTAGTGGAGAACTGTACTCAGTATTCCATGTGGGGCCTGACAAGTGCCTTATATAGTGGGAGGATAATGTTCTCGTCCCTCACCCCTATTCCTCTTTTAATACACATCAAGACTTTATTTGCTTTTGCAGCAGCTGACTGGCATTGGTTACTCTAGTTAAATCGACAATCCACTAGCCACTAGTATCCTGAGGTCTTTTTCCATCTCACTTTTCCCAAGCAATAACCCATTTAGTGTATATTGGTGACATCCATTTCTCCTGCCCATATGCATAACCTTACACTTATAAACATTGAACTTCATTTGCCATTTATTCTGCCCAAGCCCCCAGCTTATCTAAGTTCTTTTGTAGCCGTACATTGTCCTCAGGTGCATTAATTATCTTGTATAATTTTGTGTCATCTGCAAATATTGATATTTTACTGTGCATTCCCTCTATCAGGTCATTGATAAATATATTGAACAGAATCAGGCCTAAGACTGAACCCTGTGGCACCCCACTAGCAATGGTGGCCCAATCAGAGAATGAACCGTTTATTACCACCCTCTGCTTTCTATCTCTGAGCCAGTTCTTTACCCAGATACACACGTTTTCACCGAATCTGAGCTGTCTCATTTTGTATTTCAACCTATTATGCAGCACTGTGTCAAATGCTTTAGAGAAGTCTAGATATACAAGATCAATAGATGCTCCAAGGTCCAGCCTAGAACTGAATTCATCGTAGAAGCTGATCAGATTGGTCTGACATGATCGACCCCTCATGAACCCATGCTGGTGAGGAGTTATTCTGTTGTTCTCCTTGAAGTATTGTACGATAGTGTCTCTCAGAAACCCCTCGAATATTTTTCTAGTTACTGCAGTGAGACTTACCGGCCTGTAGTTACCAGGCTCACTTTTGGTCCCCTTTTTATAAATTGGAACCACGTTGGCAATGCGCCAATCCACTGGTACAACCCCAGTCTTGATAGTGTCCATAAATATTAGAAATAGTGGTCTAGCTATCACATCACTTTGTACCCTTAGAACCCTTGGGAGAATTCCATCTGGGCCTGGCGATTTATCGATTTTAATCCTCTAATCGGTTCCGCACTTCCTCCTGTGTTAAGTATGCAATATTTTGCGAGGGGTTAATTTTATTCCCTTGAATCTCGTGTGACATTTCCTTTTCGTTCGTGAATACACTTGAAAAGAAACTGTTTAAAAGGTTTGCCTTCCCTCCATCATCTTCAACGGTTTCTCCTGCATTATTTGTCAAAGGGCCAGTGCTCTCAGTGAAAATCCTTTTACTTTTAATATAATTGAAGAATAGTTTTGGGTTGTTTTTGCTCTCTTTGTTGATCAGTCTTTCTGCATCCTCCTTACCAATTTTGATCTTTTCTTTGCATATTTTGTTTTTTTCCCTGTATGATTTTAGCGCTTCTTCACTGCTTTCTTGTTTAAGTAGTTTAAATGCTTTCTTTTTTTCGTTTCTTGCCCCCCTTACCGCCTTGTCAAGCCACAATGGTTTCCTTTTACTTGCAGTTCTTTTGTTTTTAGAGGGTATGAACTGCTCACATAAGGTGATTAGGATGTTTTTAAACTTCTCCCATTTGTCGTCTGTATTGTTATTCTTGAGGATGCTGTCCCAATTAATGTTACTGATAGTAGTTCTGAGCTGATCAAATTTTGCTTTACTAAAGTTTAGTTTATTTGTCGCTCCCTGATAAGGCTTCTTACTGAATGACAGCTGTAAGTTACTTATATTGTGGTCACTGTTCCCCAAGTGCCCCTCAACCCCTCAAACTTAAACCTGTAAATTCACTGCCCAATCGCACTTATCATCAAGCCATGTTTCCGTTATTCCAACTATGTTGTAGTTTTCATCAGCCATTCTCGCCTCAAGCTCCCCCACTTTGCCGATCACACTTCTTGCATTCGTTGCCATACAATTTTTACGGCTGCTTTTGTTCCTTAAATTAATTTTGCTACTAATAGTTGTATTGGCTGATCTGTCAGTTCTAACTGTACTAACCACATCCCCTGCTTGACCCCCATTCCCATTACATAGACCCAGGTCGCGAGCTACACTGGCTAACCCCTTGTTTCTCTTTTTGCCCTCCCCCCAGTCCCTAGTTTAAACAATCCTCCAGCTTTCTAGCAAACAGGCGCAGGCTGTGCTGGCAGGGGCTCATATTCATATCAGATGGATTTGGAGAGAGTGAATTCATTTTACCAGAAGTTTCTCTGTGAGATAAAGGAGTGTCAATGTCCTGAGAATCGTATATTCCATTACCTTCGCCATTCAGTATTAGTGAATGGTATATTCCATCACCTTCGCCATCCAGTATTAGTGAATGGTATATTCCATCACCGTCGCCATCCAATATTAGTGAATGGTATACTGCATTACCTTCCACCATCCAGTATTAGTGAATGGTATATTCCCTTACTTTCCGCCATCCAGAATTAGTGAATGGTATATTCCATTACCTTCCGCCATCCAGTATTAGTGAATGGTATATTCCATTACCTCCGCCACCCAGCATTAGTGAATGGTATACTGCATTACCTTTGCCATCCAGTATTAGTGAATGGTATGCTGCATTACCTTCCACCATCTAGTATTAGTGAATGGTATATTCTATTACCTTCGCCACCCAGTATTAATGAATGATATATTCGATTACCTACGCCATCCAGTATTAGTGAATGGTATATTCTATTACCTTTGCAACCCAGTATTAGTGAATTGTATACTGAATTACCTCTGCCTTACAGTATGGACTGTCTCTTAATATGCGATAACATAAAGTTCCTAAATTGCTAGGATCAGAAATTGTGAAATAATCAGAGGCAGCACTCCAGGGTATGGAGGATCGTTCAGGGTTATAGTGGCAATAGGTGGAGAAAAAAAAGTTACATTATTATTAAAAATAACCCACCCTGATGCCCCGGATTTGCCTAAGGGATACCGGCACATCAAAATTCTAGGTGAGTGGTAGATAAATCCAATCTCCAAGGTATGGAGGTGTTCCTTGAGAGCGGTGGGCTCAGATGCATCAAAGGGGGGAATCTGGTGGGTGGAATAATCCAGGGATCACTGGTCCTTAAGACATCTACAAACAGAGAGCATCCTGGGGACTCCGAATATATGTATATATACCAGAAATAAAAGATATGTGGATGTAAACATAAGCTTAAAAAGCCCCAGCGCTCCATTAATCATAGGTCCCCAATGAGATTACTAAAAGGTTTACTTCCGATGCGTTCACCCCTAATGCAACCCATCACAAATGTGTATGTGCCCCTCACCTGTCACTGGCTGAATCTGATTTGCGGCCCTCACCGTGATTCATTATTCGCTCTCACCAGATGGCAGTTTACATTCTGCATATCCGTACATATATTACATACTAATATATATATGTGACTTTCTGTTGTCTATTATCCACGGCCCAACCACTGGACCGATCTGCACCAACTTTGCCACATAAGTAAATCAGGCACTTCAGGAGGTTAAGACGGGATTCTACTCTCTAGGACTTACGAGTCTCGACATATTTCCAAAAATCATAATAGAAAAGGAAATATGTGCTGCAACCTTCTAAAGTGCCTGATTTACCTACATGGTTAATTTGGTGCAATTTAGATGTTGGCTTCATATATTATATACATACAGTAAATACATATATTACATATATAGATACTACACATTAAATTAGATACATATATTACATATGCAGCCTAGGAGACAGCGGGGTAGAGTTTGGGCCTTGTCACGGGGCTCTACCATCTCCCACCCTTAGGATAGCAAAAGAACCCATCCAAGGAAGCGAGGGCAGGCTAGTAAATGGGGTAACCCAACAGAGGTTTACCTTAAGTCCTTTGTCACGCGTGAGGCCACCGTTACATCCGCTGCGGTGAATTCAGATGATATTGTAAATAAAACAGTCCACTCACAGGGATAACTTTTAAGGAGCAGAGCTGAGAACAGTTCGCAAAGCTTGTTTATTGAAGATAACTTGAAAGGAACAGTCCATAAACACTTTACAACCAGCAACAGTGGAATAGGCAGTTCGGTATGCTGTGTGGCAAGGAGGATTCACGGGTAGGCAGAAGAAATCCACAGCCCCATTATCTGTGGGTCTTGGTCCCGGCTCCAATCTTTAGTCTCTCTAAAGGCCCATTTAGACGCAATGATTATCGCTCAAAAGTGTCTAACTGCACGGACATCGCGCAGTTTTCGTTAAGCAGTTGCTGATCGTTGTCTTTCAACATGCTGAAAGACAACGATCGGTCTTATCAGGAATTCACAGCGGTATACAGCTGATACTACTGTTTCAGCTGTAACCCGCTCCCTGAACACAGGCGGGGTATGAATAACACAGCTGTCTAGCTGCTTTCTTCATTCCCTGCTCGGAGCGCTCAGCTGTATAATGGCCGGATGCAGAACACAAGACAAAACTATGCAAGAGCAGTTAGCAAGAATCTGCTCGGAGTTTTGCAGAGGAGGGCACAAACAAGTGGGCTATATTTTAGAAGAATCTCTGCCTTGCCTTACCGATGCCCAGGATGGAAGAGGCTGAGAGTAAGGCCTGATGGCTGCCTGCAGACTACTACCCCCAGGAGTTTGCAACCCTTGAGAGTTCTAGAGGAGTCACCAGTTAACTTGGATTATATCGGGAATTGAGAGTATGTGCCGGTAGAGAGTAAAGTCCCATTTAGACACAACGATTATTGCTCAAAAGATGCCAATCAACAGCGAGGTGTGACTGTCAGCTAATTGGTTTCTCCCTCTTCTCTATATAATCCAGCTCTTCCTGGCTGGAAGTTGTCGATGATTTGCAGTCAGTCTGTTCAGAGCTCCTGTGTGTCTGGCTCCTGTGTTCGAGTTTGTTCCCTGTTTGTTTGTCTGGTATTCAACTGTCCTTGTCTTTTTGTTATTGCCTGTCTCTATTTGTTCTTTGTCGCCAGTACTTTTGTTCCCCTTGGACCCCTGTCCTTGTGGAAGAAAGTGGGATTGTCCTTTTCGGGATTAGTGCTCTGCTGTGAGGTGGGTTCATTCTGGGGGGTTTTGAGTGCCCATTCTGCCCATAACCTCACTCTACTGTTCTGCCTGCATATTTCTAGTTTTCACGGCCGTTCCTGTTGGCTGTCCAGAACAAATGTAACAGTCTTGTCCTGTGAGGTTTGTGCCCCTGCCAGGTTGATGCCTTTTCCAATACCCGTGAAACCTTGGACTCATTTGTCTATGGACTCCATTCTGGATTTTCCACTTTCAGAGGGTAATAGTCATCTGGGTTGTGGTTGATCATTTTAGCAAGATGTTTCATATTGTGACATTGTCAGAAAATATCGTTTCCGATCGTGGGGTCCAGTTTTCTTCAGATTCTGGCATTTTGCTTGCTCTCGGTTGGGTATTAAGCTCTTGTTTTTCTTGACTTATCATTCAGAGACTAATGGACAAACAGATATAACCAGAGCCTGGAACAATACTTGCGTTATTATGTCTCTGGGAAACAGGAGTTTTGGTCTGGGTTTTTGCCTTTAGCCGAATTTGCACTTAACAATAGATCATTGGTCCATTTTCTACAGAGGTGTCAGAGGTACCAGAGGAGAATGAGTTCTAACATTGAGGTGGTGTAGGAAGATATCCAGAAGAATCTTCAGAAGACAGTTCAAAATTTCAAGCTGGTGGCTGATAAGAGATGTTGCGAGGGGACTAATTTTTTGGTGGGAGACAGTATAATTGTCAGCTAAGAACATTAAAATTAAACAACAGTCCTTGAAGTTAGGTCCATGGTTTATCAGCCCTTTCAAAATCATTGAAAAAATGAATCCTGTATCTTTTTGTTTGGAGATTCCTAGTTCGATGAGAATAACTAATGTTTTTCATAAGTCTCTGTTAAAGAAGTTTGTTGATTGAGGAAATGGTTCATCTCTGCCAGCCCCAGTTGTGGTTGATGGGGATATTAATTTAGAGATATGTCGCATAGTGGACTCTCGTCTAATTTGGAGATCACTACAGTATTTAGTGCAAAGGCGTGGCTATGGTGCTTTAGAAAGGACATGGTACCAATGGCAGATGTCCATGCGGATCAGCTTGTGTAGAATTTTCACACTGAATCCGAATCAACCTGGTCCTAATAGTCCTAGGGCCCCTTCTGAAAGGGGAGGTACTGTTAAGGCGGTGCTAGGATTGCTGCCTTGCTGATACGTCTGGTGCTGGTTTTGGAGATGCTTCTACATCTTCTGGCTCAGTGGGTGTGGTATTAGGTGTGACATTGCTTAGTTGCACTTGTGGGTAATCGTCAGAGCTATTTAGCCTGGCCTGATACTTCGCTAAACTGCTGTTGATTTTCAGTCTCTCTCTGGCTGGGCTAGCAGTCACAGCTTGGTCCTAGATCACTCAGTTACCTGCTGCATCTCAAGCTAAGTGCTGCATTTGATTTCATTTTTAGTTTTGGTTTTCTTGTGTTATTTCCCTTTCCCACATAGGGTCAACTAGGGGCCCAGGCACACGGTTAGGGTCATTCTTATCAGGATCATCACCCTGCTTTCCGGCAGGCCCCTTCCCTTAGTTTGGTTATATAGGGGCAGTGTTTCTCATATTTTGGTTCTATGCTTGTTTTGTCATTATTTATTTCCGTTTGTGGGAGATCTGCGGGTAACAGATTCAGCGCGTCCAGATTGGAAGCGACAGGATATTTAGATAGGCTGATCGTTGTTTATATTTATGCCTACCGAAACTGAACGCCAAATGAATTATTCGCCATTCAGTCGCTGCGAAATTTATACCAAACAATTATTATGTAGATTCCGACGATAAAAGGGGAATCTGAATCACCACGCTCCCTCTGTGACATCATAGACCACCCGCGATATAATCGTTGAGGGCTGATGTGTTGCCATGGCAACATGACGCCAGACAGGCGTCCTGATTCGCCATTGCCTATGATCGTTATTACAAGCGATAAGGCATTGTAGTACAGAAGTACTGCAATGCCTTACCATAGCGATCAAAGCTGCTATTGATCAGGTCGCCTTTAGGGACATAAAAAATATAAGAGAACAAAAAAAATACTGAGAAAAAAAAAACATTTGAAAAAAACCCCTTTTTTGCTCATTTTTCCCTATTGGAAGGAAAAATTTTAAAAATGGATACAGATGTGTATCATCACGTCCGTAATGACCTGTGCTATAATTTGGGCACACTAATTATCCTCTCAAAAAGTGTAATAAAATTCATATGTACCTCAAAATGCTACAAATAAAACCTACAACTTGTGACCGAAAAAACATGCCCTTACAGAGCTCCATCAGTGGAAAAATAAAAAAAGCTATGTGATTTTGAATGCAATGATGCAAAAATAGTCACCATTGCAGATTAATTTCCAGAATTAATTTCTAGAATTCACTGAAGGGAACACTGAAACTAAAATATAACTTTTATTAAAAATACTTAAAAATCGTCGTAGTACGTTTATTTATTTGTTCAGTGACCACACGTCACTCATCATATTATTGAGGTTAATAACTTTACTGCATCAGTCAGAGACGGAGGCAGTATAGAGTCTCAGTGTGAATTAAAGGGGTTGTCCCGCGAAAGCAAGTGGGTCTATACACTTCTGTATGGCCATATTAATGCACTTTGTAATGTACATCGTGCATTAATTATGAGCCATACAGAAGTTATAAGAAGTTATTCACTTACCTGTTCTGTTGCTGGCGTCCTCGTCTCCATGGTGCCGTCTAATTTTCAGCGTCTAATCTCCAGATTAGACGCGCTTGCGCAGTCCGGTCTTCTTCTTTTCTCAATGGGGCCGCTCGTGCCGGAGAGCGGCTCCGTGTAGCTCCGCCCCGTCACGTGCCGATTCCAGCCAATCAGGAGGCTGGAATCGGCAATGGACCGCACAGAAGCCCTGCGGTCCACCGAGGGAGAAGATCCCGGCGACCATCTTCAGCAGGTAAGTAAGAAGTCACCGGAGCGCGGGGATTCAGGTAAGCACTGTCCGGTTTTTTGTGTAAAGCCCTGCATCGGGTTTGTCTCGCGCCAAACGGGGGGGCTGTTGAAAAAAAAAACCCCCCGTTTCGGCGCGGGACAACCCTTACAATGGTTGCTATTTAACAGCAATATTGTTACCATGGCCTGGTGATTAAGGTCTATGCCATGCGGGGTCTGCCTGCCCATCCTAGAGAAGTGCACTTATTGACCGGGACCGGGGTGTACTCACAAATGCATGCGTCCTATGGATCATGCATCTCGTTTGCCCCAATCCATTATTCAGGACAAAAAGGCTTTTTCCACATACGTTTTGATACTCCATCCAAATTAAACAGTCTTACCTAGTTAAAATGTGGAAACGTGTCGATGGGGAGAAGGGGCACCAGGGAAAGCGACATCAAGTTACTGGGCGACAGGCTTTAAGCTCCTACGTGAAGAGCCATTAGCATACTAACTAATGATATCAAGCTCTTAATTGTGAGCTACCATAAGAGCTACTATGAGATTCATTAGATGTTATCATATGTGGTATGTCAATTACTGGCTCTGAACATGAGAGATATGGTGATATACTGACTATATGAAAGGGTTAGCTCGTTTAACTGCAGATTGTGTTTAACTATATTGGATTGTATATGTGGTGGTGCTTATGTGATCACGGGGTACCTCCAAGTGTGACGTAGGATCCCAGGGTTAATCATTATTCCTGGCATAATACGAAAAATCTTGATCCCTCAATTTGAGTAACTGGGATAATTCTTAATCCATAAATATAGGTGCCTTTAGAGCGAGTGGTGGCGTCACTTAGGGGATAACCATCATATCCACAGGGAAATGCCATCATTCCTTGTGGATTGGTCACAATATTGACCTCTTGAGATATATTTATCCTGTGGTCTTTATAGTTCACAGGTAGAAGGCATAGATATTTATATGTAGAAGGTGCTTTTTACCATCAGCAATATATTTCCAGTCGGACTTTAGACCAAAAGATTGCCTTTCAGAAACCCGAGTGGTTTCATATATAAAGAAAGAGCAATAGAGCTACCCGGGCAGTGATGAGATATTTATGTCAGGGAGAAGAAATTAGGCATCTGTTGGTAGAGAGAGGTTAAATTGCAAGAGTGATGTCCCTTTGTGAATTAAAATGTATGGGCTGATGAGATTGAATGGTAACCTATATAGGTTTAATACATCCATCTGCCTATTTGTGTATGTCATATAGGAATGATGCAAAAATAATTATAATTTCCAAGAAAAGGGTTTTCATTGTGCAAAAGTGGAAAAACAAAAAAAACTATGTTTTTGGTATCATTGTAATCATACTGTAGAGGGTTAATTTAGTTGCTAGGCTATCAAAATACGAATAAATAGTAAGAAATACAAAATATGTTTTGGTTAGGGAAACAGGTGCCTGAGAAGACTTCTCAGAAGTCTTCAAGGTCTCTCACTCTGTCTTATCTAATGAACAAGAACATCCTGTCTCTAACAAGCTATACTGTCCTTCTTTTGCTTTCTCATTAAGAAGAAATGTATCCTTGCAGTTATTTGCTGACCACAAGATAGAGCCCCTCCTGTCTGGGCAGTGGTCTATGGTCTTTATAATCCAATGTATTTCTTTCAATAAACCAGAAGCCATTTTGATCACACTCTGGGTCAGCGTGTCTTCTCCGAGCGCTCGTTGATTGCTTATACCAATTTGGACCTAGGCGACATCAGCATTTGGTCCCCCTTGGAGGACCCCCGACAATACCGTCCCACAGAAAAAATGTATTGTCATTTATACTATATGACTGACGCTGTAAAAAAAAAAACAACCAATGGCAGTATTGATGTTTTCTGTCCCTGCCCTCAAAATGAAAAGTTTTACGATATATTATATGCACTCAAAAATGGTACAAATACAAACTATATTTCGCCATGCAAAAACAAGCCCTAATATGGCCATATCGACGGAAAAATAAAAAAGTTATGGCTCTTGAGAAGTGCAAATAAAAATCATTGCATCCTGAAGCCCAAAATAGGCCATGTCCTTAAGGGGTTAAGGCTGTTTTCACAAGGACAAGAAATTTGCACGAGATTTTTACGTTGCAAAGCGTATATACCCCATTCTTTTGAATGAAGCCATACACATGAGTGATGTTTTGCGATGCAGTGCAGAAAAAAATCATTCCATGTCTTGTCTTTTCGCATTCCTCGGAACGTGTCGCCCGCACATTGTTTTCAATGGGGCACTAGAACACATTGCACGGCGTCTGATGTGGATGCGAGGTTCGCCACTGAAAACAGTGGGAAGCACTTGGCGATTACTGCTTTACTGAAGTGATGGGAGGCGGTTTTACCTGAAAAACTCCTTGCATCGCGATGAAAACGCAGTTTGGCCAGAGCGATTTCGGGCCAAAATTTAGATCCTTGTGTTAGACATGGCAGACCTGTTCTGGACTCACTGATACTATATAATAAGTTTGATTAGAGTCCTTTCACATTAATACATGTGAATATCACTACATGTGATTTTCTCTACTGTGTGTATAGCAGCTGCCACTTGTGACATAGTTACGCGCATGTGTGCCACTATTCCGTCCGCGTGGAATCTAGCCCCAGAATCTCACCCCCTCCTTTTTTGTCACCCTCCACCTCCCTAAGTTATGATTTACGTTAAAAAAATTTTAAGCCATCTCATGGAAATGTATCTGCAATTTGTCTCTTTGCTAAGCTTGATTGCAGCACTATAGTGTTGTAGGACATTTATCTTCTATTAATAAAGGATTCACAAAACAGCCCCGACAAACAATCTGGTTTCTTTATTGCTTGTAGCCTTCTTTACTCCACAGTAAGGCCTCCTGCACACGGCGGGTCGGATCCCACATGCAGGATTCCCACAGCGGAGTTGCCAGGCTGATGACCGCAGCTTAGCTGTCCGGCAGCTTCTGCACACGCTGGCGATGTGCCCACCGGCACTCTGTCACGCATGCGCAGTAGCCGCCGGCTCTGCGGGGTAACGCGTATCTTGTGATACTTCCACAGTGCTCACTGCGCCGATTTTTAAGTTTTTTGGTTTTTTTTAAATATTGTATCTTTATTTTGGGATTTTTTGACAGTTTACTTACATTATAATGATATGACATAAATGCATTAGGATAACAGTTCTGCAAAGTCTTGCATGTTATATATGTCATTGGTTGAGTATTTCCCAGTTTTTGTTTTTATAAATTACAACGATTTAAACAAGTAATTGACTTTAATGTTAATAAACAAACATTTATTAAATCAAAACATTCGGCAGTTCACAAAATTGGGTTCTAATTAGGTTGTTTTCCACAGTCCCTATTTCTCCTTGTGTTTTATTAGAGAGTTGTCCCTCAGTGCCAACCACTTCTCAAATGTATGTTGTTCAGCCATACGGTCTGTGAATTCACCAAACGTAGGAGGGGATGGGGATTTCCAATTTTTGGCAATTAGGGATTTGGCTGTCATTAGGGCATGAGCCAGTAGATATCTGACTTTGTGAGGATATTTATTCAAGTCTACCAGTAATAGAATTAATTTTGTTTTCCTTTCTATGTGAATTTTTAAAATTTTGTTGAGGTAGTCTAAAATGGGATCCCAAAAACGTTTTAATTCGGTGCATGTCCAAAATATGTGGGTGAGTGTACCCCTCTGATCGCAGTCCCTCCAACATCTGTCATTGCTGTGTCGGAATCTTGTGGCTGTTAGGCTTGGGGTGTAGTACCATCTTAGGTTTATTTTCATTTGCGTCTCTAGGATGCCCAATCCTCCGGTGGAGACGCATGCCATTTGATACGCCTTTTCCCATTTCTCAATTGATATGTCCTCGCCTATTTCTTTTTCCCAGCTTATCATATGTGTCTTTTTGGATAGATTGTTATTTCCAGTCAAGATGTCATAGAAGTGTCTGGTTTCTGAGTTTCCAGACAGAGGGAGGGGTTGTGATTTTTTTTTTCCAGAACCATGTTTGGAATTTTTGTTGTTAGGTTGAATTCTAGGGTTATAGTCTCGAATGTTTTTATCCCCTTTTCTGTCGTTAGGTCATCTAGTGTTTTTAGTCCCTTCTTTATACAGGTGTCGAGTTTTATGTCGGGTATGAATGGGTTCAGTATCTCTAATGGTAGTTTGGGTGTTTTGTGGGAGTCATGTAAAGCCACTTTTTCCGAGTATTCTCTCCAAGTTTTTATAGAGGCTAACACCATGGGAGATGGGTTCTTTAAAATGATTTTTAGGTCTGAGTGTTTTGGTGTAGCTGTAATTGATGTTGCGAGAAGTAGTAATTTTCCCTTGGGTGATTTAGTGGTATGTGTCTCCATGCCTAACCAGGCCATTATATTGTGGTTTTTTACCCATTGTCTAGTTTGATTTAAGATTGTGGCTTTAAAATATTTTTTTAAGTTGGGTATGTCTGCACCTCCTTTTTTCCGATGGAGGGTGAGGATTGCTAAAGCAATTCTTGGTTTGCCTCCTTGCCAAACAAATTTTGTCAGCTGCCGTTGTAGTTTTTCGAAGATCCGTTCTGAGATAGGGATTGGCAGAACTCTGAAAAGATATAAAATCTTTGGTAGGATTTTCATTTTATATGTCATAATCCTGCCAAGCCAAGATAGGTTTATACTCGATGGGTAATCTAGTTCCTTCTGGATCGCTTCCAAAAGTGGTATAAAATTTATTTCTTCTAGTCTGACAGTGTTTTTTGCCATCATTGCACCTAAATATGGGATGCCGTCTGTCCTGTGTTTTAGATCTCTTGAGACATTTATACCCAATATTACTGATTTGTCCACGTTGAGCTTATAATATGATATTTTGGTAAATTGTTCTAGAATCTGATAGGTCACTCTCAGGGATTCAAGGGGGTGGGATAATGTGAGAACAATGTCATCGGCAAATAAGCCGATTTTATGTTGGCAGGAATTCTGGGATATTCCTCTTGTTTCAAGGGAAGATCTGATTAGTTTGGCAAGCGGCTCCACCATGAGAATATACAATATGGGAGAAAGCGGGCACCCCTGGCATGTACCATTTGTTATTACAAACTTAGCTGAAAGAGCACCATCTACCAACACCTTAGCAGTAGGGTAGGAGTACAGGGCCCGGACGGCGCGAATCACACCATCCCCGAAACCAAATTTAGCTAGGGTTTGAAAAGCGTATCCCCAGTGGACCCTGTCAAACGCTTTTTCTGCGTCTAAAGTTACCATGATAGATGGGGACCCTGATGTTTTTGAGGAATGAATGAGGTTGAGAAGCTTTCTCCCGCCATCCGAGGCTTACCGCCCCTTTACAAATCTGACCTGGTCGGTACGAATGATACTTGGGAGAATGTTGAGCATTCTATTTGCTAGTATTTTTGCATATATTTTGACGTCGGTATTTAGTAGAGATATCGGTCTGAAATTTGCCGGTTCGTTCGGCTCCTTGCCAGGTTTGGGTAGCACCACAACAGTGGCCTGAAGCATCTCCTCCGGGAAGGATCCCCTTGTCATAGCTGAGTTGAGGATTTTCCCTAGGTGGGGAATCAGAGGGGCCGAAAACAATTTGTAATATTCAGACGAGAAGCCATCTGGCCCGGGGGCTTTCTGGCTTTTCATGGAAGAAATTGTGTCGGCCACGTCTGACGTTGTTATAGGATGGTTTAACATGTTTGCCTGAGATGTGTCCACCAAAGGGAGTCTTATTTTATTTAGGAACTCTTCTATATTGGCATTTGTGGGATGGGAAAGTTGTAGGTCTTTTTCTAAATTGTATAGGTTGCTATAGAAAGAGAGGAATATCTCGAGGATTTGTTTAGGATGGGATATTTTATAGTTTTTGTTTTTTGAGTTCCTAATATATGGGATGTTGGTTTTAACTGTTTTTCTTTTTAGTAGGTTTGCCATCCATTTAGAGGGCTTATTTAGGGATGAGTAGATGTTGGCTCGATGGGAAGCCACCTCTCTATCGAAATCCCCTTGTAATACTCTGCGTAATTCTAGTCTTGTTTTATGGTTCAAAATGTCTTTATTTGTTTTGTACATTTATATTAAGCATACATCAACTAAAGCCTACATTCCAGGCCATCGTGTGACAACATAAAAACTCTTAAACTGTAGACATTAGACTGGTTAACTCTTCTTTGTGTTTGGTTCTTGACTTCTTTTTCAAGCTTTAACGCTGGCTCGTTTCCTGCGAACCTTTTCTAGCAGTTAGCATTAAATGAAGAGTTAAGTGCAGAATGCTGTTTCCCTCTAGTAGGGACATAGAGTGTAGAGAGAAGGAAGAAAAGAAACTAAAGATGTAAGTTGTAAGTTAGTAAGCTTGGATTGGGAATTAAAGGTGGGGAGGGGGGGGGGGAGACCGTCCTGCCCGGACCTGTAAGTCTCACACGTCCTATCAAAATTTTCCTGTGTTAGCGTGGCGTAATACCACGGGGGGGGGGGGGGGGGGGGGGGAATTGAGCCAGTCAGCACCCAGTTGGATAATTCTGTTGTCTCTCTCTTTGCTGCCCATACGCTCCACACCGCTGTATGTTTGTTATATCGCATTTTATCTCTAGCACATAGTTCCTCCATATAACCTATCCGATCCAGTGTTTCTAACCACATTAGTCTCGAGGGGGTTGACGGAGTTTTCCATTTCCTTGGGATCACTTGCCGTGTTGCTAGTATAAAAAATTTTAGTAGCGCTTTTTTTGTCCTCGACAGGGACCCGGGAAACATCGATAGTAGGGCCACCTGTGGCGTTATCTGGATGGACACCCCACTGACCCAAGTTTATAGAGCTCCTATTTCCTGCCATAGGGGACAGATCAGTGGACATGACCACCACGTGTGGATATATGTACCCCTCTCTGATTGGCATCTCCAGCATGAATCCGAGTACTGGGGGTAGACCTTAGCGAGTCTCACCAGTGTTTTGTACCATCTGGTAAGTATCTTATAATTTAATTCTTGCAGCCTGCTGGAGATACTTAGCTTGTGCGTGAGGGTGAATGCCTTCCTCCAATCCTCCTCCGGGGGTAAGTGGCCTAGGTCCGCCGCCCAATCCCTCTCTAGAGCTATCCCACACCTCTGTGTGTCCGTCTCAACCAGGAATTGGTATAGATTGGACGTGCTTCCCTTTGTTGCTGAGTTTCGGGTAAATTGGTTCTCAAAAGGGGTGAGGTCTGTCCCCAACAATTGGGCTCCTCCCAGCGTTCTTATGTAGTGACATAACTGGAGGTATTGGTACCATGCTCCGGTCACGGGTCTTCCTCCTCTTGTGATTTCCTCTAACATTTTAAGGCCATCTTCATTGATCATATCTTTTACTCTGGGGATGTCTTCACTCTGACTCTCCACCAACCCATTGACCAAGGATGAGCCCCCAAAAAATGCTGGGATGTCCTTGTTGCCCACTAACGGTGTCAGTGGGCCAGGCCTCCTAATCAAGCCCATCCCTGTGGCCCACCCCGTCCATGCCGTAAATATCCCCTCTACAAATGGGGCTAGTCCGATGTCTTTGTTTTTCCCGTTACCTGGGATCCAGATTAGGCCGGGCAAGCTATGGGGGACTGCGTCTCGTTCCATAATTACCCATCTTTTCTGGTGCCCACCCCGGGTCAATTCTAATATCCGTCGAGTTAATGTTGCTCTATAATATAGTGAGATATTTGGTATCCCCATACCGCCTTTCTCTTTAGGTCCAGTGAGGGCCCTCCAGTTTCGCCTGGGCCTCCCTGAGCCCCAAACGAAGCGCATCACCATCTTCCTTATTTTATTTAAGAAGTTCCCCGAGAGGGGTATTGGTAAGGTCTGCAGGACATACAAGATCCTGGGAAGTACATTCATCTTTATTGAACTGATCCTGCCAAACCAGGAGAGGGGCGCCGCTCGCCATCTGTCCAGGTCTTTATCTTTGTTATTAGTGGTTGATAGTTTTTCCGGAATAGATCCTCTGCCTTCGGTGTGATGTTTATACCTAGGTAGTTGATCCCCTCTTTTCCCCATTTAAATGGGAAGGACGCCCTCAAGGCCCTCTCCTCAGTCTCAGGGATACTCACATTTAAGATTTCTGACTTGTTTAGATTTACTTTAAAATTTGAAAGTCGTCCGAATTTCTGGAATTCTTTAAGTATGCATGGGAGGGCCACTCTTGGGTTTGACATGTATATTAACACGTTGTCGGCATATAGTTCGACTTTCTGTTCGTTTTTGGCTATCTGTATACCCCTCTGATGCTGGCGTTAGCCCTAAGGGCGTTTGCCAATGTCTCCATCACTAAGATATATAGAAAGGGGGACAGAGGGCAGCCCTGCCTCGTACCATTCTTTATCTGTACCTGCTGTGACAGTCTGCCGTTTACTCAGATTCTCGCCGACGGATTGTTATATAACGCCATGATCCATCCCAATAGCCTTGGGCCTAGTCCTATCTGTTTTAACACTACTTCCATGAATCTCCAGTCTACTCTGTCGAATGCTTTTTCGGCATCGACCGACAGCAGGCACAGAGGTTCGTTTGACTTTGTAGCCCTCGAAACCAGGGCTAAAGATCTTATGGTATTATCCCCTGCCTCCCTTCCCGGCACAAAGCCCACCTGGTCTCCGTGTATCAAAGCTGGTATATGAGTTTGTAAACGACTAGCTAATAATTTGGAAAATAGTTTGGTGTCGATGTTTAATAATGAGATCGGCCTATAATTTCCACAGCACGCTGGGTCTTTGCCTGGTTTGGGGATGACCGTGATAATTGCCTGTAGCGCTTGTGCCGGGAAGGGACATGTCCTGGAGATCTTGTTGAATGCTTCCAGCATCAGAGGGGCCAGGCGTTCCATACATATTTTGTAAAAACGCGGCGTGAAGCCGTCTGGGCCGGGGCTCTTGCCAATTTTAAGTGATGTTATGGCCTCCTTTAGTTCCTGGAGGGTAAAGTCCTCCTCTAGTGTTTGTGCCTCGTCATTCGTGATGTGGGTGTGTGTGTGTTCAGCCACGTATGCATTTCTATCCGCCCTTAAATTATCTTCGGTTTCCTCATATGGCTTTCTGAGATTGTACAGGTCTTGGTAGTACCTGTGAAAACTTTCCAGTATTTCTGTGCTGCTGTGGGCCTTCCCCTTCCCAGGTTTGTGCACCTCAAACACGTAGGTCTGGGGTGTTCTAGGGTTGAGTGCTCTGGCTAGGCCCTTACCGCACTTGTCGCCAAACTCATAATGCCACCCCTGTGCTTTCTCCCTTTGGCATAATGAGGCCTGGTCTAGGATGCGTATTATTTTTATCCTGGTTGCCGAGATTTCTGCTGCGACGCTATCTGTTGGTGTGTTCTTGTTGGTTGTCTCTAGCTTGTCTAGCTGAGATAATAGTCCCTCTAATTTGGCGGTCCTCAGTTTTTTGAGACGTGCCCCATGGGATATAAAGATTCTTCTAAGGACGCATTTTAAAGCCTCCCATTTCACAGGTGCCGAGGTGTCGTCTGTGTTGTGAACGTCTATGAATGCGTCTATTGACTGTTGTATGTCCTGCAGACAGACCTCGTCCTCTAGCAGGTTGTCGTTGAGTCGCCATGTGGAGCACGTGTCGCTTGAGTGTCCCTTCGTCAGTGACCCCCAGACCGGAGCATGGTCTGACCAAATAAATGAACCTATATGTGACGTGGGCTTTCTATCTAGCAATTTGTGGGAGACAAATAGGTAGTCCAATCTGTGGTAGCTATTATGAGCCAGAGAGTGGAAGCTGAAGTCCTTCTCTCCTGGATGTAATATCCTCCACAGATCCACTAGCTTGAGGTTAGCTAATTCTAATTGGATTCTGTGTCTTGTGGATGGGGAGATCCCCGACTTACCCCCGGAGGTGTCCCCAGCTGGATCCATGGTTAGGTTAAAGTCCCCACCAAGGATGACCGAAGATCCACCTGCAAAAGTCGCCAGTGCCCCCAGTACTCGGATCCCAAAGTGTTTCTGGTCCTGGTTCGGGAAATAAATGTTAGCCAGCGTTAAAATTTCATTATCCACTTGAACTTTTAGGAAAATGTATCTCCCACTTTTGTCAGTTTCCATAGTTAGTACTTTGTGCGGTAATCGCTTGTGGATCGCTATGGAAGTACCGCCAGCTTTTTTGTCTGGGTGCGCGCTATGGTACCAGTTTGTGTAATGACGATATTTGCATTTAGGGATTTTCGAATTTTGAAAGTGGGTCTCCTGGAAGAAGACCAACATAGCCCCTTTACGGTGGAGGTGGTCCACAATCTGTCCCCTTTTGGAGGGCCCGTTCATCCCCCTAGCATTGAAGGTACAAAAAGTGATGTTAGCCATCAACTAGTGTCAAGTAAGATTCGTACCCTTGCGGCGGGCGAGACCAGGGCAGGCAGGTCCGGGTTGAGGGAGGGAAAGAAGAACGTAAGATATAGGCAGTAGTAAGGCATTGCCTTAAGAGAGAAAGAAGGTTAGAAAAACGAGGTCCACAGATTGGACCTTACGCAGTGTATAGCAGCTGCGTTTACAGTTAGGGAGAACTACTGGTCGGCTAGTACCAGTATTCGCTTAGAATGCGATTGGTCGTCCCATGTGAGAAACGCGAAAGCACCAGTCAGGATAGATGTGGAGCCCCCGCATCCCCCCCACAGCACGATCCCCTATGAGTTGCTGCTGCCCCTTTCTTAGGGCCTTTGGACTAAAGCACCCGAGGCACTATTCAATACAACAGGTAGAAAAATAACATTAACTATTTTAACTTTTTTCTAATTTTACGTGACTTGAAGTAACCCCTAACTCCAAAATTAAACAAGGTGTCCACCCCGCCCAGAACTAAGCATAGTTTCGTTCGCTCCTTCCGACCCCCATGGGCATAACCAACAAGTTAGTCCCCTATCCCCCTTCCTTTGTTGGGGAGTCGTGTCAAGGTGTCTCTCCCTGGGTGGGAAGTTCCATTGATGTCCTCTATCGTGCATGACCCTGGTCACTTGGATGCGAGGGTCTTCTCGCGTGGCATCACGCAAAGTTCAGGCGTTTTGGGAAACCGATGCTCACTTATCCCGTCTGTTTTTGGCACGTATAGTCTGCCATTGTTCCTGGGCTGTGGGGGCTAAGACTGTGGGTGTCATGGGCCAGTCGGGCAGCGCTACCATCGGTAATTGGAGTGTGCCTAGGAAGTTGGGTAGGTCTCCGATTGTTCGGAACACGGCTGACTTCCCTTCCTTACTGGCCGTTAGGGAGAAGGGGAACCCCCATCTGTACGGGATCCCCTTGGCTTTCAGCATAGTCAGCAATGGTTTAAGTGCACCTCTCAGTTTTAGTGTATGGCGGGCCAGATCTTGTAGAAGAATTATTGGTTTGCCTTTATAGTTTAAGTCCCCTTTTTCTCTGGCCTTCCTTAGAATCGCGTCTTTGTCTTTGAAAAAGTGGACTCTGCAAATTACATCCCTAGGCCTGTTAGGGTCGTTGGCTCTAGGCCCCAGGGCCCTGTGTATGCGGTCGATCTCTATGGGGTCTTCTGATTTGCGATTCAGCAATTGTTGGAAGGACTGTGCCCACCGGTCTAGGTGCTGGCTCTCGACCTCTTCCGGGAGACCCCGTATTCTCAGGTTGTTCCGTCTATTTCTGTTTTCCAGGTCATCTAGGTGCATGATGATGCCTGAAATTTGGTCAGCCTGGGCTTGTATCGCCTGCCTATGGGTCTCTAGAATGGCCGCTGTGCCCTCTTGAGTCTCCTCTACTTGTAATATTCGGTGTCCCAGGTGCTGTTTGTCATGATGTATGCTTTCTTGTTGGACTCCTCCAACCTCTGGAAAAATTTGTTAAGCTCATTTTTAGTAGGAATGTCCATTATTCTGCTCTTCCATGCCTCATCCCTGATGTTGTCTGGGGAGCCCCCTCTTTCCCTGCGTGTGGGACTGCTTGCTGTGCTGGATGATTGTGAGTGGGGCTATTGAGGACTACTACCCCCATCAGCTGAAGGTGGCTGCCTTGTGTGCAGTGTTGGGCTGTGTGGTATGCTGGGGCTGCTGCTCATATTACTCACTGCGCCCTTTGGATCACTGCTTTCTTCCTGCTGTCCCCTTTCTCTTTCTCTGGTGGGCTGGAGGCTGTTCTCTTCCTCATGTCTGCCTCTGTGAGACATGCTGTCGGCTCTCTCCTCCTGCCGTCTTGTGTGCCGCGCCAGCTCTGCTTCCTCTGGGCGCTCCTGCGCTCTCAGTCTCGTGGGTGCCAGCACCATCTTGCCTCTGCCGGCTTCCTCCCTCCCGCTGCCGAGGTACCGCTCCAGAGTGCTTCTGGTGGGCTGGGGGGTGTTCTCCTCCTCGTGCCTGCCTCTGTGAGACATGTTGTCGGCTCTCTCCTCCTGCCGTCCTGTGTGCAGCGCCGGCTCTGCTTCCTCTGGGCGCTCCTGCGCTCTCTGTCTCGTGGGTGCCTCCGCCGGCTTCCTCCCTCCCGCCGCCAAGGTACCGCTCCAGAGTGCTTCTTCTGCTCGCTGGTGTGGAGGACTGCGAGCGCGCCGGATTCCTCTTGCCCATGGGGTGTCGGGCTGTCACCTTTGGATGCTCAGTGGTGCCTCCGGGTGCCTTTCAGGTGAGGGACGCGGGAGCTCACTAGAGAAGCGACTTATCCCGCCATCGGCTAGCCACGCCACTCTCTAGTCTTGTTTTAAATAGGTCGTCGTACATTTGTTGGGTTTCGGAGGATTGTATCTGATTTTCTAGAGTCTGGATTTTTGCCATTAGTGTTTCGGTGTTTTTTAGTTTTTCTTTTTTATATCTGGTTCCCATTTTTATGAGAATGCCTCGTATATAGGCTTTGTGGGCTAACCAGAGTGTTTCAGGGCTAACGTCTGGTGTATCATTTAGAGAGAAGTAATCTTCTAGCGCATCTTGTATGACTTTACGGAATTTAGGTATTTTCATTAGATAGGTATTATTTCTCCACAGTTTGTTGGTTTGTCGGTTGCTTTCGAAGGCCAGGGATGTCATTATAGGGGCATGGTCTGACCAAGTTATTGTGCCTATTTCAGCTTTGACTACTGAAGTTATGAGTGATTTATCTACCAGGGAAAGGTCAATTCGGGAGATAGACCTGTGTTGTGATGAGAAGGAGTAATCTCTGGCCGGAGCATTGAGGCATCTAAACGTGTCAAATAACGCTGCTTCTCTCAACCACTTGCCCAAAGATCTGCCTCCTCTTGTCTCTCGGGAAGTAGTATCTATGTATCTTTCTGGTACCAAGTTAAAATCGCCGTTAATAATTAGTGAGCCTTTAGCCATTTGTTTTATTTTTTTCAGGAATTTATTTAGGAAATTAATTTGTTTTGAATTAGGTACGTATACGTTGGCTATTGTTACCCGTGTGTTCTTTAGGGAACCTACCAGGATTATAAAGCGGCCTTTTGGATCACAGATTGGTTTATCTATTTTAAACGGGGTCGATTCTTTGAATGCTATCAGGACTCCTGCGTGTTTTTTGGGTGCACAGGCATGTATTATTTGTGGAAATTTTTTGTGGGACATTCTATGACTGTCAGTATTTAGCAGGTGGGTTTCTTGTATACATACTATTTCTGCTCCAAGACGGGTTACTTCTCTCCACATCGTGCTTCTTTTAAAGGGGGTGTTCAGACCGTTGGCGTTTAGAGACATCAATCTGGTGGCCATTCTTGAGTTGTTCTGTTTTTACTTTGGAGGAAAAGAGAGCAGTGGATCCTGTGTGGTTCTTCCAGAACAAAAAAACTGTACAAACATTTACAAACTACATGTGAAATTAGAAACCAGTAGAAGGCAGAATCATATATGGAAACCTTACTTTGGAGTTGACATTTTTCCTTTAATAGGAAAATTGCAATATAGCTTTTAAGTCCCAACAAGTGACACTTATTTCCAAACAGCTGAAGATGTTTTGTATGGGGAGTAAGGTACCATAGGGGTGTTTGTTAGAACATTTATCTGCACAAGCTTGCGCCTGCGATATCATTTGGGGGGGAAAGTCACTACGGTGAGAAGACTCACGGACATCTTGGCTTTGACGGGATAATGAAATAGGAGATCCTTAGATTAGATGCATATTTGAAGCTTTAGTGGTCTAGAATGTGGATCTTCTAGCTTTGTGAATCGGGTTTATTCAGACCAGGCTTGCCAGGAACGGTGGGCGTGCGGCGTGGAATTTTGATATCCCAAGCTTTTAAAGTCTCTGCAGCAGAGGTAGAGTTATGCAAGATGTGGGTTATGTATTCTTTAGTGGCAATAACTTTCGTAGGAAAGCCCCACCTGTAAGGAAAATTTGCCTCTCTCAGAGCTGATGTTATTTCTGCAAAGCTTCTTCTTGCCTCCATGGTGGCTTGTGAGAGGTCTATGAAAATACGTAACTCTGCATATGGGCTTGGAAGCATTTTAAGTTTTCTCACTGTATTCATGAGGGCTTCTTTAGTACTGTAGTAATGTATACGTATTATAATGTCTCTTGGAGTATTATCTTTGAGGAATTTTGGGAGTGGAAGCCTGTGGGCTCTATCAATTTTCAACTCCTGTTCTGGGATTTCAGGCAGGATTTTTCGGAGGAATTTTAATACGAATCCCATTATTTCAGCATTTGAGATTTTTTCGGACACTCCTCGTATTTTGACGTTGTTACGTCTATTTCTGTCTTCTAGGTCTATAAGTTTTTGTTGCAGTTTAGCTACGTTTGCCTCCAGATCGTAGTGCGAGTCTATTAGGGAGTTGTGAGATTTAACCAATTCTCCCATCTTAGTTTCGTTTTTTTTTATACGGTTGTTGACTTCTTGGACTGAGGTGTTAACGTGGGAAGTTAGGTTTTTTAAGTCAAGTTGGATGGTGTTGTGTAGAGCCATTACTATCTCTTTTATATAAAGTTCTGATGCTGGCTTATCAGAGGCTGAGAGATTAGCCAGACTGTTTTCATTTTCATTTGGGTGGTTGTTGCACTGTGTGTCTGGATTTACATCATCAGACAGTCTTGGCCGTTGTTTCTCTGGGCTGCCTGTGGGGGAGGAAGCGCTCGGCAGCAGCGTGTCTGGCGCCATCTTGTGCCCCTTATCCCACTTAGTGTTGTCCCCAGCCCCGAGTGATTTTATTGCCTGCCTCTTTGCCATAGTCTCCTCGCACTCCTCGGCTCCCTCTACTTCTTCTCCGGCTGTCAGCGGCTCACCTGTGTCCTCGGTGCTTGTGGTTGCCTGCACTTCTCTCATCTGTGTGCCATTGGCTTCTTCGTCTTCCGCCGCCATGTCAGGAGAGGGGCTGCGCGCCGGGAAGAAGTCTTCTAGTCTGGAGGGCTTCACCCTGGTTGTTCTTCTTTCTGACATCGCTCGATGCCTGGTAAGTTCCCCAATGCTGTGAGGATGTTTTCTTCCGTCTGTCGATGCTTTTTTTTGTTGCTGTGAGCCTTTATTTAACGGAGCTTAGGTACAAGCATCCGTTCTGGTGCCTCACCAAGCCACGCCCCCAGATTTTAAAGTATTTTTAACGAAAGTTATATTTTAGTTTCAGTGCTCTCTTCGGTGAATTCTAGACATTCTTTTGAGAATTAATCTGCCATGGTGACTATTTTTGCATCATTGCTTTCAAAATCACATAGCCGGAGCTCTGTAAGGTCATGTTTTTTCCATCGCGAGCTGTAGGTTTTTTTTGTAGCATTTTGAGGTACATATGAATTTTATTACGCTTTTTGGGAAGATAATTAGTGTGCCCAAATTATAGCACAGGTCATTATGGACGCAATGATAGAAATATGTATACATTTTTAAGATTTTTCATACAAATAAAGAAAAAAGTTTTTGTTAAATGGCTTTTTTCACTATTTTATTTGTTCTTCTACACTTTTTATGTCCCTCAAGGGGACCTGATCCATATCAGCTATGATCGCTATGGTAAGACTTTGCAGGACTTCTGTTCTACAATACATTATCGCTTGTAAAAGCGATCATAGGCAATGGCAAATCAGGACCGTTTAGTTCAGTATCAGGCCAGGCTAAATAGTTCTGACGATTAGTGCAACTTAGCAATGTCACACCTAATACAACACCCACTGAGCCAGAAGATGTAGAAACATCTCCAAAACCAGCACCAGACTTATCAGCAAGGCAGCAATCCCAGCACCTCCTTAACAGTACTCCCCTTTCGGAAGGGGCCCCAGGACCCTTAGGACCAGGTTGATTCGGATTTAGTGTGAAAACTTTACACAAGCTGATCCGCATAGACATTTGCTATCGGTACCCATGTCCTTTCTTCAGGACCATAGCCACACCAATGCACTAAATACTGTAATGATCAACTAACTAGAAGAGAGGCCACTATGTGACTTATCTCAGAATGAATATCCCATTAACTATAACTTGGGCTGGCAGAGATGAACCATTTGCTGAAATCAACAAACTTCTTTAACAGAGACTTATGAAACATGTTAGTTATTCTCATCGAACTAGGAATCTCTAAATGAAAAGACCCAGGATTCATTTTTTCAATTATTTTGAAAGGGCTGATAAACCATGGATCTAACTTAGAACTATTGTTTGATTTTAATGTTCTTAGTTGACAACCATACCAAGTCTCCCACCAAAAAAATAGTCCCCTCAGAACATCTCTTATCTACCACCCGCTTGAAATTTTGAGCTGTTCTCTGAAGATTCTTCTGGATATCTTCCTACACCACCTCGATGTTAGAACTCATTCTCCTCTGGTACCTCTGTAAAAAAGGGACCAATGGTCTATTGTTAAGTGCAAATTCGGCTAAAGGCAAAAACCCCAACCAATCCTCCTTATTCTCTGACACATACCACCACAAGTATTCTTCCAAACTCTGGTTACATCTCTTAGTTTGTCCATTAGTCTCTGGATGATAGGCTAAGGAAAATTAGAGCCTAATACCCAATCGAAAGCAAACAAAATGCCAAAATCTGGAAACAAACTGAACGTTTTAATCAGAGATAGTATTTGCTGGTAACCTGTGCAATCTCACAATGAGTAATGATCAATTTGGACAAGGCTTTAGCATTGGGAGGACCGGGAAAAGCCACAAAATGACACATCTTGCCAAAACAATCAACCACAACCCAGATGATAGTATTACCCTCTGAAAGTGGCAAATCCGTAATCAAATCCATAGACAAATGAGTCCAAGGTTTTACAGTTATTTACAAAGGCATCAGCCTCCCAGACCAAGGAATTACGAGGTAATTCAGTCCTAGCAGAAACCTCACAGGACGAGACAAAGTTGAATACATCTCATTGCAAAGATGGCCACAAAAAATCTTGAGAATAACTTATGGGTATTATTAATCCCTGGATAACCAGCCAATAGAGAAGTATGTACTTTGGACTGCACTTGTGGCTTCAAATGAACAGGGACAAACAGCTTTCCAACAGGAAATACTGCGCTTTACAGACCTACTCCTCCAAATCTAGTGAAACCATGAACACCACAACCCCCTCCAAAAGAATGGGTGCGGGAGATTCATCCGAAATCACTGGAATAAAACTCCTGGAAAGAGCATCTGCCTTAACATTTCTACTGCCAAGATGATATGTAAAAAGAAAGTTGAAACACAAAAAAATTAGTAATAACCGTGCCTGTCTCGGGTTAAGGTTTTGGCTGACTCTGGGTAAATGCGGATTTTTGTGGTTCATAAAAGCTGTCACCTTATGCTGAGGTCCTTCTTAAGCCTCATGCCCACGGCCGTGTTGGATTCTGCTCCCCGAAATATTGCAGCGGAATCCGCCCCAGCGCCTGCTGATCGGCTTGAGAAAGACCCATGTGTAGGGGTGAAATGGCTGTTGCTTTTATGACTAAGGAAGATTGAAGAATAAACAAGATTTCTATGGTGAATATTTGAATTTACATACACCATTGATGCTGCTTCTATACATTGCAATTCATGGATTTCTTTGGGACTTGGATCCTGTCCTATACAAGCATGTATCTATTGTGCCACTCTTTCCATGAATGGAAAGCTGGTGAGTGCGGCTGACAAAATTGTATTTTGTGAGATATTACATAGACAAATGCATGCATATAGTTATGGAGTGGCCCCGTTGTTCCGGGCCACTATAGCAGCACACTGCCCCGACTGCTGGTGTGATGGTTTGAGGGGCCATTGTATACGACAGTCGGTCAGCCCTAGTAGTGACACAAGGGACAATGATCGCTCAGTGATATGTTTAGGACATCCTTCAGCCACATGTGTTCCTCTCATGGGTGCTTCCAAGGTACTGGTGTATCTTGATGCTAGGGGTTTGACAGGGCTTCCATGGGGGAACGCCCCTGTCACACCCCTAGCTCCCGATTGGAGCAAGAATGGAAGGTCCTAGAATGGATTATTTTCCAGGCGTGTGATTCTCCTCCCCGGCCTCAGTGTAAATTGCCTGTGCTGTGCGTGTGGCGGCTGTCACTCACTGTCCCCTGTGGCCTCCCTACAACAGTGACTGACTGTGCCCATACGCTATATGGGCTCCGTGCTGTGGTCCTCCTGCGCTACTCTGCCGGCACCAGCTGTCACTGTGTTTTGTGGCCCCCCTGCTGTCCTCTGCCGATACTAAGAGGCTCACTGTCCCCCCACGCTGTATGGTCTACTGCGGAACGCTGCAGCTGCCAGCTGTGAGTCTCTGTCCCACGGTGCTCTGGCCTCCGTGCTGCAGCGTCGGAGGGGAAGGCGCTTCACGCTGCTGTGGTGTCCCTGCTGATGCCCCCCCCCCCCCTCCTTAGTGAATGGGTCAGCCTGGCTGGGAAGGAGCATAACAGCGATGTGATGTTCCTACTGCTTCAGGGAAGGACCTTGCAGCTGGGGCTGTCTGCCTGCAGCGGCGGCCGCAGTATTTTTGTCCAACGCACGCATTCTGGCTGGCCGGCAGGAAAGGACCTTGCAGCTGGGGATAGGTGTATGCTTTCCCTGTAAAGCCTTAGTGGCCTGCCAGAACCTGCAGCCCATTCACCTCTGCAGTCAATCAGGTACAGAGGGCGTCACCCCCCTGTAAATCTTCCTGGTGGCATCAAGATACACCAGTATCCGCTTCCAACAGGAATTCAGCAGTAAAATGCTTGGCCACACACAGAAGGGTGTCACAGGAATGTCTCTACAACATTGCCACACTTCCATGACTGCCTGGTCAACAGATTTATCACCAATAGAACATGTATGGGACCATCTTTGACATCAATTTTGAAAGCCTATGAGTTTGCACAATCTAGAGACTCACTTACAGCAAATGTTGAGCAATATGCTGCAGGATACCATACAGAACCTGTATGCCTCTATGTCCACCCATATTATATCTTGTATCAAAGCTAGAGGCAGTACAACAGGGTACTAGAACCTTTATACCTGCCCGTATCAAATCTTGCATCCAAGTTAGAGGCGGTACAACAGGGTACTAGAGCCTTCATGGCCGCCCATATCACATCTTGCATCCAAGCTAGAGACAGCTCAGCAGGGTACTGGAGCCTCCATGCCCCCCATATCACATCTTGCATCCAAGCTAGAGGCGGTACAACAGGGTACTAGAGCCTTCATGGCCACCCATATCACATCTTGTATCCAAGCTTGAGGCGGTACAACAAGATACTAGAGTCTCCCTAGGGGTCAGTTTACCTCAATAAATTATTATTTCGCTTTGATATTGTAATCAGTTACATCTTTTCACATCAAAGTTACAAATCACACAGAGAAAGTTTCATTTTATTCTGACAAATCCTTCTAGGGAAGTGAATTTTTTGACAATTAGTGTATATCTACATAGTCACTGCATGGCAGTATTATTGGTTATCATGATAATTGTGTAATGGCAGTATACACTTGTCCTTGACCTTCTTATTAGAAAATTCCACGCTTATTTTCCTTCTTGTTTTGATGGTGTGATTTACATATCAGAAGAGAATGTTGGAGGTGTGACCAAATAAAGCAAAATTTGTCACAGCATGATACGGTGGATGGTGTATGTAAACTGGTTGGATTTGAGTATCAAAGCTGCTTTTTAGTCACAGTCTGGCCCTAATTCTATTCATTTGTATCTGCTCATTCTGAGCTTAGAGGTTTAATGGGCGGTCCTAATTGACAGCTATCTGTAGGACTGTACATACAGAAATGCAATTTATATGGAATCTTTTCCCACACAATAAGTAATTCTGTCATCTTAATGCAATCACCAGATGCCACAAAAGGCACATACAGAGGCAGCAAAGTTTAATTTGATTATGATTACTTTCTGCAACAAGTTACAATTGTCTTATCTTAACCCCTTAACAACCGCCCATACACTATTTGATGGCAATCATTAAGGGGCCTTATTCTGATGTATACTTTTTATGGTTCTGCTAACTTAGAAGCCTGGCACGGGTACCAATGGGCTCCTATGGCACCCGGATTCTTGACGATGGCATCTGAGTCTCCTAAGTATGGTGGCCTATGAGACTCAGCACCCTTAAACCTCACCATAAATTTGGTATTGCCGTGTTCCTAGTGACCCAAGTAAAAAGTTAGAACATTATTTAACCCTTATACTGAATGCCATGAAAAAAACATTAATTGAACATATTATTATACAAAAATAAACAACAAGCCCCCACAGAGCTCTGCCGTTGGAAAAATAAAATGTTATGGTTCTTGGAATGCAGCGACACAAAAGCACATCTTAAAACAAAAGTGTGTTTTTAGTGTACAAAAATAGAACCTAAAAAACTGTTAATTTAGTACCACCAGAATTGTGCGGACCCGTAAATTAATATTATCACATTATTTATTCTGCATGCTGGACTCCGTAAAAATGAAATTCAAAAAACAATGAAGGAATTTTTTTCACAAATTTCTCTAAATAATATAAGTTATACAACACATTATATTCACTACAACAAGATGCCATTAACCCTTTCTAATCCACTGTCTGACCTCTGAAGACATTATGATTTAAGGCTGTACAGCTCTGATGTTGGAAGACATAAGGTTCTCTTACTGTATGTTGCCAGGCTCTCTGCTGTCGGAGCCTATCCAACGTGTCATCTCATGCAGTACTGGCTTTAGCCAGCATATAAGGCCGTTGTATAATGGCAAAAAAAGAGTAAGCCCCCTAGGAAAACCAGGATACAAATTGGATTGGAAAGGGTTAAAAAAATACAACGTGCCAAAAACAAGACCTCATTTGGTTATCAACGGATTAATTATAAAGTTATGGCTCTTTGAATGCAACAATGAAAAATTTTGCAAAATCCTCATCCACATGCTGCGGCCAAGCCACACAAAAACTGACATGTTGCGTAGAATTCAATTCCGCAGCATGTCAATTCTTTTCTCTTTTCCGCAGCAGCCTCTCTCCTCTCTATGGGGAGAGAAAGCCGCAGCGGAGTGCTGACAGCGAAACCACTCCAAAGGCCGCGGGTTTTGAAGCTGCACTTTTCCAGCGGAATTCTCTGTTTTTCGGTGTGGTCATTCCATGAAAATTCCTCTGAAATTCAGTCCCGTGTGACCCAAGCCTAAGAGCTCCTGCACCCCGGCGAGGGCGATATCGAGCTGTTATTCAATACTACAATAATAATAACTTGCAATACTTCTGAAAACTCCTGGATGCACAATATCGCAAAAAAAAAAAAAAAAAAAGGAAATGCTGCGATTTGTTTTTCACGCAGCATCACAAGTGAAAACATTGCAAATGACAATGAAACCATTGAAAATCATTGGCTTCATAATGATGCATTTACACTCACTCTCGCATTGCAACAAAATCATGTGATTTTTTTCATTACTGTGAAGGAGCCCCTAGGCTTGTATCACCAGCTGCAGTCACATATCAGATGTACCCGGTCTGTCTCATCGGTTGCAGGCACATATTATCAGATGTACTGGGTCTGTCTCATCGGTTGTAGCCACATATCAACCAAACTAAGCACTGGCTGGCCTCTGAGGTTGTGGTCAGAGGGGGTAAATCCTCCATATATTCTGGGAGTGTCCATGCTTGAACACTTACAGGAAGAAGATATTTGAACACATACTTGAATGAAGGAGGGTGTAGTACAGCTGTGGCTTACATATGTTGAGAATAAGGATCAGCAAGAGCTCGGATCACGCCATCTGAAAAAGGAAAACGAGGCGTTGAGTTGGGCTTACAAGCATTTGAAAACAAGATGCACAGCTACAAAATCATAATCATACTTACGGTCGGGTTCTCATGGTGGGGACTAAGTACATAAGTTGTGCCTTGTAGATGTACATCTTCTTTGGCTTGCCGCTGGCTGCACTATGGGGCTTTGCAGTATACTGCTTTCAGAAAGTATCCCTAGTTGAATGCCACTTTTTCTTAATATCCAAACAGAAAACGAAAAGAAGTTAGTACCGTTCAAATAAAGCACAAAATATGCTGCAATTAAAGGTGGGGGAAAAAAGTAATCAAGTTTTATAACTCCAGCTGCTTGTATGAAGTGGTCTGCCGGACGGAAACCCAGACAACCAGACATGACCCTGTAGTTCAGATCGCTGTAGATAACAGCCGGAACATCTTGTATACCCACTCTTAGGATGGAGTACTACAGGTCAATGACGGGTCCAGATGCTAGCGGAATAACGAAAGTGGCGTCAGTATCCAAGGTCGCCACTGTATCCGCTGCTGTAGGAATCGTCAAGACAGCCAACGCGCCACTATTCAGGCCCATCATTCAGATTGCTGTCATTGATGAATCAGAATCTGTGAATTGTCACTTGGTCGTTATTACTGGCAGCGGCATTCGCCTCTGCTTCACATCCGCCCCGTCAGAAGGGCCCGCAGCTCTGCCCTGGCAATTGTCTTTAGCTCACATTCGCCTACCGCCCGAATTTATAGACTCTGTCACTGTGGATAAGCCATCAAACATTCATAAAGTGCTTAATAACGATGGCGTTTTCCTTATGGCAGCTTCTAAAGACAATGCCTATGACCTTTTATGATGCATCAACCATAACCGCGTCCCGTTTCAGAAGCAATTAATGGAAAAACGCTGTAAAGCATCTCTGTGGCTCTAGATAAGTATTCAATCCTTCCTTTTAGAGGTATGTCGGTGCTCTTGTAGTCTGCTAGTTTGGCCATCATCCTGGTAGTAAGAGAAAAATAAATTCATGTAGCGCACTTCGTTGTCATCATGGTTAAACATGTGCACCAAATGAGGCTCCAGAAAAGGTGACTTCAGCTCCAGCAGGACGTCTGTGAGATCAAATTTTTTATGCCAGTTAAATAACACAATATGGAAAAATTTATCTGAAGAGCGCTGAACCAATGCCAGTATCTGGTGAAAAAGAAGTCCAGAGGGGCCGTGCTTTGTGATTACTATATGGGGGGCAGATTTTATTTGGTTGACCAGCTCTTGTAGTAAATCAATGATTATTTTGTAGCTATGCATCTTGGTTTCAAATGCTTCTAAGCCCAACTCATCGCCTTCGGGCTCACCGTTCTTCAGATAGCGCAAACCAAGGCCTTGCGGATCCTTGTTTCCAGCATATGTAAGGCACAGCTGTACTACACCCTCATAAAAACACTGCTGTCTGTACTTGCCACAAACACTAGCCAAGTCAAGTAGGTGACATACTTTCTGGTACTCCTGCAGTGACGCGCGCAGCAATTGTTCTTTATCATACTTGTTGACTTGAAGGGATCGTTGTATAAGTACATAAGCCTTGGACAATATGGCATCTTCACTGCTGTAAAATATCGGGCACATGTGCTGCAGGTAAGAGATCACCTCATCCGTATTTACATTGTGACGGATATGGCAGTCGATCAATGATGCGATGAGAGTCTTGGTCAGCTTCTTCCCCCGGATGACTAGATCTTTAAAGGTCATGTTTTTCAGCTGCTTCTGCAACTCCTTGCAAAGCCCAGACACTACCTGGTGAAAGTGGGGCTCACAGAACTGGTTCCACACCGCTAAGGTTTGGCAGGTCTTCTTCCTTAGGGCTCCTGTCTACGGCCAATTTTTATTGCGTTTCCCTCGGCGATAATCCGGCCACAGAGAACTCAGGGAATGCTTTCCATAGCGTTGCTATGGAAAGCACAGCCCCGTGTCTGTTACGGCACTCTGCCCCCCGAGCGCCAGGTGGGGTGCCCTGAACTTCCCGCACCCCACTGTCCCTGCCTACTTGCCTCGGCCAATCCCAGGCGGACAACTGGACGGCGGTCCCTGCGCTGGCTAGGGACCTGGCGACTGACAAGAGAAGTTAACTGATGGGGGGACAGAGTGCCGACAGAGAGGCAGATGGAAAAGACCAACAGAAACAACAAAGCTACAGGCAGGCTGAAGGAAACTGACTGGCAAACTAGGGCTAGCTGAGAGTAGCTGCAGACGGACTAGCTAGTAGCAGACAGAACCAGAACAGACTGAGTAAAAGGCACACAGAAAGACACTGACCAGCAACTAGTACTGACTGACTGACTGACACAGGCAGAACTGACTAGTGGCTAACCGAACCAATAACTGGCAGTGAGCTCAAGTCAATGCCAGCCTTATAAACGAAGGACTCGGCCCGGGGGTGGAGAGTGGGAGGAGCCAGCTCCCCCACTACTGCACAAGAGAGGTGGAGGAGTGCGGGCGGCAACCTATGGGCGGACACGCCCACGCTGTAGCACATCAGCCATTCCACGTCGCCGGGAGGGCCCCGACGTCAGGGCTCCAGGACGCCGGGGTGGTGCGCGCTGACCGCGGGACCCTGCGCCGCCCTGCATGGTAACAGTGTCCATGAGTTGAGAATCATAGTGATTCTCCGCTCGTATTTAATAAGACACGGCATGCTGTGAATTTGTGCAGTTCCTCGCTGTGACGCTTCTATTGACTTCAATGGAAGCATTTTATTACAATGAATTCGCAATTTTCATTGTGAATTCATCGCGTTTTTCTGTGCTCGCTGCTCAGCTGTTGCTAGGAGACGGGCTGTAGGCGGGGAGTAGGCAGTCTCAACATACAGAAAAAGAAGCTGAAATCATACTCCTGGAGAAGAGGAAGCATGGTTGATGTACCCAAGCTGATTACACTCTTTCAAGATTTCCCAGGAATCTGGGATACAAACTGTGCCGCATACGCTTATAAGCATCTGAAGGAGCGTACGTGGGAGGATTTGTCAGCACAGGTATACAGCACTGTTTGGACTTCAGCAGACATCAACCGCAAAACAAACTTGATTAAGTATCAAACAAACACCAGCCAAGTCAAGGTGACATACTTTCTGGTACTCCTGCAGTGACGCGCGCAGCAATTGTTCTTTATCATACTTGTTGTTGACTTGAAGGGATCGTTGTATAAGTACATAAGCCTTGGACAATATGGCATCTTCACTGCTGTAAAATATCGGGCACATGTGCTGCAGGTAAGAGATCACCTCATCCGTATTTACATTGTGACGGATATGGCAGTCGCTCAATGATGCGATGAGAGTCTTGGTCAGCATCTTCCCCCGGATGACTAGATCTTTAAAGGTCATGTTTTTCAGCTGCTTCTGCAACTCCTTGCGAAGCCCAGATACTACCCGGTGAAAGTGGGGCTCACAGAACTGGTTCCACAACGTTAAGGTTTGGCAGGTCTTCTTGGCCAACTGGTGAATTCCTTGAAGGGAGGTTTTCTGCAATAGCGGGGCCTCCGTCTGCCACTCGTCTTGTACTTCTTGGTGACGGCTGTTGTTGGTGTCGCAGTTTTAAAAACGAAAGTTTTTTCTAGAACTGTTCTTCAGCTTCTGAGACGTCGCTATCCATTTGTGTGAAATCACAGTTCCTATCTTCAATTTTCTTTTGACTATAACTTCTTTATCCCTGATAAGATCAATAATGCTGGCAAAATAGACGTATATACCATTGTGTTCTCCCAGAAAAATAGTTTCTGGGGAATCTAAATGTCATTCAGGTGAACCCTGGGAGCTTGGATTTGGTATCTGGCTACGTGTGGCTAAGGGTGACCCAACAGATATGGTGTTACATGCCCTGTTATTGGGAGCTGTAAATGAAGTGTTATTCTTCACATACCTCCATATCTAAAAAAATGCCTCGGTAGTCCAGGTAGACAGCTTCCTGCTCATTTTGTGCTATATTTGGACGGTACTAACTTTTTTTTTTGCAGGTTTACATATTAAGAAAAAGTGGCGTTCAACTAGGAATACTTTCCGAAAGGAGTATACTATGAAGCCCTGTAGTGGAGCCAGCGCCAGCCCAAAGAAGATGTACATCTACAAGGCACAACTTATGTACTTGGCCCCCACCATGGGAGGACGACCGTCAGTATATTCACACAGTGGATTTTAGTTTTTTTCCCTTCTCTCTCTGTATATGTGTGTGTAAACTCATATTTAGGCCCATTTACACCAGCAGATTATCACTCACAAATCGCTCAAATGACAGTTTGAGTGACAGCTTTGAGCGATCATTTTGTATAAAGTATTAAGTAGCTACTCAGCTACTTAAATACCAATTAACTGTGCAAATGAAGCCTTCCCTGGAGTTAGTAGCCCAAGGCTATTATTTGCGCTCAGATCCTTTGTTCTCCACGGGGAAACAATGCTATCAGCACTCCCCGTGGAGAACTGCTGATAAAAGTGATTTTTAGGTTAGCTTTAATTTAACAATCAGCTAGCAGTGCCCGAAAAAGCGGATGATGGGCACACATTTACATGCACCGATTATTGCTAAAACTATCGCAGATTAGCGTTTTTTTTAAGTGATCATCGCTCCGTGTAAATGGGCCTATTCTATTGAGATTGTGACTCAGTCTATACCCCCACACCCAACCTGTATAGTCTGTCTCTGGGCAGATTGTCACCAGTCCTTAAAAAAAAAAAAGTTGAGGCAATGTTCTGTCAATTCTTTCAAACTGTAGGAGTAACTTTATTTCAATTAAGTCAATTTTTTTTTAAATTTTCAAATAGAACTTCTGACGCCTGGGAATCAACAGGTACCGATTTGGAAGTGGAGCCTGCTGAACCACCACCAGTAGAATCAGATGCAGCAGAAAGTGCAATGGCGAGCACAAGCCAAGCTGCAAGCGACCAACTCCCAGAATGGACGGCACTGGTCGTGCCTCCCCGTAAGAGGGGGAGGCCTGTGGCTTCGGAATCGACCAGTGTAGCAGTGGAGATGCAGAGGGAGATAGTCCTGCTGCTGCAACGCCAGGCTGCCGCAATGGATCCTTGTGACAGCTTTGGCCAGCACGTTGCCTCACTTATGAGAGAAGTCCCCCCGGAAAGGAGATTGGCAACACAAGACTATATGCTGTACGTGCTGCGTAAAGCAATACCACCAAGTTGCCCATCAAAAGTGCAGTGCCTCCTTGAAAATTTTTGTCACAGAAAGGCCTATTTGTAGCTTGAAAGGGGAAATCCACCACCACAACAACCGCTCACACCACCACCATACCATCCGCATTTTTGTAGAGGGGGACATTCATATTTAGAGTCTCTAAATATGTGACTCTCCCTAATGCAACAGCATTATTCTGCACCTCTGAGTATGCCGAGAACTAGTACTATGCAGCCTGGGGCAGACACTGTCCCACAGCACCAGAGCCTTGGTTAAGGGCCATTAGATTAAAAGCTTGTTTAGCATAGTTCGCTTTAAAATGTCAATTTTTGGTATTGAAAAACACCCAAATACAGAGAAGCCCAATCTGCATTTTTTTGCACATTGAAAAGTTAATTTATTGCGTATTTATTTTAAAAAAATTGGTAAATGTTAAAGTTTTTACTCATATTTTTTCTTAATAAAAATCTGTAATGTAGCACTTCCTGTGTGTCGCTTTTATTATGCACCACACCCATTACACGGGTGGAATGTCAGCCCCAAAAAGGCTGACATTCTTCCCCTGTAATCCGAATAGGTCCATTACACATGCGGAATATTAGCCCAAAAAGGCTGACACTCTTCCCGTATAATTTGACTAAGTCCATTACACGGGCAGAATGTCAGCCCCTAAATTGCTGACACTCTTACCATGTAATGCGACTAAGGTCCATTACACTGGCAGATTGTCAACCCCCAAAACGGCTGACACTGTTCCCGTGTAATCTGACTAAGGTACATTACACTATCAGATTGTCAGCTCCCAAATGGCTGAAACTCTTCCTTTACACGGGCTGAATATAAGAGCTACAATGGTTGTCTAAAAGAAGGAACATGTACGAATAGAAGACATTAGATAACAAGTTTTTCAAGTAAAAAAGTATATTTATTTTCTAAAGCTAATGGTAATGAGGTATTAGTCTATAATATGAGCCTCGTGTGGCGCAGTGTAAGCTCTGAAGGTTGCAAGTTCAATCCCCGCAAGATTCAGGTAGCCAGCTCAAGGTTGACTCAGCCTTCCATCCTTCTGAGTCATGGGGATCTTCAGGCTGCAGACAGCTCACTCCTAACACAAGTGTGACCGGAGTGGCAATGACCAGCAGATGAGACGTCTGTGGCTGGACGACACCTTCTTGAGGTCTGACCAGTCCAGCACACACTATTGTGTCCCTGAGGCCACCAAAGCGAGTGACGTTCCGGCCGGTGCGAAAGTCCCACAGAAAGAGGTCACTGCTAATGGCCAGCCAAGCCTGGCTGATCTCAGGAAACACTCCCATCATGCAATGAGAGTTCTTGATGGGGTCAAAATAATCTAAGAGCTCCGGGGGAAGCGGCACTGTGTACACAGCGCTGACCACCGGGAGTGTGGGGGCGACACCGAGCAGATGAGGGGCCTGCAGAGGGTAATCAGCAGGGGAGTTACCTGACAGAGCAGGGCTGTCCCGAAGGTCCAGGGTGGATGACAAGTCCCTGTAGGCTGAGGCCTCGTGCAGCAGGCGCTGGATCCTCTTGTTCAATCCTCGCAAGATTCAGGTAGCCAGCTCAAGGTTGACTCGGCCTTCCATCCTTCTGAGTCATGGGGATCTTCAGGCTGCAGACAGCTCACTCCTAACACAACAAGTGTGACCGGAGTGGCAATGACCAGCAGATGAGACGTCTGTGGCTGGACGACATCTTCTTGAGGTCTGACCAGTCCAGCACACACTATTGTGTCCCTGAGGCCACCAAAGCGAGTGACGTTCCGGCCGGTGCGGAAGTCCCACAGGAAGAGGTCACTGCTAATGGCCAGCCAAGCCTGGCTGATCTCAGGGAACACTCCCATCATGCAATGAGAGTTCTTTTTTTTTTTTAAATCAATTTTTATTAGATTTTATTATTAATTACATACATTTGAAAGATAGCATGTATATAGGCAGAAAAGAAAAAAAGACAGTGTTGTCTTAACTAACTTAACTACTAGAGCAAGACAGGTTGCGTGGTTGCATTTTCCGAGGATGTGTTTCTGGCTAGAACAGTAACTGTCTGGACATCCCTAATATAGTCTTGCAATTAACTAACTACTTAATACTAAGTGATTCTGTACATCCTTTGTTGTTCGTGTTCTTATTTAACTCAAAATACTGCGTGTTGGGTACAGACATCGGTTAACACTTGTAACGCATGGTACAAAGACAAGGGAGCAGGGGGAGTGGGGAAGTTGGGGGGGGGTCACGGGTAGACGGACATACAGGGGGTGTGGGGGAAGGAGGTTTGAGATTGGGGGGGGGGGGGGCGGGATCGCGACATTATATCTTGTTATGGTACTTGCTCTGCGTTTCCCATCACTCTCACCTGTTCGTCACCCGGGGTCTCACCATGTTTCTATCTGTACACGGATGCCTTAGCATCTGTTCCTCACCCCTACAGGAGACTCAGGTCAATGCTTTCCAGGGGATCCACTTTTCCACAAACCTATCATGTCTATTGTTTGCCCAGCTCTCTAGTTCTTCTAGATTGCAAATTAGGTCCACTTTTTCTTTCCATTGATCTAGAGTAGGAGGAGTTTTCTGGAGCCAGAGGAGAGGGATCAAGGCTTTTGCTGCGTCTATCAGTAGTGCTGTTAGTTTATTTTTAAATGGGTGAAAAAGGGTTGATGGTCTCCAGAGGAAGATGATATCTGGTGTGAGAACCAAATTGGGTAAGATGTTTTGAAGGGCTCTCTCCACTTCTTTCCAATAAGGGGTAATGATTGGGCATTCCCACCAGATGTGTATATAGGAGCCAACATTGGCGTCGTATCTCCAGCATTTATTGTGGGGTGCTAATTTATATGCGTGTAGCCACTGTGGGGTCCTGTACCATCGTACTAGTAGTTTGTAATGACTTTCCTGGGTTAGCACACAAGGAGAGAGGCCAAATGCTGTCTTCATGATGACTTTCGTTTCCTCTGGAGTGAGGGTAATATTCAGTTCTCTTTCCCATGATAGGAGAAAAGCTGTTTTAGTAGGGGTGACTGGGGCAATGAAACATTTCTTTAATTTGGCTAATTTCCTCTGGCTCAGTTCCTTCTCCTCCAGGGTTTTTTCAAAACCGGTCCTGGGTCTAGTTGATTTAAATGTTCTCTGAAATTTCTCTATAGTCTTCATAATATGGGCTTTCTGTACAATAGAGAGGGGGTGTTGGGGGAGGAGGGCCTCTAGTATCTCGGAGGTTTTTTTGTGGGCATGTGCTTGTAGGTCTCCTACTGTTATTCCCATGAAATTTTCCATATATTGAATGGCATCGGGTCTGAGGGGATGTTTTCTAATTTACATAAAGCGCGTAAGGGCATTGCTGGAGATGGGCTAGGTGCCAGAGAGTTCCTGAGTCTCTCCCAGGTCTCGCAGGGTCCCCGGAGGAGGGGCTCGCGGCCCCGTCCACTGGACTTAAATCTTGTGGGTGAACCAGAGGTCTTCTATTAAAGTGTCTCCATACACTCCTTCTGCCAGTACTGCTAAAATCGGGTCTCTTATGGGTTGGCTAAGTTCCATCCAGTAACTTAATTGTGCTGCATTGTAGTAGTCCTCCATGCAAGGTAAGTCCATTCCTCCTTCATATCGCCTCTTTATCATCAGGCTATGAGCTAGCCGTGGTCTTTTGTGTTTCCAGACATAGTCTGAGAAAGCTTTCTTGATGGCTTTAAAGATGGATTTTGGAAGGAAGATTGGAAGCATGCGAATTTTATAGAGGATTGTCGAGAGAACGTAAGATTTAAGGATGTTCTTTCTGCCAAACCAGGAAACAAAAGGCAGGTCATATGCGTGAAGCATTTTGTTGATCTTAGATATTAGGGGGCAGAAGTTGTGCATGTATAGATCCTCGGCCTTCCTGGTGAGCTTAATGCCCAGGTAGTCAATATGAGAGTTTGACCATTTGAAGGGGGAGCTGGATTGTATCGGCTTGCTTTGGGATTCCGGGATCGAGATATTTAGGATTGTGGATTTAGAATAATTCACTTTAAATTTGACAGGGCCCCGAATTCCTCCAGGAGTGAGACCAGTCCCGGGATCCCTTTCTCTGGTTCCGTGACCCCTTTCTCTGGTTCCGTGACGATAAACATAATATCGTCTGCGAACGCAGCGGATGAGATGGAGTGAGGGCCTATTTGAAGGCCTCTAATGCTTGGGTCCTGTCTCACTCTCTGGAGGAAAGGTTCCAGTGCGAGAATAAATAGTGTTGGGGAAAGTGGGCAACCCTGGCGGGTTCCGTTGCGTATATCAAATGGGGGGGACAGGATATCGTTGACTTTCAGTCTTGCATGTGGATTAGAGTATAATGAGAAAATAGAAGCAATAAAAGGGATGGGAAAATTAAACCGTCTAAGAACTGCTTCTAGATACATCCAGCTCACCCTATCAAACGCCTTTTCGGCGTCGGTCCCCAAAAAGGCTAACGGGATCTTTCGGGATTGGGCATATCTTGCTATGTGTAGCAATCGGTGGCAATTGTCCCTTCCCTCTCTTCCCTTCACGAATCCCGCCTGTTCCCTGTCCACTAATGTGGGGATCAAATCTTCTAATTGTTTGGCTAGCAATTTTGCCCAAATCTTCACATCCACGTTTATGAGCGATATAGGTCTGTAGCTGCCGCATAATTCAGGATCTTTTCCTTCCTTATGCAGCAGCGTGACGTGTGCTTCAAGAGACTGCCTGGGTAATGATTTTCCTTGTAGTAGTGAGTTACATAAATCCCGTAGTCGGGGAACTAGAATCTTTTTGAAAGGATTTATAATAGGCCAAGGATAGGCCGTCCGGGCCTGGGCTCTTTCCGGTGGGGCAGGAGTTCAAGACGCTTCTATTTCGGCACTAGTGACTGGGGTCAATAAATTGTCGGCTTCTGAGTCGTCCAGTTTAGACAATTTTAGAGCGTTTAAGTAGTGATCTATCTCACTTTTCGATTTTTGCGGGACGGGGTTTCCTCCTCGGCCACCCAAATTATATAAATCAGAATAATATTTCTGGAATTCTTTTGCTATTTCCGCGGTTGAAGAGGTCACCCCACCTGTCTGTGTCTTTATGGTCGATATATGGTCTCTCCCTCGTGCCTTTTTAATTAGGGCCGTCATGAACTTGCTCCCTTTGTTGCCATGGGCATAGACTGTGTGTTTGAGGTGTAAGCGTCTTTTATTGAATTTAGATTCTAGACTGTTTTTTAATTCCCGTCTGAGTGAGGTCAATTCCTCTAGGATGTTTTTAGTTTGGGAGATTTTTGCTTTTTGTTCTAATTTTGCGATTTGGTTGAGTTTGTTATCTATTTCTTTTTGTTGTTGTTTTTTCATTCTTGTTCCCAGCGCTATTAATATGCCCCTTATGTAGGCCTTGTGGGTTTCCCAGATAATCGGCGTTTCTGTATCGGCCTCAGAATTCAATTGAAAAAACTCTTCCAGCAGTTCAGACAATCGAGTCCTTTCTTCCGCCGAGTCTAGGAGTGACTCGTTTAGATGCCATCTCCATTCCTTTGGCTCTATCTTATGGGGATCGATATCGATGTGAAGAGGCACATGATCGGAAATAGTTAGTGTATCTATATGTGCTTTTCCCACCCGTTGAAGAAGGGAGTGGGAAACAAATAGATAATCCAGCCTCTGGAAGGAGGAGTGTACCGAAGAAAAATACGTGAAATCTTTTGTAGATGGATGTAGACATCTCCAAGCATCCGTGACCCCTAGGTCCTGGAGCGCTCGGAGCAAAGCCCTGAGTTTCCCCTGCGAGACCTGGGATCGGCTCGTCGACGCGTCTAGCAGTGGATTTAGGGTCAGGTTCCAGTCCCCTCCCACTAAGATCTGTCCCTCTGCGAATTGCTTTAGTATGTCTAATTGTTTCAATAGCCATGGGACCTGATCTGAGTTAGGGGCATATAGGCTCGCGAAGGTTAATTTCATGTTGTTGAATGTGCCTTTTACATAGAAGACCCTCCCCTCTCCATCTGCGTATTGTGCTTCGCATTTAAATAAAGTGGATCGGTGGAAGAGAATGGAGACCCCTTTCGATGCTGACGTAGGGTGTGCATTATGAAACTCCTGTGAAAAAAGTTTTCCCGGGAGTGACATATATTTGTCCCCCTTAAAATGAGTCTTCTGTAGGAAAAGGACTTTGGTACCGTACCTTTTTAGTAGATGCAGTAGATTATGTCTCTTGAGAGGTGAGTTTAGACCTCGGGCGTTGAACGTAGTGATGCGGGTGGCTTCCATTTCGGTTCCTGTGAAATTGGCGTAGATAAGGTTTTTGATTCCTGTCTAGGATGATGAGAGCACAAAACAAGTTTGAATATCGCTATACACAAGGTATCCGTTCGGTGGGTCCGACGAACACCCTGTGGGGAAATGGGTAAGGAGCGGTGTCGGGAGGGTGGGTAGGCGGAGAGTGATTGGGAAAACACAGAGAGGGTATGAACAAGAGGAAAAGATGTGTCAGGGGGGATAACTAATCAATCAACAGTACAATATACAACGGTGCTTTTCCCTGTTGTCTCCCACAGAGGTGAAGAGCGAGACCGGTGGTCCCTCGTCTCCCCTGGAGGACCCGGGGGGCACGTATGTGTGGGTGATCAAGTAACAAAATATAGGGACAGGGGGTAGTGAGGGAGGACACAGCACCAAGTACTGTGTATCTGTGCACACTGAGGACTTTGGCCCGATTGGTGCAGGCACTGTGGGGGCCCAGTTCAACTGATCTCTCTCTCCAAAGGAGTGAGATTAACTGTGATCTGGTGGTCGCTGGTCACGACACATGCTTGGCGCAGCCATGTTTTTAGGCTATGGATCTAAGTATTAAGTGCAGCCATTTAACATCTGCCGCGAGCAACAACACACCACTTCAATGTATTACTGGGGAAGATATTTGGTGGGTCAAGATTGGTGTAGCAAAAGGAAATATAGTGTCCATGTTTCAGGTGTCGCTCAGCATGGCCTCATCTCTATTCTTCTTTTTGCCTCTCGGCGATTTCTGATTTCTGACCAGCTGCCAAGACTCCGACATGGGGAGTTGTGTAAAATTCGGTAAGTCTGGCAGGGGCAGCCAGCATGGTAGGTCGATTGGTTCAATTCCCAGGTGTTGCCAGCTATTCTGTAGGTCTTCAGGTGATCTAATATTAAAGTGTCTGCCTTTGTAGCTGAAGCCTAGGTCGAAGGGGAATAGCCATGCGTATTTTATGTTTTTCTGTTTTAGCGCATCTAGTAAGGGGCGCAGTGCCCTTCTTTTCATCAGTGTAGATGGAGCCAGGTCTTGGTATATTTGAATGGGTGCTTCCCCATATTGTATATTTTGGTTGTTTCTTGCAGCTTTAAGAACTGCCAACGTATCTGGGAAGGATAATAATTTGCAGACTATGTCTCTGGGTGGTTCTGTGTTGGAGGGTGTCGGTCTTAGTGTTCTATGAATCCGTTTCTATTGTAATAGAGGACGCTCTGTCCAGGCCAAACAATGAGGAAAAGGTTTCTAGTGCGATTTTGTCTAGGGCTTCCGTGGCCCATGTTTCAGGTAGTCCTTTTATACGCACATTATTACGTCTATTGCGGTTCTCTAAATCCTCTTGTAAAATGAGGATCTTGTTCAACTGGTTGTGTTGTTCATTTATTGCTTGGGACAGTTCGCATGAATGGGTTGTAATAGTGGTTGTGGAAGATTCCAGGTCGTCTAACCTCCTCCACATACTCTTGACCTCTTCTTTTATTTCGTTGAGGTCAGCCCATCACGGGGCGTAGGGCTGAGGAGAGTAATTCTTTCATGAATATCCTTGAGACTCCTTCTCCCTCTTCTCCGTCTGAAGAGTCTTCTATCTCCCTGTCATCTGTTCTTGTTACTGCATTTTGTTGGCTCTGTGTCAGTTTGCCTGGGGCATGGGGTGAGTGAGTAGATCGGTCCTTTAGGAACCTCTGTAAGTCTGATTGCCCTCTAGCCGGACGGGGGGTGCTTTGGTGGTCTCCCCCTTTTTCTTTATTAATCTTGACCATTTTTTTAGTTAAGATCGCTACTGAAGTGGGCCCCGAATTGTGCCAATGTAACGGGACTCTGGGTTCAGAGGGCCATTACTCTCCGCGGTCGGGCTCTGCCCCAGAGAATGGGTTTTTCGTGCAAGAGTCTTCTAAGTATTGAAGAAAAAATTGTTTGATTGCAGAGCTTACTCAGTAAGTTCCATAAAAATTGATGCAGTGCTCCTCCATACACTTTCCGGCTGGGTGAAGCTTATGAAAGAGAGTTGCTAAATAGTAGAGCTGAGTTTGTCAGTTCCGGAAAAAATTTGAGCTGTGCTCTTTCAAAGTTATTCCCCTCTTAGCAGTCTAGACGCTTTTATATTGGTTAAAGTTTGTGCAGGGAAATTGTTAAATGATGGAGCTGACTTTGTCAGATCAAGAAAAAATTAGAGCTATGCTCTTTTAGAGTTATCCACCTCCTGGTGGTTTATAGCCTTTCAGGTTGGGTAGAGCCTATACAGGAAAGCAGCTGAGTAGTAGAGCTGAGTTTGTCAGTTCAATGAAAAATTAGAGCTATGCTCTTACAGAATCATCTACCTCTCGGTGGTTTCAGCCAGGGGGGGTGTTATTGTGGGTAAGTCCCTTTGTGATACTCCTTCTTCTGTTCTCCTGTAGCTTAGGGGACCGTTGGGGGGAGAGAAAATGGCGGTGAGTTTGGGTGGGAAATGAGAGAGCCCAGTAAAGACGTAGCTCCCGCCAGAGGGAGAGGGGGGGGGCGCTATGAGTATTACAGCGGTCGCGCTTATTCCCCCTACACGTAGTGTGGTCGGGTTCTGCGGGGGTCTCCCGGTACTCACTAACCAGCGGTGCACTTGCTTCACCTCTCCCTCCAGCTGGGTGTCGCAGCCTGTGTCCGCGGGGCCGTCCCGGTCGGATCGCGGCTCCTACGTTAAGTGCTGCCAGACCTCCAATCCCCGTTCTCCGTCCCCGCTAATGGTCCGGAACGTCCTGCGGGTAAGATCGCTGTCCTCTCCAGTGTCTGAGGCTTCCTTGTTGGTTCTCCGGGGGCCGCGTTACGTCTCCGCCTGAAAATTTAGGCTGCGGCTTTGAGCTGGCGACTAGGCCCCGAATCCTGGGCCCAGGCGATTCTGTCGGGAAGCCTCTCAAAATGTTCCCCGCACCTCGGGGATGTCTTCTGTAATAGTGTGGAGTATGTCAGTCGGCTTGCGGGAGCCCTGGGATGCGATATATCCACTGGAGTTCAGGAGTTCAGGGAAGATGCGACTGTCTCCTCTGCAAGCTTGGCCACGCCCCCCCATGCAACACTCCCATCATGCAATGAGAGTTCTTGATGGGGTCAAAATAATCTAAGAGCTCCGGGGGAAGCGGCACTGTGTGCACAGCGCTGACCACCGGGAGTGTGGGGGCGACACCGAGCAGATGAGGGGCGTTACCTGACAGAGCAGGGCTGTCCCGAAGGTCCAGGGCAGATGACAAGTCCCTGTAGGCTGAGGCCTCGTGCAGCAGGCGCTGAATCCTCTTGTTCAATCCCCACATGATTCAGGTAGCCAGCTCAAGGTTGACTCAGCCTTCCATCCTTCTGAGTCATGGGGATCTTCAGGCTGCAGACAGCTCACTCCTAACACAACAAGTGTGACCGGAGTGGCAATGACCAGCAGATGAGACGTCTGTGGCTGGACGACACCTTCTTGAGGTCTGACCAGTCCAGCACACACTATTGTGTCCCTGAGGCCACCAAAGCAAGTGACGTTCCGGACGGTGCGGAAGTCCAACAGGAAGAGGTCACTGCTAATGGCCAGCCAAGCCTGACTGATCTCAGGGAACACTCCCATCATGCAATGAGGGTTCTTCATGGGGTCAAAATAATCTAAGAGCTCCGGGGGAAGCGGCACTGTGTGCACAGCGCTGACCACCGGGAGTGTGGGGGCGACACCGAGCAGATGAGGGGCCTGCAGAGGGTTATCAGCAGGGGAGTTACCTGACAGAGCAGGGCTGTCCCGAAGGTAAAGGGTGGATGACAAGTCCCTGTAGGCTGAGGCCTCGTGCAGCAGGTGCTGGATCCTCTTCTCGGCTCCGTCCATCGCGTCGTCCATACGGGTTGGTGACGACTGTTATTGGTATCGCAGTTTGGAAAACTGAAGGCTTTTCCAGAACTCCTATTCAGCTTCTGCCTTGTCTCGGTGATTACCCTGATTAGACTACGGATCCATGAGGGAGCCTATTCCAAAATTAAAATTTCTATCCAGAAATTCTTCAAAAATTCTAAGATCTCATAGAACGGATTGTAGAATTTGTCCGGAGACTCCACTACCAATTTTCATAATAAATGACTTTATGTTTCCTTTTTATTCAATATGTTTCGTGGAGCTTGGGTGACCAAAAATTTTGACTACTTTTTTTTTATTTTTTTGGAACGCACTTCACCTTGTGGGGACAATATTGGATCAATTTGAATGATTGGAATTTTTTCCGACACAGCGATTAGAAAACTGTTGCTTTGCTTTATTATTAGGATTTTTGGAAATAATGCATAATGGTTTTCGTGGAACTTTTATTCTTTATTTTTTTTTTCGGAATGATTAATAAAACTTTATTAACTATATATTAACACTTTCTTATATTTCACAATGGGGGACCACCACTAGCGATGCTTTGATCGCTACTGCAATATGACGTAATGCTCCAGCGTTACATCATACAGCTAGCTGACACGCAGTCTATAGTCATGGTTCAGACTCAAGGATTATTGCTCAAAAATTCTTTCGAGGGATTTTTGAGTGATAATCGTTGTGCTCTTTTTACAGCCCAAGGTGATTGCTCGAATGTTGAGCGATCACCTTGCGCTCCAAGTGGATTATGCAGATGACAAGCGGGGTGTTCCCGCTTGGCTTCTGCATCCAGTTCTCTACTCGGAGCGCCCAAGTGTTACCCAGCTGGGCGGTATGAGCGGGACAAGCAGAACACAGCTGGACCGCTCTGTTCTTCATACTCAGCCTGTCATCAGGGAGAAGATGCAGGTGAAACAATAGTATCAGCTGTATCACTGTTAATTCTTGATATTGATGGGTTAACAAAAACTGCATGATATCAGTGCAGTTAAACACAATGATTATTGCCTAAAAGATGGCTTTGAGCGATTTTTGAGTGAAAATCGTGTCTATCAGCCTTTAGAAGCCACCCCACGGGAATAGCTTGATAGGCAAACTGTCTTGACAGCCATGTCGCCTTTCAGAATCCTCCTGGCTGCCATGACACCCGTACGGCTCCCTGAATCTCACCGTGGTGTGCCGTACGGATTTAAATGCCGCTGTCAGAATTTCAAGTGGAATTTCAAGTGTTTATAGACCTGTTCGCCTGTGTGGCGTGTCAGTGCTGTTGGTCGCGGGTGAGAGCTGTAATAAGCAGTTGACAGCCGCGATGTGTGGAGGGAGATTACAGCGCTTTCTCCCTCCCTACACAGCCTGCCATGGCAGCACGGAAAAACACTACGTGGCTGTGAGTAGTGGTTAATATCTGCTGGACTGCACTGCGGTTAAGGATTTTTCCACAGCGCAACTCTGTTCACTGTGACCAATGACATTTGGTGCTGAGATGCAATTAGAATATTTGCGCTATACAAATATGTGAGGCCCATTTACACCAGCAGATGATCACTCAAATGACAGCTTGAGTGACAGCTTTGAGCGATCATTTTGCATAAAGTATTAAGTAGCTACACAGCTTCCTTAATACCAATTAAGTGTGCAAATGAAGCCTTCCCTGAATGCAGCTAGTAGGAGGAGGCTATTATCCGCGCTCAGATCCTTTGTTCTCCGCAGGAAAACAATGCTATCAGCACACCCCACGGAGAACTACTGATAAAAGTAAAGGACGATTTTTTGGTTAGCTTGAATTTAGCGATCAGCTAACTGTGCCCGAAAAGCGGTCGATGGGCACACATCTACACATACCGATTATCGCGAAAATGAGCCGATTAGCGGTTGTTGTTTTTTTTTTTAAGCGATCATCGCTCCCCGTATAAATGGGCCTATTCTACTGAGGTTGTGACTCAGTCTATACCCCCACACCTAACCTGTATAGTCTGTCTCTGGGCAGATTGTCACCAGTTTTTGAAAAAAAAAAAGTTGAGCCAATGTTCTGTCAATTCTTTCAAACTGTAGGAGTAACTTTATTTCAATTAAGTCAATTTTTTTTAAAATTTCAAATAGAACTTCTGACGCCTGGGAATCAACAGGTACTGATTTGGAAGTGGAGCCTGCTGAACCACCACCAGTAGAATCGGATGCAGCAGATGTGCAATGGCGAGCACAAGCCAAGCTGCATGGGAGCAGCTCCCGGAATCCGTGGAGCTGGTTGTGCCTCCCCGTAAGAGGAGGAGGCCTGTGGCTTCGGAATTGACCAGTGTAGCAGTGGAGATGCAAAGGGAGGTAGTCATGCTGCTGCAACACCAGGCTGCCACAAAGGATCCTTGTGACAGCTTTGGCCAGCACGTTTGCCTCCCTTATGAGAAGTCACCCTGGAAAGGAGATTGGCAACACAAGACTATATGCTGTACATGCTGCGTAAAGCAATACCACCAAGTTGCCCATCAAAAGTGCAGTGCCTCCTTGAAAATTTTTGTCACAGAGAGGACTATTTGTAGCTTGAAAGGGGAAATCCACCACCACAACAACCGCTCACACCACCACCATACCATCTGCATTTTTGTAGAGGGGGACATTCATATTTAGAGTCTCTAAATATGTGACTCTCCCTAATGCAACAGCATTATTCTGCACCTCTGAGTATGCCAGGAACTAGTACCATGCAGCCTGGGGCAGACACTGGCCCACAGCACCAGAGCCTTGGTTAAGGGCCATTAGATTAGAAGCTTGTTTAGCATAGTTCGCTTTAAAATGTTAATTCTTGGTATTGAAAAACCCCCAAATACAGAGAAGCCCAATCTGCATTTTTTTGCACATTGAAAAGTTAATTTATTGCGTATTTATTTTAAAAAAATTGGTAAATGTTAAAGTTTTTACTCATATTTTTTCTTAATAAAAATTTGTAATGTAGCACTTCCTGTGTGTCGCTTTTTTATTATGCACCACACCCATTACACGGGTGGAATGTCAGCCCCAAAAAGGCTGACATTGTTCCCCTGTAATCCGAATAGGTCCATTACACATGCGGAATATCAGCCCAAAAAAGGCTGACACTCTTCCCGTATAATTTGACTAAGTCCATTACACGGGCAGAATGTCAGCCCCTAAATTGCTGACACTCTTACCATGTAATGCGACTAAGGTCCATTACACTGGCAGATTGTCAACCCCCAAAACGGCTGACACTGTTCCCGTGTAATCTGACTAAGGTACATTACACTATCAGATTGTCAGCTCCCAAATGGCTGAAACTCTTCCTTTACACAGGCTGAATATAAGAGCTGCAATGGCTGACAAAAAAGAAGGAACATGTACGAATAGAAGACATTAGATAACAAGTTTTTCAAGTAAAAAAGTATATTTATTTTCTAAAGCTAATGGTAATGAGGTATTAGTCTATAATATTAGCCTTGTGTGGAGCAGAGTGTAAGCTCTCGCCTACGACCTGAAGGTTGCAAGTTCAATCCCAGCATGATTCAGGTAGCCGGCTCAAGGTTGACCCAGCCTTCCATCCATCCTGAGATCGGTAAAATGAGAACCCAGCTTGGTGGGGGGTAATAAGTAATAATTACCTGAAAGGGCTGCGGAATAAGTTGGCGCTATACAAATACCATGATTTTTTTTTTATTTATATTTTATAATATGGCTGAATCTAGCAAATGCACATTCACGTGCGCCATTCGGCCATATTATATTAGCCCGCAACCCACGACAGGGGTCCTCATTCTCTTGTGAGTCCCAACTAAAAAAAAAGATTTAAAAAAACCCTATCTAAAAAAAATTTAGTCGCCAGCAAAAAAGTATCAAAACCTGGTTTAGAAACTACTGCAACTCAGGCTTCATGTGTAGAGACCAGTTGCCACGGCACTTCACCTTGAAGAGTCATGAAGTAGTCCACAAACTGGTCTCTAACACGAAGTCCAGAAACAGCAGGTGACCCAACAGATATGGTGTTATATGCCCTGGTGTTATTGGGAGTGGGAAGTGAAGAGTTATTCTTCACCTGCGCTATTCCTCCCTAGCTGAAAAATACCTCAGTAGCCCAGGTAGACAGCTTCTGATGAGAGGCAGCAGTAGAACACGCAAGGTGTAAACTAGCTGCACAAGCCTGGTCCGGGTGATACACCTTAAAAAGTTGTTCAGTCTTCTGCTCATCTTCATCTTCATAAGCGTCGATGAGAGGATCCTGAAGCTGCTCCACCGGTCTGACCAGAGAGAAGATATGGCTTCCATGTGCGGAGAGCACAACAAACGTCTTGGCTGGAACCATATGTTGTTGGACGGAAGAGTCCTTGACAGACGCAATTACACAGGAATGATCCCGAAGATGTTTTACGGCATGTGTTTCCATTAATTGGTTCTGAAATGGGACGCAGTTATGGTTGATGCACCATAGTTGGTCATAGACGGCGTTTTCAGCAGCTGCCATAAGGAAAAAGGCATCGCTATAAAGCACTTGATGGACGTTTGATGGCTTGTCCACGGTGGCAGAGTCTATAAATCCGGGCAGTAGGCGAATATGAACTAAAGACAATCGCCAGGGCTGAGCTGCGGGCCCTTCTGACGGGGTGGATGTAAAGTAGAGGAGGATGCCGGCGCCAGTAATAGCCACCAAGTCACAATTCACAGATTCTGAATCTTCAATGACAGCAACCTGAATGATGGGCCTTAATAGTGGCACGTTGGCTGCCTTGGCGATCCCTACAGCGGCGGATAAAGTGGTGTCCTGGGATACTGATGACACTTTGGTCATTCTGCTAGCATATTCACTTAAGTCATAGACCTGTAGTACACCGTCCTCAGAGTCGGTATACAAGATGTTTCGGCTGTTATCCACAGCAATCTGAACGACGGGGTCATGTCTGGTTGGAAGCCAGGAGGAGGCCAGCACACCGGCCGAGCTCCTCGTCCAGTAACTAATCCAGCACTTTGGGCTAAGCCAGCTGGAGGTATGAAACTTGATTAAGTTTATTTTTCGCCTTAAATTGCTGCGCATTTTGTGCTGTATTTGGACGGTATTAACTTCTTTTCTTGTTTTTTCTGCACAGTTTTGGATAGTAAGAAAAAAGCGGCATTCAACTAGGCATACTTTCTGAAAGGAGTATACTGTAAAGCCCCGCAGTGCAGCCAGCGGCAAGCCAAAGCACACGTACATCTACAAGGCACAACTTATGTAGTTGGCCCCCACCATGAGAACACAACCGTAAGTATGATTTTGTAGCTGTGCATCTTGTTTTCAAATGTTTGTAAGCCCAACTCATCGCCGGGTTTTCCTTTTTCAGATCCTTGTTTTCAGTATATGTAACGCACAGCTGTATTGCACCCTCCTTCCAGTATGTGTTCAAGCATGGACACTCCCAGAATATATGGAGGATTAACCCCCTCTGACCACAACCTCAGAGGCCAGCCAGTGCTTAGTTTGGTTGATATGTGGCTACAACCGATGAGACAGACCTGGTACATCTGATAATATGTGCCTGCAACCGATGAGACAGACCGGGTACATCTGATATGTGACTGCAGCTGGTGATACAAGCCTAGGGGCTCCTTCACACTGATGAAAAAATCACGTCATTTTGTTGCAATGTGAGAGTGAGTGTAAATGCATGATTATGAAGCCAATGATTTTCAATGGTTTCATTGTCATTTGCAATGTTTTCACTCGTGATGCTGCGTGAAAAACAAATCGTAGCATTTCCTTTCTTTTTGTGATATTGTGCATGCAGGAGTTTTTAGAAGTATTGCAAATTATTATTATTGTAGTATTGAATAACAGCCCGATATCGCTCTCGCCGGGGTGCAGGAGCTCTTAGGCTGGGGTCACACAGGACAGAATTTCAGAGGAATTTTCGCGGAATGGCTGCACCGAAAAACTGAGAGAACTCCGCTGGAAAAGTACAGCTTCAAAACCCGCGGCCTTTAGAGCAGTTTCGCTGTCAGCACTCCCCATAGAGAGGAGAGTGGCCGCTGCAGAAAAGAGACATGCAGCGGAATTGAATTCTATGCCACATGTCAGTTTTTGTGTGGCTTGGCTGCAGCATGTGGACGAGAATTTTGCAAAATTCTTCATTGTTGCATTCAAAGAGCCATAACGTCATAATTATTCCGTTGATAACGAGATGAGGTCTTGTTTTTGGCACGTTGTATTTTTAAATGGTATCATTTTGTGGTGCATATAATGTGTTGTAGAACTTATTTTTTAGAGAAATTTGTGATAAAAATTCCTTTATTGTTTTTTGTATTTGATTTTTACCGAGTCCAGCATGCAGAATAAATAATGTGATGATATTATTTTATGGGTCCGCACAATTCTGGTGGTACTAAATGTATACTGTTTTTTAGGTTCTAATTTTGTACACTAAAAACACACTTCTTTTAAGATGTGCTTTTGTGTCGAAACATTCCAAGAACCATCAATTTTTATTTTTCCATCATCAGAGCTCTATGGGGGCTTGTTTTGTTACAGTATGACGTCTAGTCTTCATTTACCTCATTTTTAGAAACTAAATTTTTTATTACATTTTTTAAAAAAATGTCAAAATTACAAACTTTGTTTATTTTTGTATAATAATATGTTCAATTAATTCTGCGGGTCAATATAATTCCATCTTTTCCAAATTTATATCCTTTTTTCTCTTGCAACTTTTGACTTTTTTTAATGTATTTTTTTCTATTACCGCATTTACTGACCCCTGACATTTTTCTTTTATCGTAAATGGTGCTATGTGAGGGATTTTTTTTACGGGACAAGTTGTACTTTTTAATGCTACCCTTCCTTTATCCATATGACTTTTTGATCACATCCTATTTTGCTTTTTGTAAGGTAAATGGGCAAAATTATTTATTTTCTCCATGCTTTTTTGTAATGTTTTTTTCATGGCATTCACTATGAGGGCTAAATAATGTTCTAACTTTTTACTTGGGTCACTACGAACACGGCTTTACCAAATTTATTGTGGGGTTTAAGGGTGTTGAGCCTCATAGGCCACCATACTTAGGAGACTCAGATGCCATCCTCAAGCCTCCGGGTGCCATAGGAGCCCATTGGTACCCGTGCCAGGCTTCTAAGTTAGCAGCACCATAAAAAAGTATACATCAGAATAAGGCCCCTTAATGATTGCCATCAAATAGTGTATGGGCGGTTGTTAAGGGGTTAAGATAAGATACTTGTAACTTGTTGCAGAAAGTGATCATAATCAAATTAAAGTTTGCTGCCTCTGTATGTGCCTTTTGTGGCATCTGGTGATTGCATTAGGATGACAGAATTACTTATTGTGTGGGAAAAGATTCCATATAAATTGCATTCCTGTATGTACAGTGCTACAGATAGTTGTCAATCACGATTAGGACTGCCCATTAAACCTCTAAGCTCAGAATGAGCAGATTCAAACAAATAGAATAGGGCCAGACTGTGACTAAAAAGCAGCTTTGATACTCAAATCCAACCAGTTTACATACACCATCCACCATATCATGCTGTGGCAAATTTTGCTTTATTTGGTCACACCTCTAACATTCTCTTCTGATATGTAAATCACACCATCAAAACAAGAAGGAAAATAAAAGTGGAATTTTCTAATAAGAAGGTCAAGGACAAATGTATACTAACATAGTAACATAGTATGTAAGGCTGAATGAAGACAATGTCCATCTAGTCCAGCCTGTCTATCCTACTGAGTTGATCCAAAGGAAGGCAAAAAAACCCAAGGCCAGAAGCCAATTAGCCCTTTTGGGGAAACAATTCCTTCCCGACTCCCTAATGGCAATCAGACTCATCCCTGGATCAACCCCTCTATGGATTTTGCCATCACCACTTCCTCCGGTAGAGAGTTCCACAGTCTAACTGCTCTTACAGTAAAGAATCCCCTTCTATGTTGGTGATGAAACCTACTTTCCTCTAATCGTAGCGGATGTCCTCTTGTTACCGTCACGGTCCTGGGTGTAAACAGATCACGGGAGAGATCCTTGTATTGTCCCCTCATGTACTTATACATGGTTATTTATCGCCTCTTAACCTTCTTTTTTCTAGAGTAAATAGTCCCAATTTGGATAGCCTCTCAGGGTATTCCAGTTCCGTCATTCCATGTATTAGTTTAGTTGCCCTTCTTTGAACCCCCTCAAGCACTGTAACATCTTTCCTGAGCACGGGTGACCAGAACTGTGCGCAGTATTCCATGTGAGGCCTGACAAGTGCCTTATATAGTGGAAGGATAATGTTCTCGTCCTTCGCCCCTATACCTCTTTTAATGCACCCCAAGACTTTATTTGCCTTTGCAGCAGCTGACTGGCATTGGTTATTCCAGTTTAGTCTATTATCCACCAATACCCCCAGATCCTTTTCCATATCACTTTTCCCCAGCGGTACCCCATTAAGTGAATATTGGTGACATCCGTTTCTCCTGCCCATGTGCATAGTCTTGCATTTTTCAACATTGAACTTCATTTGCCATTTTCCTGCCCAAGCCCCCAGCTTATCCAGGTCCGTTTGTAGCCGCACATTGTCCTCCGTTGCATTAATTATATTGTATAATTTTGTGTCATCTGCAAATATTGATATTTTGCTGTGCAGCCCCTCTATCAGGTCATTGATAAATATGTTGAACAGAGTGGGGCCTAATACTGAACCCTGTGGCACCCCACTAGCGACTGTGTACTGCCACTATACAATTATCATGATAACTAATAATACTGCCATGTAGTGACTATGTACATATACACTAATTGTCTAAAAAAATTCCCTTCCCTAGAAGGATTTGTCAGAATAAAATGAAACTTTCTCTTTGTGATTGTAACGTTCATGTGAAGAGATGTAAGTGATTACACTATCAGAGCAAAAGGATAATTTATTGAGGTAAACTGACCCCTAGGGAGACTCTAGTATCTTGTTGTACCGCCTTAAGCTTGGATGTGATATGGAGGTCATGGAGGCCTGCAGTACCCTGTTGGGCTGTCTCTAGCTTGGATGCAAGATGTGATATGGGCGGCCATAAAGGCTCTAGTACCCTGTTGTACCGCTTCTAGCTTTGATGCAAGATGTGATACAGGCAGGTATAAAGACTCTGGTACCTTGTTGTACCGCCTCTAGGTTGGATGCAGGATGTGATACTGGCAGGTATGAAGGCTCTAGTACCCTGTTGTAATGCCTCTAGCTTTGATACAAGATGTAATACGGGTGGACACGGAGGCATACAGGTTTTGTATGGTATCCTTCAGCATATTGCTCAACATTTGCTGTAACTGAGTCTCTGAATTGTGCAAACTGGTAGGCTATCAAAATTTATGTCAAAGATGGTCCCATACATGTTCTATTGGTGATAAATCTGTTGAACAGGCAGTCATGGAAGTGTGGCAATGTTGTGGAGACATTCCTGTGACATCCTAATGTGTGTGGCCGAGCATTATCCTGCTGGATTCCTCTTGGAAGCTGATACTGGTGTATCTTGATGCCACCAGGAAGATTGACAGGGGGTGACGCCTCCTGTACGTGATTGACTGCAGAGGTGGACGGGCTGCAGGTCCTGGCAGGCCACTAAGGATGTATGGGGAAAGCATACAGCGTCCCCCGATGCAAGCAGCTAGCCCCAGCTGCAAGGTCCTTCCCTGCCAGGCAGCCATAATGCGTGCTTTGGAAAACATACTGCGGCACCCGCTGCAAGCAGGCAGCTCCAGCTGCAAGGGCCTTCCTTGAAGCAATAGGAACACCACAGCGCTGTTAAGCTCATTCCCTGTTGGGCCGACCCATTCACTGGAGAGGGTGGGCATCAGCAGGGACACCACAGTGGTGTGAAGCGCCTTCCCTGCCGACGCTGCAGCACGGAGGCCAGAGCACCGTGGGACAGAGACTCACAGCCGGCAGCTGCAGCGTTCCGCAGTAGGAGGAGAGCTAGGAGGCCATACAGCGTGGGGGTACAGGGACTCACTGCCAGCAGCTGCTGAGTATCGGCAGAGGACAGCAGGGGGGGCCACAAAACACAGTGACAGCTGGTGCTGGCAGAGTACCGCAGGAGGACCACAGCAGGGAGCCCATACAGAATGGGGGCACAGCAAGTCCCTGCTGCAGGGAGGCCACAGCGGCAGGGGACAGCCGCCACACGTACAGCACAGGCAATTTACACTGAGGTCAGGGAGGAGAGTTACACGCCTGGGAAATAATTCATTCTAGGACCTTCCATTCTTGCATTAATCAGGAGCTAGGGGCGTGACAGGGGCGTTCCTCCATGGAAGCCCTGTGAAAGCCCTAGCTTCTGGTGGCCTCAAGATACACCAGTACCTTGGAAGCCCCCATGAGAGGAACACATGTGGCTGAAGGATGTCCTAAACATTTCACTGAGCGGTCATTGTCACTACTAGGGCTGACCGACTCGTATACAATGGCCCCCCCAAACCATCACACCAGCAGTCGTGGCAGTGTGCTGCTGTAGTGGCCCAGAAAATCGGGGTCCCTCCATAACTGTATGCATGCATTTGTCTATGTAATATCTCATAAACATACAATTTTGTCAGCCGCACTCACCAGCTATCCAATCATGGAAGGAGTGGCACAGTAGATGCATGCTTGTATAGGACAGGATTCAAGTCCCAAAGAAATCCACAAATTGCAATGTATAGAAGCAGCATCAGTAGTGTATGTAAATTCAAATATTTACCATGAGGTATTCATCATAGAAATCATGTTTATTCTTCTTAAGCCATGGGGCTTCCATTGACTGCAACGGAAGCCATCCGTACTGCGATATTTCCGCAGTGAGCAATGCGGAAGTATTATGGGAATACGCGTCACAGCCCAGCACGGGCGCATCATGTGCTGCACTGCGCATACGAGCTGGGCGAGACACTCGGGGCAGATCCGGAGAGTTGAGTATAGGGTCTCTGGTGGGTGCCGGGGCGGATTCCGCTGCAATAGTTTGCAGGCAGAATTCACCATGGCCGTGGGAATGAGGCCTAAGAAGGGGCTCAGCATGAGGTGACAATTGTTAAGGACCACAAAAATCTGGATTTACCCAGTCAGCCAAAACCTTAACCCGACAGGCGCGTTTGTCACAAATTTTTTTGTGTTTCGACTTTCTTTTTACATATCGTCTTGGCAGTAGAAATGTTAAGGCAGATGCTCTTTCCAGGACACAAGTGCATTTAAATGATAGGAGCTTGGATGCATAGAGATAAAACTTTCTTCTGTCTTTATTTAGTACGTGCCCATTATAACAAGAAAAATACAGACGTCCTGAGGACGCGTTTCAACCTTTTCAGGACTTGATCACATGATCAAGACTAATGCACAAACTGAGAGATGTAACCAGTCTGGAACAATATTTGTGGTGGTATGTTTCAGAGAATAAGGAGGTTGGTTGGGGTTTTTGCCTTTAGCCAAATTTGCACTTAACAGTAGATCATTGGTCCCTTTTCTACAGAGGTGTCGGAGGTACCAGAGGAGAATGAGTTCTAACATCGAGATGGTGTAGGAAGATATCCAGAAGAATCTTCAGAGGAAAGCTAAAAATTTCAAGCGGGTGGCAGATAAGAGATGTTCCGAGGGGACTATTTTTTTTGGTGGGAGACTTGGTGTGGTTGTCAACTAAGACCATTAAAATCAAACAACAGTCCTTGAAGTTAGGTCCACGGTTTATCAGCCCTTTTAAAATCATTGAAAAAATGAATCCTGTGTCTTTTCATTTGGAGATTCCTCGTTCGATGAGAACAGCTAACATGTTTCATAAGTCTCTGTTAAAGAAGTTTGTTGATTCAGGAAATGGTTCATCTCTGCCAGCCCCAGTTATGGTTGATGGGGATATTCATTCTGAGATAAGTCACATTGTGGCCTCTCTTCTAGTTAGGAGACCACTACAGTGTTTAGTGCATTGGCATGGCTATGGTCCTGAAGAATGGACATGGGTACCGATGGCAAATGCCCATGCGGATCAGCTTGTGTAAAATTTTCACACTGAATCCGAATCAACCTGGTCCTAAGGGTCCTGGGGCCCATTCTGAAAGGGGAGTACTGTTAAAGCGGTGCTGGGATTGCTGCCTTGCTGATAAGTCTGGTGCTGGTTTTGGAGATGTTTCCACATCTTCTGGCTCAGTGGGTGTGGTATTAGGTGTGACATTGCTAATTCACACCTGTGGGTAATCCTCAGAGCTATTTAGCCTGGGCTGATACTGAGCTAAACTGTTGTTGATTTTCTGTCTCTCTCTGGCTGGGCTAGCAGTCACAGCTTGGTCCTGGATCACTCAGTTACCTGCTGCATCTCAAGCTAAGTACTGCATTTGCTTTCATTTCTAGTTTTGGTTTTCTTGTGTTATTTCCCTTTCCTACAAAGGGTCACCTAGGGGCTGAGTCACGCGATCAGGGCTGACCTTATCGGGACGATCACCCTGCTTTCAGGCAGGCCCCTTCCCTTTGTTTGGTTATATAGGGGCATTGTTTCTCATATTTTGGTTCTATTCTTGTTTTGCCATTATTTTTTGCATTTGTTGGAGATTAGCGGGTGACAGATTCAGCCCGTCCAGATTGGATGCGACAAGATATTTACACAGGCCAATCATTGTTTGATTTTTATGTGTGCTGGAACTGAATGCTGAATGAATCCGTTCAGTCGCTGCGGACTTTATACCAAACGATTATTATGTAGATTCCCGCAATAAAAAGGGAATCGGAATCAACACGCTCCCTCTGTGACGTCAATATAATCAACGGCCGTTGAGTTGCCATGGCAACAGGACGCTAGACACAGGTGTCCTGATTTGCCATTGCCCGTGATCGCTATTACAAGCGATAAGGCATTGTAGTGCTGATGTCCTGCAATGTCTTACGGAGGCGATGATAGCTGCTATGGATCAGGTCCCCTTCAGGGACATAAAAAGTGTAAAAGAACAAATAAAATAGTAAAAACAGAACATTTAAAAAAAAAAAGTTTTGCTAATTTTTCTTTATTTGTATGAAAAATTTTAAAAATGTATATACATATGTGTATCATCGTGTCCGTAATGACCTGTGCTATAATTTGAGCACACTAATTATCCTCCCAAAAAGCGTAATAAAATTCATATGTACCTCAAAATGCTACAAATAAAACCTACAGCTCGTGATGGAAAAAACATGCACTTAAAGAGCTCCGTCCATGGAAAAATAAAAAAGCTATGTGATTTTGAATGCAATGATGCAAAATTAGTCACCGTGGCAGATTAATTCTCAAAAGAATCTCTAGAATTCACCAAAGAGAACACAAACTAAAATATTACTTTTATTAAAAATACTTCAAAATCGGCGCAGTGAGCACTGTGGAAGTATCACAAGATACGCGTCACACACGCCCCCCCCCCCCCCCCCCCCCCCCCAGTGCCGGCAGCTACTGCACATGCAAGATAGAGTGCCGACAGGCACATCCGCAGTGTGTGCAGAAGCCACCAGACAGGTAAGCTGAGGTCAGCAGCCGGGCAGCAGGTCAAACTCCGCTGTGGGAATCCCGCATGCGGGGTCCAACCCGTCGTGTGCAGGAGGCCTTACTGTGGAGAAAAGAAGGCTACAAGCAATAAAGAAACCAGATTGTTTGTCGAGGCTGTTTTGTAAATCCTTTATTGATAGAAGATAAATGTCATACAACACTATAGTGCTGCAATCAAGCTTAGCAAAGAGACAAATTGCAGGTACATTTCCATGAGATCGCTTAAAAAGTTTTTAACTTGGGGGGCGTGGCCTGGCCATGGCAGAGAGCGGCAGCAGACAATGAGCGCTCCTGATACCGGAGACGCCAATAGCCCGCAGCGCAGCCACAAACCTCACAGAAGAAGCCAGGATGGGAAGCAGCAAGAAGGGCAGAACCCAGTGACGCCCGATATCACACTCCCGTATCCCTACGGGCAGCAGTTTGGAAGCCTTCATGCGCGGAGGTCAGCGGAGGGAGCCCCAAGATGGCGCCGGCAGCAGAGCGGAGGAGGAGCGAAATCCCGCAGCAGCCAACGGAGAAAGGGACTTCTCCCCTCTCCCACACAGAGCCCGGGCACCCTCACAAAGGCAGCCTGAACCCACAGGAGGACAGAGAGACCGGCAGTGTCTCCCCGGTTCCCTGCACGAGCAGGCACATGTGGCAGGCGGCGGCCATTTTGAGGGGAGACACAGCGGGCACAGAGGACCAGAACTACAATGGAGGTATGGTGCAGGAGACAGGAGGGGGGCTACCACTACCCCTGGACACAGAGGGACCATCAGAGCAGCAGCAAGGGGCACTGACCGCTCCCCCCACCACACAAAGACCCCCACAACTCAGTGGGACCCCACAAAATGGCGGCTACATCTCACAGCAGCCCCCCTCACAAACCACCACCTCCACAAAGCAAGGGCCACCGCTGACAAGTACAGCCACAACATATAACAGCAGCGGCACACCGCTGGGATCCCCCTCACACCCCACCATCAATAAGGGGCAGCCGGCACTGGCACATCCGAGCACTCAAAATGGTGGCTCTACCCTGCAGCGACCTCCCTCTCAGGTACCCGACCGCCCCTTGACAAACTGCGACTCAACAGACAGAGACAGATCCCCCAGTAACATGGGACGCCTAGGGCTCGACCAGGGGAACACAAATAACAAGGGCAATAGCCCGAAATCCAGCCAGCCACTCCAGCTGGAGACACACTGCAGTGCAAATCTCAGAGAATGGCCCCCAACAACCCCACAAAACAGCGGAGCCAAAACTGCGACTTATGCCCTGACCTCCAATGCAAGAGACCTATTCCTAAACACAGGCACAGAACCAAGCTGCAGACACGACATGCCCACTCCAAACAGTTAGCACCCGATTACTACGGGAAACGGCAAAGCGCAAAGAACATCGTAGACAATATGCACACTAACAACTCACCATATCCACAACAAGTGGGACAAGATTATACGATAACAGAATTCCGTGAGCTGAGAGCGCAGTTACAATCTATTCCTACTATAATTTGCGCTGTTCGCCAAGAAGTCCATCACTTGGGAGAGAGCGCCTCTGTAACCGAAGGTGACGTAGCGACCCTCACAGATAGAGTGGAAAACCATGACGACGCTCTAGCCACGGTCTCACATTAACTACACTTCCTCGTGGACTCACTCGATGATATCGAGAACAGAGGCCGTAGAAATAATATACGGGTCAGAGGCCTCCCCGAGGAGATTGAACCAGCCAACCTGGACAAGACCATACGCCTCATCTTTAACAACCTAAGGGACGCCCCCCCTGACGCCACCTTGGAACTAGACAGATGTCACAGAGCTCTAGGCCCTCACCCCACAGATCCCGACAAACCGCGTGATGTGGTCTGCAGAGTACATAAATTTCAACTAAAAGAGGCCATAATGAGAGGGGCACGGGAAAAAAGAGACATACAATTTGAAGGGGGCCGGCTTCAGATACTCCCAGATCTGTCCAGATTCACGCTCGCTAAAAGAAGGGCCCTACGCCCCCTACTGGAAGAATTACATAATCGGGACATTACATACAGCTGGGGATTCCCCTTTCGCCTCCAGGTCAGATATAGAAGAGATACCAGCCTTCTGTGAATCGCTTAACATCCCAGTACCAGATATAATAGGGTGGCCAGTCCTCCCAACACTCCCCAGAAATGAGCAACACCAACAGCCATACAGGGGCCCCAGAAGAAGAAGAAGACGCCGCGACAGACGAGACAGAGAGCACACCCCACCTGGCTCCCCACGTGACTGATTACATCTCGGGGCTTCTGGCCGTATACACAACTGGTAGAACTCCTAAGCTGCAAGCAAGTTTATTTTCATTGCAAATTTAAGTACTGGCTTCTTGAAAAAGTAGCATAGCGATTGATGTTGCCGCGTGGCGGGCTGGAGGCGCTCCCCGGAACGGTCTCTCTGCCGGTGGAAAGCGCGTCCCAGATTGAAGGGCCCTAGACAAACCGTTGGTTGTCATAAGGGCGATTATTGACCTCATCCTCCCCCATTGTTATTGCATCATATTGTTTTCCGTTTTATCTTTTCAGCACTTGCTAATAACCCGAAAGCGCAGGCGCCTCCCCCACTTGTGGGGGGAGACGGGTGCGCCCCAACAGCTAGGTGGATCACACACCTCAGAAAGAATACCTCACCCCTAGCCCTAGGGAGATTTAACTCCCAACGTTGTAAGTTTCTCTCAAACCTGTTGAGTACTTACCTGTACCACCCCCTACCCTCATTCTTCGTCCTCCCCTGTAACCCCCCCCCCCTCACCTCTCCTATCCCTTTCCTACTCCCCTCCACCGCCCCCACGGGCCTGTCAACCCCAGACTCTACAGCCTCGGAGAGCTCCCAGGGCCTAGTACCGGACACGGTGCACACCGCCAACAATCATGACCAAATTGAATTTTTGTTCCCTAAAAGTCAGGGGGCTTAATGTGGCACAAAAGGGAAGCCAAGTCTTATACTAGCTGCACAAACTAAAATCACGTTTTATTCCTACAGGAAATGCATTTCCGTGCTGGGTATGTCCCGACGATAAAAGACAGACGCTACGTAGCATGGTACCACAGCACGAATCCCACTACCAAATCGAGAGGAGTATCAATAGCAATACACAAAGCGGTTCCTCAGGAAATCTTGGACTCTGACCTGGACCCAGAGGGACGTTTCGCCATCTTAAAGGTCCGTATGTGGGGTAAGCTCTTCACCTTAGCGACATGGTACCTTCCCAATCGGAGTCCCATTCAGGCAGGGAGAAATATACTAAAGACTAGCAAACTTCGCAGAGGGAATGATAATACTAGGAGGTGACTTTAACTTCCCCCTAGACCCTGAACGCGACTGCTCGTCCAAGCGAGCCTCAGTCCCGACGTCCCAACTCCATAGATTCCACAAATCACTCACACAACTCCAATTAGTAGACATATGGCGAGTGACACACCCCGCGGACAGAGACTACTCATACTTTTCTCCCGCCCACCAATCACACAGCAGAATAGACCTCATAATTGTAAGCCAACACGCTCTGACATGGAACCCTGAGGCTTCCATCGGGTCGGCAATTTGGTTGGACCATGCCCCGATTCTCCTCTCCCTGACGGTCCCAGGAGCCATGGAGAGACCCTGGACGTGGAGGCTAAATGATAACCTCCTGAAAGACCCATTATGCTGCGACGACATACGCAAATCAATCGAAAACTTCCTCTTGGATCACGCCGCCGATACAACCCCCAAACCAACACAATGGGAAGCGCTTAAGTGCGTGCTGAGGGGGGTCATCATTAAGCATGGGGCGCATTTATAACGGGAAAAAGCAGTAAAAGTCATACACCTATTAGATAAAATAGCCAACTTGGAGAGCGAATTCTGACGCACTAGAAACGCACCCACTCAAAACGAACTATTAAATACAAGAGAAGAGTTGAAGTACCTTCTGGACCAGAAATATCTGAGATTTAGAGATAGACTAAAACTCTACTCTTACGAACACGCTAATAAAAGTGGTCGATCGCTGGCGCGCTTCATCCGTAGCCAAGTGAACTCCACACATGTCCCCTATATAACCGAGGGCACAGGTCCAAAGAAACACGACCCCAGGGAGATCACAAAAGCCTTCAGATCCTATTACCAAGACCTTTATAATATACAGGGGCAGCTGGCAAATATGTCCCCCTTCCGGCCGAAAAGCCAAAATAGAAGCCTACGTACAAAAAACGGCCCTACCAGGCATCCCAGGGGAAACAAAAGAAATCTTGGACGCAGAATTCACGCCAGACGAAATTAGCGAAGCCATCAAAACCTCTCCGTCTGGGAAGGCCCCATGTCCTGACGGATTTACCCCCTGATTCTTCAAGCAATTCAGGGAAATTCTCACCCCTGTGCTGCTGGAAAAGTTCAACCAGGTTTCTACCTCAGCCCCTTTTCCCCCCCAAGCACTCATGGCACACATTACAGTGCTTCCCAAACCCAGTAAAGATATCGGTGCATGCTCCAGCTATCGGCCAATATCACTTCTCAACATCGACATCAAACTATTCTCCAAAGTACTGGCAGGCAGATTGGCCCCCTTACTACCATCCCAAATTCACAACGACCAGGTGAGATTCATAAAAGGATGGGAGGCGAGGGATAATACCAATATGACCCTCCTCCTGATAAGCCAAGCCCACCGTATACCACAACCATTCTGCCTTCTCTCAATAGACGCAAAGAAGGCCTTCGATCGCGTCAATTGGGAATTCTTAAGTGCATCACTCACACATGGACCAAGGACCGAAATTTTTAAACTGGATCCTGGCACTATATGATAACCCATCAGCACAGGTCCGAGTAAATGGCTTACTGTCCGACCCAGTACATATCAAACGGGACAAAACAGGGATCACCCTGCCCCCCCCTCCTATATGCTATTGTGATGGAACATTTGGCAGTGGCACTGCGGAATAACCCAAACGTGCGTGTACTGCAGTTCGGAAACCAGACCTGCAAGACAGTTTTATATGCAGATGACCTCCTCCTATTCGTATCACAGCCACGTACCACTTTCCCAGCAATCTTGCAAGAATTTGCACAATTCGGCCATATAAGCCATTTTAAGGTCAATCTGCATAAATCCGAAGCCATGAACATAACACTTTCCCCCAGCGAAGTAGCCCACCTAGCAGACCAATTCAACTTTAAGTGACGCTCAACCTCCATCCGCTACTTAGGGGTACAATTAGCAGCGGACACCTCGGAACTATATAACCTTAATTACATTCCCCTACTGGAAAAAGTAACAAAAGACCTAAAGGGATACGCCACTAAACAACTAAGTTGGTTCGGACGAATAAATGTTTTGAAAATGGACGTGACTCTAAAATTCCTATATCTATTCCAGACACTGCCAATTAAGATACCGGCCCAATACTTCAAACAGATACACCAAACTTTCCGTAGATTCGTGTGGGGTGAAAAATGTAGCCGTATCAGCCACAGAACTATGTTGCGTCCCAAGCTCAGGGGAGGGGTGGGGCTCCCAGATCTTAAAGTGTACCACTCAGCCGCGGTTCTCACAAGACTGATAGATTGGCACCACCATGCGGGTTCAAAACAGTGGGTCGACTTGGAAGCAACACTGATATGGCCCCATTTGCGGCTACTACCCTGGATAAAAAAGGAAGCCAGGCCTATGACCCCGCCACACACTCCCATGACATTAAACTGCATAGAAACGTGGGACAAACAAACAACAAAAGGGGAAATAATAGTCCGCAAAGGAGCCATGACCCCGATATTCCACAACCCTGCATCCCCGCCAGGATGTGAAAGACAACAATTTCTGGGGTGGAGGGAGGAGGAAGACACCAGGTGCTGTCAAATAATGGGGGCAGGGGGCCTCCCGTCCTTTAATGACCTCCAAACAGCTTGTCCCAACCAGAAATTACTCTGGATGGAATACCTACAGTTGGCCTCATTTTGGAGAACCCAACTAGACTCACGCACATACGGGGACCCCCCTGAACCCATTGAGGAGCTATTCCTGAGATCCGAGCCCCCGACCCGGGCCCTATACCGACTGTATAGAATTATATTGGATAGGCACACACCAGGACTGCCGAAGTACACGGAGAGCTGGGAGAGGGATCTGTCCGAGAGCCTGCGGGACTCCGATTGGGAAAGGGCCTTCACATTCGCACATAAACTACCCTTAGCCTGTGCAGCACAGGAGAAAAACTTCAAACACCTCTCGAGGTGGTACAGATGCCCAGACATGATTCACCGCATATTCCCCTCGGTCCCTGAGGATTGTTGGAGATGCGGATCCGGACGTGGTGCCCACTCATCAAGCCCTTTTGGAATAAAGTCTTCGAACTCTACGAGAGCGCATCGCACTCCACCGTCGAGGCCACCCCGCAGATGGCGCTGCTGTCAGTTATCCCCGATCCCTACGCGCCTATTAAAAAAGGGTTACCACGGCACTTTCTTACTGTAGCGAGGGTGGTCATTCCACGCCATTGGCACGCTACATTAACCCCACCACCACCACCACCACCCTGGAATTTGTCCAGGAATTAAACCAACTGATGTACATGGAAGAAATGAGAGGTGAAGGAGCCGGAACCGAAACGGGGCACCCAAGCTCGGGTAACGTGGAATACGTACCGTGACTCGTCACAGTTTCAATTAGCAATGGGTTGGTGATCGAGCTCGAGTGGGGAGGAGAGATATATGACCGTGAGGAGAGTACCTGGAATCAACTGAGGTATTAGAAGAGAGTCTGGGCGGACACACCTTCCCCCTCTCTATCCCCTCCCTTCCTTCCCACAACTGGACTCTAATCAAACTTATTATCTAGTATCAATGAGTCTAGAACATGTCTGCTATGTCTAACACAAGGATCTAAATTTTGGCCCGATATCGCTCTCGCCAAAGTGCGTTTTCACTGCGATGCAAGGAGTTTTTCAGGCAAAACCACCTCCCATCACTTCAGTAAAGTAGTAATCGCCAAGTGCTTCCCATTGTTTTCAGTGAGGAACCTTGCATCTATATTGCACACCATGCAATGTGTTCTAGTGTCCCATTGAAAACAATGTGCGGGCGACACGTTCTGAGGAAAGCGAAAAGACAAGACACGCAACAATTTTTTCCTGCACTGCAAAACATTGCTCATATGTATGGCTTCATATTCGTGCGCCTTGCAACGCACAAATCTCGTGCAAATTTCTTGGCCGTGTGAAACAGCCCTAACCCCTTAAGTGCTTGGCCTATATTGGGCTTAAGGATGCAATGATTTGGGGGGAATTTCATTTCCACTTTTCAAGAGCCATAACTTTTTTATTTTTCCGTCCATATGGCCATATTAGGGCTTGTTTTTTTGCATGGTGAAATATAGTTTTTATTGTTACCATTCGTGGGTGCATATAATGTATTGTAAAACTTTTATTTTTATTTTGAGGGCAGTTACCGAAGACATCAATTCTGCCATTGTTTTTTAAATTTTTTTTTTTTTTCACTGCGTAAATCATATAGTATAAATGACAATACATTTTTTTGCGATTCGGTACGATTAAAATTATACCAAAAACAGGTTTTTTTTGGGGGGGGGGGGTTATTTTTAACTTTTGCACAATAAAAACCCATTTTTGGAAGCTATAATTATTTTGCATCATTCCTATATTACATAGACAAAAAGGCAGATGGATATATTAAACCTGTATAGGGTACCACTCAATCTCATCAGTCAGTTCATACATTGTAATTCAAAGGGACATCACTCTTGCAGTTTAACCTCTCTCTACCAACAGATGCCCAATTTCTTCTCCCTGACATATAAATATCTCATCACTGCCCGGGTAGCTCTATTGCTCTTTTCTTTATAGATACATGAAACCACTTGTGTCTCTCAAAGGCAATCTTTTGACTAAAGTGCGACTGAAAATATATTGCTGATGGTAAAAAGCACCTTCTACATATAAATATTTATGCCTTCTACCTGTGAACTATAAAGACCACAGGATAAATATATCTCAGGAGGTCAATATTGTGACCAATCCACAAGGAATGATGGCATTTCCCCGTGGATATGATGGTTATCCCCTAAGTGACACCACCACGTCTCTGAAGGCACCTATATTTATTGATCGAGAATTATCCCAGTTACTCAAAATCAGGGATCAAGATTTATTGTATTATGCCAGGGAAAATGATTAACCCTGGGATCCTACGTCGCACTTGGAGTTACCCTGTGATCACATAAGCACCGCCACATATACAATCCAATAGTGGATTATACAAAATGGCTTGCTATAGTTAAACACAATCTGCCCTTAAACGAGCTAACCCCGTCATATAGTCAGTATATCACCATATCTCTCATGCTCAGAGCCAGTAATTGACATACCACATACGATAACATCTATTGAATCTCATAGTAGCTCTTATGGTAGCTCACAATTAGGAGTTTGATATCATTAGTAACTATGCTAATAGCTCTTCACTTAGGAGTTTAAAGCCTGTCGCCTAGGAACTTGATGTCTCATTCCCTGGTGCCCCTTACTCCCATCTACGAGTTTCCACAGTCTAACTAGGTAAGACAGTTTCATCAGGATGGAGGATCAAATCATATGTGAGAAAGCCTTTGCGGCCGGAATAACTGATTCGGAGAACATAGAGATGTCATGCAGCCTGCACGACTGTGATAGTAGCCTGTGCGGCTATGATAGAACTGTCAGAGATGGTAGGTACGGCCCACAATGGGGCTTAAATACCCATATCTCCGCCCCTCTCACCTGTCCGATCACCCCCACCGCTTCAATGAGTGTTCAGCCACGTCAACCCCCTCTTGCCAAATCTCAGGATGGATGGCCAGATTGCAGATGCGCACTGGCGACCTCAGTCTGCAGCGCTCAGCACTCTCTCTCCCCCCCCCCCGCCCAGTCTGTCAAGGAGACACAAGCATGATGCATCACCCGGGCAATTGCGATACATGATCCATAGGACACAGGCATGCGCGAGTACACCCCGGTCCCGGTTAATGAGCGCACTTCTCTAAGACTGGCAGGAAGCCCCGCATGGCATAGACCTTAATCACCAGGCCATGGTAACCATGTTGCTATTAAATAGCAACCATTGTAAGGCTTGGGGATACCGGCGCGCCATTATATAGGGACGCAGTTTCTTCAGGTGGGGTGATGGGTTGTGTCATGGACATATGGGAATATTCCATGGTCAGAAGACAATCTAAATGCGACACACATGAATGTGCCAATCCAGCCCTGATGTACCCTCTGTCATTGGTGGTATTGGTCATGTGACATGCTGGATATCAATCATTCCAGTGAATCTATAACTGTAAGTGATCCATAGGTATCCAACGTACTCTTTTGTAAAATACTTATTATTAATTCAGTTATAGAAGTATAGTAGTATATCTGGTCAGAAGACACCCTAAAGTGTATTTAGTGCCGTCATCCAAGCTTATTCACATTCACAAAGATTTCACATATTCCAATACACATCATGGCTCAGTGTGATATCACATTGTTCTTTCAAAAAAAGGGGAAATTTCAACCCCAGGGGCAATTATGGGCTGGGCTGCGCTACCAAGGCATTTTTCAGATATGGAGGAATAGTGCGGGTGAAGAATAACCTTTCACTTCCGGGTCCCAATAACACCAGAGCATATAACACCATATTTGTTGGGTCACCCTTATCCACACGTAGCCAGGTACCAAATCCAAGCTTCAGGGTTCACCCGAAGGACATTTAGATTTCCCAGAAACTATTTTTCTTGGAGAACACAATGGTATCTACGTCTATTTTACCAGCATTATTGACCTCATCTGGGATAAAGAAGTCATAGTCAAAAGAAAATTCAAGAATGGGAACTGATTTTACTCAAATGGATAGCGGCGTTTCCAGACAAATTCTACAATCCGTTTTTGAATAGTCTTCCTCAAAGATGTGAAGTCGAAATGTTACGGTATACTATCCTTGAAACGCCAGCCCGGGTGCCCTAGAACTCACCCACCACCCCTGTCCCTGCCTGCTTGCCTCCACTTCTGGCTAACACCAGGCGGGCAACTGGGCAGCGGTCCCTACTCTCACTAGGGTCCGAAAAGGGACGCTGGCGTACCTGGATGGAAAGGGTAGAATACCAACCGAAAAGGCAGATGTAAATAACCAACACGAATAATAGTAAGCAGAACCGAGGCAGATGGAAAAACCTGACGGACAATAACAGACAAGATGACAGAGGCAGGAGACCAACAGAGGCAGACTAGCTAGCACACTGAGGGAAACCAATAACTGGCAGTGATTTCAACTCTCTGCCCGACCTTAAAACAAAAGCCCCCGCCCAGGGTCAGAGAGAAGGAGACAACCGAAGGAACACACGGTTTCAATAATGACTTATGAAAAACCCTATGGACCCTCCATGTAGCTGGCAAATCAAGTTCATAAGCAAGCGGATTTACTACCCGCATGATGACAAAGGGACCCACGTAACGAGGTGCCAATTTCAAAGGTGGAACCTTCAATTTGAGATTTCTAGAAGACAAATATACCTTCTGTCCCATCCTGTAAGGTTCAGATACTGACAGACTCCTCCCACTACGCAACTGCATACGAGCCCCCGTTGCTTCCAGGTTCTTCTGTATTTCTTTCCATACCCCCTGCAGCGCATCTGTGGCAACATCAGCTGCAGGACAGGCCAACGGAGAAGAAATAGCCGTAAGGAAGCGAGGATGCTGCCCATATACACAAAAGAATGGAGACACCCCAATAGAAGAACAAGTGCGATTGTTTAGCGCAAACTCTGCCAACAGCAAAAATTCTGCCCACTGATGAGCTTTTTCACTAGCAAACAACCGTAAATATTGCACTAAATCCTGGTTCTACCGCTCCGTCTGACCATTAGTTTGTGGGTGGAAGGCTGATGAGGACAGCGACGTTCCCAGGTTTTTGCAGAAGGCTCGCCAAAACCTGCCAACAAACTGAACCCCGCAATCCGATACAATGTTCTCAGGAAACCCATGTAGATTACTTGAAAGCGCTGCCGAATAAGTTGGATTTATAAATACCCGAAACACAATGGGGGCGTTAAAAAGTCCAAAGGGCATGACCAGGTGTTGAAAGCGGTCTTCCACTCATCTCCCTCTTGAATGCGAATTAAATTGTAAGCGCCCCTTAAGTCCCTTTGGAAAGCGCCCCTTTGGAAAACCAGTGGGCCCCTACTACCTGACTCAATAAGTCAGGAATCAGGTTCTTCACTGTAATTTTATTCAAAGCTCGATAATCCACACAAAGCCTCAATGCCCCATCCTTCTCCACAGGACGGCCTGAGACTCTGAGATATAGGACTTAAGGGCTTCGTGCTCACGCCCAGACAAATCGAAAATGGCTCCCTTAGGGATAGGACTATCAAATCAATACCACAGTCCCACTCCCTATGGGGAGGCAAAGTCTCAGACAGTTTCTTGGAGAATACGTCCTGAAAATCAGACAAATATTTTGGGATAAGTACGGTATCTGCTGAACACATGGAGAAGTAGTTACGTGATTATGACAGGACAACCCCCAACGTGTCAATTCCCGGGTGGACCAATCAATTTGGGGGTTGTGCAGTGCCAACCAGGGCATACCAAGCACCACATCTACAGACATCCTTTCCCATCCCCAGAAAGGACAGATTCTCAGAGTGGAGAACATCCACAGTGAACTGCAGAATGGGAATCCTCCATTGGACAACTCCTGCTGACAGAGGGGTAGAGTCAATACTAGTGAAGTGTATGGCGCACTTTAGCAAAAAGAATTCAGTCACTAGAGGTCTGACAAAATTTAAGTTAATCAAATTGGGGGCAATGCCTGAATCAATGAAGGCTTTGTCCAGATCGACTAAAATTGTGGAAGGCAACTTGACAAGGCACCAACAACTTAGGGAGTACCTGTGATCCTAGGCGATCCTCCGACAATCGCCTAGGATCTGTAGTTTTCCGCCGGTCCAGACTGCTGTTGCAGTTGTCTCTGAGGACAGGTCGCTACACGATGTCCGGCTTTCCCACAGCAGAAGCAAAGACGGTGAGTCATCTGCAACCGTCGCCGTTCCTCGGGCCTTAGCTGGTCCACTTTCATAGGCTCGGTAGCAGGAGATGGCTTGGAAGAAGTGGAAGCGGGTCTGGAAGATTCCCTAGTTTTACAGGCCTGACATTCCTCTGTTCTAGATCTCAGCCTCCTGTCAGCTTTTACTGCCAATTGCATTGCCTCATTGAGCGTTACGGGAGCGGGATGAGAAATAAGTAGATCCTTCACATCATCATAAAGACCCAACAAAAACACATAGTTCCAGGAGGTTTCACCTGCATACTGTCTAAACTTAGAGCAATAGTCCTCTACTCACTGCTGCCCCTGACATAAAGACATGAGCTGTGACACTGCCAACCCCGCCGATCTGGTTCATCAAAAATACCTCCTAGTTTCCGAAAAAACGAATCCACTGACTTCAGGCAAGCCAGACTCTCGGTTAAGGAGTAGGCCCATGTCTGGAGGGGACCCCGCAGTAAGGACATAATTAATCCCACTTTCTGGAAGACTGAGCCAGAGGAACAGGGCCGCATCCGAAAATACAGTCTACATGCCTGCTGAAAAACAAAAAACTTGCTTCTCTCCCCTGAAAATACCTCGGGGAGAGGACACTTGGGCTCAGGGATAGACAGGGCGGCAGAAACCTGTGCCAACGCTCGCTGCTCCTGGGCCACCACACTACCAAGCAGGTCTTGGATCACGCCCACTATATCATGCGATTGACTAGCAAGGGCACTCCTAGTCTCCACTGGATTGCCAAACAAAACCCACAGGGTAATTTAAGGGCCAGTTATTATGTTACGGTCACCTACCCACTGTTGCACCAGCCCAGGTTGCCCTAGAACTTACCCGGAACCCCCTGTCCCTGCCTACTTGCCTCCACTCCTGGCTAACCCCAGGCGGGCAACTGGGCAGCGGTCCCTACTCTCACTAGGGACTGAGAGGAAACTGGCGTACAAAGATGTATCAAGGTAGAAAACAGACAGGATGGGCAGATGATACAACCAACAGAAAAATACTAGCAGTCCAAGGCAGATGGGAGAACCTGGCAGATATGACAGAACAAGCTGACAACGCTGGAGACCAACAGGGGCAGGATGCTAGCACGCTAAAGGAAACCAAATAACTGGCAGTGAATGCAGGTCACTGCCAGCCTTGGAAACACAAGCTTCCGCCCAGGGGCGGAGAGAGGGAGACACTCCCACAGCACCAATTTAAAAGGTGCTCATGCACGGGGCTGACTACAGGTGCGCATGGCACCGCCCAGACGCGTGAGAGCGCGCACTGAGCCGACCAGTCAACCGCGCACCCGGCAGCCAAACAACAAGCCGGGGGGACGCTGCCCGACCGCGGGACCCAGCGCCGCCCCAGGAGGACCCGTAGCCGCACGGTTACAGATTAATTCAAAAACTGTCGGATCAAAATACACAGTACACCCCTCGATGAATTCGTTCAGGGGTCGTTTCCAAAACGGGGTCACTTGTGGGGGTCCTCTGTCATTTTGGCTGCTCAAGGGGTCTATGAGTGTGCAATGGGGTGTAAAACGCCTTTAAATAAAATGTCGGATCTGAAAGCAACCAGCTGCTCCTTTCGTCTGGACCCTGTTGTGCATGCGGACAGAAGATTGAGGCCACAATGGGTATATTTCTGAACACTGGACAAACGGGGGTATACATTTTGGGGTGAAAATGCTCGTTTTCATGTGCACTATACAAAAAAATCCTGTATTTAAATTACATATTTGCAAAAATATGAAATTTAATTTTTTTGGTCTAAATTGCATTAATTCCTGCAGAGAAATTGTGGGGTCAAAATACTCCTGGCACCCCTCATTTAATACATTAAGGGTGTAGTTTTTAAAAAGGGGTCATTTGTGGGGGCTATCATTTTGACACCTATAAGCCTTTGCAATCTTGGCTTGGTACAGAAAAATAGTGTTCCTCAAAATGTTAATAAGTAATGTTAAATTCGTTCGTCTCCGAAATGGTTTAAAAAAAAAAAAAAAGAAAAAAGTTTTTCCAATGTGCACCCAAAATAAATAGATGGAAATATATATCTTATTAAAAATTTCTATATTATGTTTGCACATATTTGAGATATTGCAGTTGGAAATGTGAAAAAATTACGTTTTTTTTAAATTTTGGCGCTTTTAATAAATAGACAAATTCTATCAGTCTGGTTTAGAGATGAGCGAGCACCAAAATGCTTGGGTGCTCGTTGCTCGAGTCGAGCTTTCCACGATGCTCCAGGGTTCGTTTCGAGTAACGAACCCCACTGAAGTCAATGGGCGACTCGAGCATTTTTGTATATGACTGATGCTCACTAAGGTTTTCATTTGTGCAAATCTGCAAAACCTACGAAAGTGATGGAAACGACACAGAAACGGATAGGTCAGGCAGGGGGCAACATTCAGGGCTTGCATCTCAGGTTCCCAGGTCTCACTATTAAGCCACAATAGCGGCAAGACTGCCCCCCCCCCCCCAACAATTTTTACTTCGGACAAACCCTCATTAGCAAGGCATACCTTAGCCAAGCACCACACTACCTCCAACCAAGCACAATCACTGCCTGCGGGACATACCGCTGCCTCTTCTCCTCGGTTACATGCTGCCCAACGCCCCTGCATGACCCTGCGTCCGCAGCGCATACAATAGTGCCCCTGCGCAGCCCTCAGCTGCCCTCATGCCACACGCTGGTCTCATAGCCACACCACCCTCATGTCTATTTATAAGTGCGTCTGCCATGAGGAGGAACCGGAGGCACACACTGCAGAGGGTTGGCAGGGCCAGGCAGCGACCCTCTTTGAAAGTGTGGGCGATAGCCCACAATGCTCTTGAGAATTAATAGATTGACGTTCCATCTTCATTCCAATCCGTTGCCACCTCCGTCAGGAGCTGCAAACGTGGGCATAAAGGGGACTCTGCTGTCAGCCCAGCACTTCTACACATCTCGAAAATGCAGCAATACTCTGTGTGGGAAGTATGTGAGCGGGCCCTGGGTCAACCTCTGTCCCAGCAAACACCCTGAGTGGCCCAAGGTGCTGCGAGTGACATAGCAATGGGGACTCCATGTGTCCACACACTACTCATTCTGTTTGGGTGTTGGATACCTCCTCAACAACGCAAGGGGTAAACCATCTGCACTCTGAACCCTACCCAAGTCTGTCAGTGTTTTGGGGACAGACAGGTAAAACACCTCAATGGGGAGTCTGTGTGCACCCGCAGCATGGGTGGCTAGCAGGAACACACAGGCGGTACAGAAAGAAATCCCATTGCAGTGCCCTAGATAGCTGCGGTTACGTGAGAGGAAATACATGTTGGCTGTGGCCCACGCGCCATGCCCTAGACATTCTGGATTTTTTTAAAAGTGCCAGGCAGGTACAACTCCGCTATGGCAAGTCTGTGCGCACCCGCAGCATGGGTGGCAAGCAGGAACACACAGACGGTACAGAAAGAAATCCCATTGCAGTGCCCCGGATAGCTGCGGTTACGTGAGAGGAAATACATGTTGGCTGCGGCCCACACGCCATGCCCTAGTCAGTCTGGGTTGTTTTTCGGGCCAGATAGGTAGAACACCGCAATGGGAAGATCATAGTATACACAGACCCCTGTAATATTCCTGTAGTAAAGGTGTAAGCTGAACCCAGTAACAGTTATGTGGCAGAAGTCTAGGGAGACCCCAGTAACATTTCTGTAATAACAGTATAGACAGACCGCAGTAACATTTCATTAGCAGAAGTATAGACAGACCCCTATAACATTTATGTAGCAGCAGTATTGGCAGACCCCTGTAACATTTTTGTAGCAGCAGTATAAGCAGACCCCAGTACCATTTCTGTAGAAGTAAAAGCAGACCCCTGTAACATTTATGTAGCAGAAGCATAGGCAGACCCCAGTACCATTTTTGAAGCAGAAGTATACGCAGACCCCAGTAACATTAACGTGGCGGAAGTATAGACAGACCCCACTAACATTTCTTTGGTAACGGTATAGACAGAGCCGAGTAACATTTCTGTAGTAACAGTATAGGCAGATCCCAGTAACATTTCTGTAGGAGAAGTATAGGTAGACCCCTGTAACATTTACGTGCCAGCAGTATAGGCAAACCCCTGTAAAATTAACGTGGCAGCAGTATAGGCAGACCCCAGTAACATCCTTGTGGCAGCAGTATAGGAAGACCCCTGTAACTTTCTTGTAGCAGACGTATAGGCAGGCAGACCCCAGTAAAATTTCTGTAGTAATAGTATAGGCCAACCTCTGAAACATTGGGATACCATGAGCGTAGGCGAAGGTCGGAAAAATTAGTTGGATAAGAGTGTAGGCGTGGGCCCCAAAAATTAGTGTTCCAAGAATTTATCAACCGAGAGGGCAGATGAAACCCATAAACATTTTTTTTAAAGATACAGCTCACTGTTGCTTAATTTGTAACAGAGCCTGTAGGTAGCCCTGTTGAAAAAATTGGTTCATGTTACAGTCTCAATACTTTTGAAAAATTGTAAAAACATTGGTAGATGTAGATGAGCCTTTTGGGCCGGAGAACAATTGGCCGTTCAGCGCAATGACATGTTGTTTCTGGAGGAGGAGTAGCAGTGTTAAGGACGGCTGCATGGTCACATAACCTTTCAGGTCTTGGGTTCCAAATTAGTTCGTATCTGAGTGCACAAGGGAGGCCAAGAACTAGATACAAAGAGTCAGTTTTCAGTTCTCCTCAGATACGTAGAGTGGAGCCATGGCAAGTATACAGCTCACTCTGCATAAGGCAGTTGGTATCGTTCTAATACAGGAAAGGAATGGGTTATTAGTCACAATGTTAATCTCATTGGCTTAGACAAACATTAAGAATTATGCATTGTTTAGCAGCAGCATAGCGTGAGAATATATATGAAATGTCCTTCAAATGTTTGTTTCTCCCGACGTTATCTAGTCCTCCCTTGTGTGTTTGGATGGTCGCAGCGTCTTATTAGCACGATTCGTTCTTTTTCCAAACCTCATGGCGTGGGGGAGTTTCTTTTGATAACGATTTGTACCAGGCACCCAGACTTGGTTTCTCGGAAGAATAGAAACAGATGTCAGGAAACACTGTACCGTATCTCATGCTCTAAAGTTATTTCTGGTTGAATTATTATTTTACTACGCACAAGCTTATTTACATATAATAATGCTGCATTTTGTATCTAGTGGCCATTTTGAGACAGAGTCTTTATTTATTATGGACCTGTACCTTCTCAGCAGGAGGAGGACTAATGTCAGAGACAGATTGACAAAGCTAAATGCCCCGTTTTACCGGTGACAGAGGAGTGCTTTTATCTGCGGTTGCAGCGAAAAGAATCTTTAGGTTCCGCTGCTCTCCGCCGGTAGTGAAAAGAAGTCTGGGGAAATCCAAGATTTGTTCATCTTTATGAATGTAAGCATGTCGGCACTGTTAATTGACAGGCTGGTACGCTTGTCCATGATGATTCCTCCAGCTGCACTAAACACCCTCTCTGACAAGACGCTAGCGTCAGGACAAGCCAGCACCTCCAGGGCATACAGCGCAAGTTCGTGCCATGTGTCCAGCTTTGACACCCAATAGTTGTATGGAGCAGAGGCATTACGGAGAACGGTGGTATGATCGGCTGCGTACTCCCTCACCGTCTTTTTACAGTACTCCCTCCGACTCAGCCTTGACTGGGAAGTGGTGACTAAGTCTTGCTGGGGAGCCATAAAGCTGGCAAAGACCTTCGACAGTGTTCCCCTGTCTGATCTCCGCGCCTCCCCTGCTACTTGGCCCTCGGAACTGCACCTTCTGCCGCTAGCGCTGTCAGATGGGAAGTTTACCATCAGTTTGTCCACCAGGGCCCTGTGGTATTGCATCACTCTCAAACCCCTTTCCTCTTCGGGTATGAGAGTGGAAAGGTTCTCCTTATACCGGGGGTCGAGAAGGGTGTACACCCAGTAATCCGGAGTGGCCAGAATGCGTCTAACGCGAGGGTCACGAGAAAGGCAGCCTAACATGAAGTCAGCCATGTGTGCCAGGGTGCCAGTACGCAAGACATGGCTGTCCTCACTAGGAAGATCACTTTCAGGATCCTCCTCCTCGTCCACAGGCCATACACGCTGAACAGATAGGAGGCAAGCGGCATGGGTACCCTCTGCAGTGGGCTGAGCTGTCTCTTCCCCTCCTACTTCTGCTCCTCCCCCTCCTCCTCCAAAACGCACTGAGATATAGACATGAGGGTGCTCTGACTATCAAGCGACATACTCTCTTCCCCAGTCTCTTGTTCCGACCGCAAAGCGTCAGCCTTTATGCTTTGCAGCGAAATTCTCAGCAGGCATAGCAGAGGAATGGTGATGCTAATGATTGCAGCATCGCGGCTCACCATCTGGGTAGACTCCTAAAAGTTTCCGAGGACCTGGCAGATGTCTGCCATCCAGGCCCACTCCTCGGTAAAGAATTGGGGAGGCTGACTCCCACTACGCCGCCCATGTTGAAGTTGGTATTCCACTATTGCTCTACGCTGCTCATAGAGCCTGTCCAACATGTGGAGCGTAGAATTCCACCGTGTGGACATGTCGCACAGCAGACGGTGCTCTGGCAGATTAAACCGATGTTTCAGGGTCCGCAGGGTGGCAGACCTGGCGCACCTTGCCGAGCAGGTCTGACAAGTGCGGGTAGTTTTTCAAAAACCGCTGAACCACCAGATTGAAGACGTGGGCTAGGCATGGCACGTGTGTGAGGCTGCCGAGCTGCAGAGCCGCCACCAGGTTATGGCCGTTGTCACACACGACCATGCCCGGTTGGAGGCTCAGTGGCGAAAACCAGATGTCGGTCTGCTCAGTCAGACCCTGCAACAGCTTGGGGGCAGTGTGCCTCTTGTCCCCTAGGCTGAGTATTTTCAGCACGGCCTGCTGACGCTTGCCCGATGCTGTGCTGCCGACTGCTGGCGATGTGCTGCTCACATTTCTTAATTGAGAGGTACAGGTTGCATAGGAGGAGGGGGAGGGTTTAAAGGAGGTGGCATAGACCGCCGCAGATACCAGAACCGAGGAAGTACCCGCAATTCTGGGTGTGGGTAGGACGTGTGCGGTGCCAGGCTCTGACTCGGTCCCAGCCTCCACCAAATTCACCCAATGTGCCGTCAGGGAGATATAGTGGCCCTGACCGCCAGTACTTGTCACGTGTCCGTGGTTAAGTGGACCTTCCCTGTAACCGCGTTGGTGAGGGCACGATTGATGTTGCGAGAGACGTGCTGGTGTAGGGCTGGGACGCCACACTGGGGAAAATAGTGGCGACTGGGGACCGAGTAGCGTGGGACCGCTGCCGCCATCATGTTTTTGAAAGCCTTCGTTTCCGCAAGCCTGTACGGCAGCATCTCCAGGCTGATCAATTTGGCAATGTACACGTTTAAAGCTTGAGCGTGCGGGTGCGTGGCGGCGTATTTGTGCTTGCGCTAGCGACAGCTGGATGCTGCGCTGAGAGACACTGCTGAATGGGGCCGAAGACAGCGGAGGTGAGGGTGTGGGTGCAGGCCGGGAGGCGCTCGTGCCTGTGTCCTGAGAGGGGGGTTGGATCTGAGTGGCAGGTTGGGGCACAGGGGGAGAGGCAGTGGTGCGACCCGGAGGCGGTGAACGGCCTTCGTCCCACCTCGTGGCGTGCTTGGCCATCATATGCCTGCGCATGCTGGTGGTGGTGAGGCTGGTACTGATCCCCGGCTGATCTTGGCGCGACACAGGTTGCATACCACTGTTCGTCGGTCGTCCGCGCTCTCACTGAAAAACATCCATACCTTTGAAGACCTAGGCCTCTGCAGGGTGGCTTGGCGAGAGGGGGTGCTTTGGGAAACAGTTGGGGGAGTCTTCGCTCTGGCCCTGCCTCTACCCCTGCCCACCCCACTGCCTCTTCCAACCTGTCCTGCTGCTGCTCTTGCCTCCTCCTCTGAAGACCTCTCCTCAGTTGGGTTAGCGAACCAGGTGGGGTCAGTCACCTCATCGTTCAGCGGCTCTTCCTCTGAATCCTCTGTGCGCTCCTCCCTCAGACTTGCTGCCCTCACCACTACCTCACAGATAGACAACTGTGTCTCATCATCATCGACCTCACCCACTGAAAGCTCTTGAGACAGTTGCCGGAAGTCCCCAGCCTCATCACCCGGCCCCCGGGAACTTTCCAAAGGTTGGGCATCGGTCACGACAAACTTCTCAGGTGGGAGAGGAACCATTTTTTCCCAACCAAGGCAGGGGCCCGAGAACAGTTCCTGGGAGTCTGCCTGCTCATGAGAATGTGTCATTTTCATGGAGTGAGGAGGCTGGGAGGAAGGAGGAGCAGCAGCCAGAGGATTCAGAGTTGCAGCAGTGGACGGCGTAGAAGACTGAGTGGTCGATACATTGCTGGATGCATTTTCTGCTATCCACAACAGGACCTGCTCACACTGCTCATTTTGTAATAAAGGTCTACCACGTGGACCCATAAATTGTGATATGAAGCTGGGGACCCCAGAAACTTGCCTCTCTCCTAATCCCACAGCAGCCGGCTGCGATTCACCTGGACCAGGAACTCGGCCTGTGCCCACACCCTCACTTGGACCTCCGCATCCTCGCCCCCGTCCACGTCCACGTCCACTAGGCCTACCCCTACTCCTCAGCATGGTGTATTTCGAATACAGCAGACACAGAGCGTTGTAAAAAATTAGGCAATTATTTGCCTGCACTTGGAGGCTGACAGCGGTTATGTTACACACACTGTAGACCAAAAAAATTATACGCTAGTCTGCAGAAAGGCCTAGCTGGCTAATAGTGAGCCACTACAACTCCTAGCAGCTATGCAGTAACTTGCACAGGTAGCCCTAAGGAGGATTTTTTTTTTCAGATGTTTTTGAAAAAAACAGGAGCCTGGATAGCATGCATATGTCTTTCCCTCTATCAGCGGCTGTGGCCGTACGCTGTGCGTGAAGTTGATGGGACGCACAGAGCGGTGTAAAAAAATAGGCAATTATTGGCCTGCACTTGGAGGCTGGCAGCGGTTATGTAACGCACACTGTGGGCCGAAAAAAAAAAAATAAACTGGTCTGCAGAAAGGCCTAGCTGGCTAATAGTGAGCCACTACAATAGTAATGCACACGCTTACAGGTATCCATAAGGAGGAGCTTTTTTGGGGTACTTGTTGACCGGATTCTACACTACCACTGTCCCTGCCTGACCACTACTGCCCCTATACTCTGTATAATTGGCTGCAGACTGACAACTCAATAGTCTGCAGAGCCCAAGATGGAAAAAAAAAATAAGTGCAAAACTGCTCCCAGCTGCCACAACAGTAATGCACACGGTCAGAGGTAGCCCAAATTAGGACCGTTTGGGTTCTTGTAGACAGGATCCTACACTACCACTTTCCGTATCTCAGCAGCACCTTCCCTATACTCTGTATAATAGACTGCAGACTGAGAACGCTATAGCTGTAATGGCCTGCAGAGCCCAAGATGAAAAAAAAAATTTGTGCAAAACTGCTCCCAGCCAGCCACAACAGTAATGCACACGGTCAGATGTGGCCCTAAGAAGGACCGTTAGGGTTCCTGAAGACGCTAACACTCTCCCTATAGCACCAGTGGCAGTCTCCCTAATCTCTGCCAGCGTGTGTCTGAGGCAAGCAGCGGGCAAGACTGCTTTATATACTCGGCGGTCACTTGATCTTGCGAGCCACTCACTGCAGGGGGGTGGGATAGGGCTGGAACGTCACAGGAGGAAGTTGTAATTCCTTCCCTGCATGTCTATTGGCCAGAAAATGGCGCAAAACATGCAGGGAAGGAAATGGAATTGACTCGAGTACCGCGTGGTGCTCTTCTCGAGTAAAGAGCCTCTCGAGTACCCTAACACTCGAGCGAGCATCAAGCTTGGATGAGTACGTTCGCTCATCTCTAGTCTGGTTTTTTTCACCTGAATGAAGTGCAATGTCAGAATCACTTGGATTTGCAAAACCCTTACAGTGTTATTTCATGTTAAAGTGACACGTTAGATTTCCAAAATTTGGCCTGGTCATTAAGTCGCAAACAGGCTTGGTCACTAAGGGGTTAAAGTCCGCTTGTCTCTGTCCAACTACAAGTCCATCTGAGAGCACATTTACCAGCCGACCAACCATGGTTCTTCTTCCTTTGCATTTAGCTTCAGGTTGTCACCCAGGCAAATTTTTACCAGACGCCTCATTCTCTTCCACTCTACAGCCCAAAGGCGTTACAAGGCTGGATTCACGCAGGGTGTTTTTGATGCGGTAAAAAACTAGTGCTTTTGTGCCATGCTTTTCCTTTACTGCATAGTACGACTGAAGTGCATGTTTATCAAATGTGGTTTTTACCTCATCAAAAATATCTCATATGAATACAGCGTAATATTCATCAGCTGCTTTTCACACTGCAGATATTTGTGTTTCCTCCCTGGTTTTCCACACTCTGCTTGCTGCACTGTATAAGCAAACCATTATTCTAGTTCTGGTCATCTGCATGTAATCTAGATGTACATTTACCCTGTCTGCTCTCCATGTCATCTGAGATCACATTCACTGGTCCTCCAATGCTCCGGCCACCTGTCATTCCGGCCACCTGTCATCGTGATGTCCAACATACATAATGTTCTTCTTCCTCTGGTCTTCCTCTCCTGATTGTACTGATAATCGCGTATTTACTTACTATACCATGCTAAATGAAGGTAAGAAAAAAATGAACTCCTGCGCTCAGGGTGACCCGTGTAGTATCGTCTGTGACTGCTTAAGAATATAACGTGTGAGGGTGTGACCCAATGAAGTCCATAGAGCATAAAAGAAAAAAGGAGGAGCTCTCTGTAGTAAAATAAAGGAATTTTTATTTATACAGAGCTCCAGACATCAGTTTGATGCAACGCATTTCGGAGCTGGCACGCTCCTTTCTCAAGCACAAAGTGACTGATGTAATAACAATATAGTCAACATGTAAAGAATATACAATAGAAATATTGAAGGGAAAAAAATGAGAAAAAAAAATCATGGATAAAAGTTCATATAGAATAAAATCAATCACTGCAATCATTAAATAAAATTATGTCCTGGTAGGCTAAAAAGAGGGGGGGGGGGGAAAGGGCAACAAACATAAAGGGGTTATATTCAGTAATGCTATTACTGTGAAAGACATATATACAAGACACGACTCTTCTCAAAAGGTGAAATGATATATTCCTGTTAGAGGCATATATGCGGCACTGAAGTCCTTTTGAGATCATGTACAGTGCAGGTATTAGCATAGACATGAGTGCTGGTATGCTATGGGGATGGATTACACAGAGAAAGGAAGAAACATGATGCCTGTCTGCAAATGGAAGCAGCGCTAAGATGCTTGAGTTACTCACCGAGGTCTGTGTCGCTCTAGTGTAAAATATACACTGGCCAGATCCTCTATATGTGCTACTAGCTGATATACCCGGCTTCGCCCGAGTTAATTTGGTACTGGTGTTTATCTGGTGTTCACACGGAAAATCTTACGAAGTCGTGGTTATGTTAGAGATACTGAGGAAAAAAAATATGTTCACCATTTTGCATGGTTCTCTGCGTTACCCAGGAAACACCACGTGGAGGCAACCATGCGACGTTTCCTTTATATAAAATGACATCAGGAAGTGAGAGAATTAGATTACATACGTAAAACTTGGACACTAATTCTTTTGCGCTTAGAATTGAATAATCGAGTTGGGACCCATTAGCGTTTCCTATTTATGACATAATCAATGCTCGTGCCAAAATTCCCGTTTCTATGACACCGGAAAGTGAAAAAATTACATTCCGCACGTAAAATCTTGACGCCAATTCTTTTGCGCTAGAATTAAATAATCGAGTTGGGACCCATTAACGTTTCCTATTTATGACATAATCAATGCTTGTGCCAAATTTCACGTTTCTATGACACCGGAAAGTGAAAAAATTACATTCCGTATGTAAAATTTGGACGCTAATTCTTTTGCGCATAGAATTGAATAATGGAGTTGGGACCCATTAGCTTTTCCTATTTATGACAAAATCAATGCTTGTGCCAAATTTCCTGTTTCTAGGACACCGGAAAGTGAAAAAATTACATTCCGCACGTAAAATTTTGACGCCAATTCTTTTGCGCTAGAATTGAATAATCGAGTTGGGACCCATTAGCTTTTCCTATTTATGACATAATCAATGCTCGTGCCAAATTTCCTGTTTCTATGACACCGGGAAAGTGAGAAAATTACATTCCGCATGTAAAATTTGGACGCTAATTCTTTTGCGCATATTATTGAATAATCGAGTTGGGACCCATTAGCTTTTCCTATTTATGTCATAATCAATGCCCTTGCCAAATTTCCCGTTTCTATGACATTGGGAAGTGACAGATTTAGATTATGTACGTAAAATTTCGACGCCAATTCTTTTGCGCTAGAATTGAATAATTGAGTTGGGACCCAATTACTTTTCCTATTTTGGAGATAATCTATGCTCGTGCCAAAATTCATGTTTCTACGATATCGGAAAGTGACGTCAGCATGCGGTCCAAACGTAATGGCCGTGCGTTCGAAAAGCACAAAGTGGCAATATATGTGTACATATAGATTGAATCAGCTGCTCATACTATATATTGGTTACCCTAATAAGGCATTAGGGAAAATAAATACAATAAACCTAATTTTATATTTTATATGTATCTTCTGTTAATAACCAGGCAGAGGCTGTAAAATTAGTTTAAGGTGGATGGATGACGAGAGGATTGAAAGATACAATTACTGTGTAGATAATGTTTGGATGTTGCTTTTATAATCGTGTTATTTAGTCTAATTTTTTTCTAAGACTTCATTTAAGCCGCCTGGTTTCAGGGTATTCAAACGAAAAATCCAAAACATCTCTTTCATTTTTAGCTTAGAGAAATTGCCTGATGGAATTTTTTCCAGTGGGGTAATGCGCATACCCGTTGCGTCTTTGTCATGGTGGTGAAGGAATTGTTTGGATACACTATGTAGTAAGTAACCTCTTTTGATATTTGATCTATGCTGATTTGCCTGAATGCAGAGGGCATTAGTTGTACGGCCCATATGCTTGAGGTCATATGGGCAATCTATAAGATAAATGAGAAATGTAATGCCACAGTTTAGAAATTGGTTGATGCTGAATTTTTTCCTTTTACCTAGATCTACCGTATATACCGGCGTATAAGACGACCCCCCAACTGTCACCTTATACGCCGGTATACAGTGGAGAAAAAAAAAAATTCATTACTCACCTCCCACGGCGTTCTGTCGCGCTCCGGCAGGATGTCGCTCGCTCCGGCAGGCTGTCGCTCGCTCCTCGTCCCCGGCGCAGCATAGCTTTCTGAATGCGGGGCTTGAAATCCCCGCTTCCAGAAAGCTAATACACACGCCGGCAGCCATGACATCATTGAATGGCTGTGATTGGCTAAAGCACACGTGGCTTCAGCCAATCACACTATTCAACGACATCATTGAATGGGTGTGATTGCTAACACGTGCGCCTTCAGCCAATCACAGCCATTCAATGCTGTCATGGCTGCCGGCGTGTGTATTAGCTTTCTGGAAGCGGGGATTTCAAGCCCCGCATTCAGAAAGCTATGCTGCGCCGGGGACGAGGAGCGAGCGACAGCCTGCCGGAGCGAGCGACGTCCTGCCGGAGCGCGACAGAACGCCGTGGGAGGTGAGTAATGAATTTTTTTTTTTACACTTTTTTTTTTTTGTAATCCCGGCGCATAAGACGACCCCCGACTGCAGAGCAGATTTTTCGGGGTTCAAAAGTCGTCTTATACGCCGGTATATACGGTATATCTCTTTTGCCGGATTGGATGTTTAAGCAGCACTTACATTTATTAATCCCGCATTTATAGACTCCCCTGAGGGTGGATATGTGAGGAGTGGCTGGAATAGATGGGGTTTGAAATCTGGGGCGTAAAGGAGCTAGAATATTTTTCAGGTTCAACCCCCTATGAAAAATGATCGTGGGTCTGTTGGTAATTACTTCTGTAAGGAAATGATCTCCCTTCAGGATGTTCCAGTGTTCTTAATGAATAGTTCCAGGTCTAGGAAGACGATTTTATCTTTGCTGAGGTTTGCAGTGAAATGTAATCCCCAGTTATTTTTATTAAGATTTTCAGTAAACATGATTTAGTTCTGTTTCAAGACCATCCCATATAATGAGGATACAGTCAATGAAGCACCGATATAGTACTATGCAGGGATCGCAGACGCCTGACTCTAAGGCCCTCATATACAGATTAGCATATGCAGGGGTGAACTTCGCCCCCATTGTGGTCCCCTGGGTTTGCAGGAAAAATCCTTTATTGTGGGTGAAGAAGTTATTTAATAGAGCTTCTGATGAAATGGCATTAAGAGATCTGTGTCCAAAAAGAATTTTACAGCTTCTATTCCCTGCATGTGGGGGATGTTGGTATATAAAGCAGTGACATCCAGGGTGACCAGAAGGTATGAATCCTTCCAGATGAAGTTCTCTAAGATGTTCAGGAGATGGCTGGTGTCTTTCAGATAGGCTGGCAAGTGTGCCACGTATCTCCGCAGATGTTGATCAATATATGCTGGAAGGCCACTCATTATGGAGTTGATGCCTGAAATTATTGGGCAGCCGGGCGGGTGGGTTATGTTTTTATGAACCTTGGGAAGAAAAAAAAAGTATGGAACCTCTGGATTCTTGATGCAGATATATTGTTTTTCTTCTTTAGATAAATAATTATTGATAAAAGCTTCTTACACGAACTTAAACAGAGTGCTCTTTATCTCCTTCGTGGGGTCCACCCTCAATTTTGTATAGTATTGCAATCTCCCAATATATTGTTGGCTTCTGTTTCATAATAGTCTCTGTCCAGGATGACTATGGCTCCCCCTTTATCGGCACTTTTGATGATGATATCGTTGTTCTTGGATAATGAATGGAGGGTGGATCTTTGGGATTGGGTGAGGTTGGTTGCCGAGGCGAGTCTTCCTCTTGTGGAAAGTTCATGAAAATCATCCAGGACTTTCTTGTAGAAGATTTAGAGAAAGGGGCCCTTCTTGTCAGTAGGGTAAAAGGTACTTTTGGGCTTGAGATCTGTAGGGATGGCGTCATGTAATATATCAAAAGTAAAATGTATGGACTGACTGATGAGATTGAGTGATACCCTATATAGGTTTAATATATGCATCTGCCTATTTGTGTATGTGATATAGGAATGATGCAAAATAATTATAGCTTCCAAAAAGGGGTTTTTATTGTGCAAAAGTGGGAAAAAAAACAACAAAACTATGTTTTTGGTATCATTGTAATTGTACCGAATCGCAGAAAAAATGTATTGTCATTTATACTATATGATTGGCGCTGTAAAAAAAAGAAAACAAGGGGTGTGGCTAGGCATGAGAGGGTAAAGCCGCACATCTCGGAGCTCCGCAGCCACCGACGTCCAGATAGCCGGAAAAGCGCCAAAATAACCCAAACCCGATGATGACCAGAGTGGGGAAGAAGAAGGCAGACCAGCCGCAGACCCATGGTTCCCCTTTGAGCCGGTTCCTGCACGGAACAAACGCCGCCGGAGAGGGAAGACGGCTGTCCAATATGGCGCCGGGTCAGCGCAAGAAGCCCGCGCTGAAGCAGAGCAGCAGCACAGTAACTTCACCCACAAGCCGGGAGACAGCAGGAGAGCCCCAGGCTGGCACACCGCCAGGGCAGAGAGAAAAGCCCTCACAGCAGCGGAACAGAGCATCGGAGGTTCTGCCGGCAGACACCGCTGGTACAGTGAGGTCCCTCCCAGACACAGCGCAGGGACCGAGGGGGAAGACAGCAGTGCGACCAGCTGGAGAAACGGGAGCGCTGCAGAAATACCTGGGTGGAGCGGGAAAACCTCCTCCCGATCAGATCCAGGGGCTGCAGGCAGAAAGGAGCGAGCAGCAGGCACAAGGTGCAGAAGCACCAGCGACAAACACCAGAGCAGCAGAGCAGCACAACACTGACATGGAGCAGCGAGCAGGACGGAAGGAGCTGCGGACCGGGAGTACAGGTACCCCACCACCAAGCAGAGCCCAACAACCTGATCTGGGCGGGAGGGGGAATAGGGCAGTGGCCCCAGGGTCACCAATGAGTTATCCCACTGACCCTACACTCTACAAAATGGGCAATAAACCCCATGAGACCCCCAGCCAGGAACACAGCCCCAACGCAAAGGGCAGCAGAAGGGACCTGGAGGCAGACCCCACCCCTCCCTGGAAGGACAACCCAAGCCAGAACGGGTTAATGCAGGGAGACAATTTAACCCCTGACGCCCAACCCCCACAGAGAGACAACAGAGACATAAATACCTTTCAGGACCACAACTCCCAGCAAGTTACTGAAGCAGAAGCCCTTGGCAAGCAAACAGCGCCTCCTGCGGATGATTCCCAAACACTACAAGCCCTCTGGGTGATGATACGCGCCCTACCCACCAAAACAGATTTAGAGATGCAAATACGACGAATAGAAGAGAAACACGAGAGGGCCATCGCGACAGTCAACCACTCTGTACAGGCCCTTTCAGAACGGGTGACGGCGCTAGAAGAGAACCCCGAGGTCTCCTATACGGACTTTCAACAACTAACAAGCATCATAGAACAACAGCAGAAACAGCTCAGCGAGCTAACTTTCCACCTTGACGATGTCGAAAATAGAGGCCGGCGCAATAACTTAAAGCTGAGAGGTCTCCCAGAGGACATACCACCAGATGCGCTCTACAAGTGCGCAACAAACATCTTTAACAAGCTACTACGTCGTCCAGAAGACAGGACGATAGAACTGGACAGGGTCCACAGAATGATGGGCGGGAGAACACGGAACCCCAATCTGCCAAGGGATGTCATCTGTCGAGTGCACTTTTATAAACAAAAGGAGGAAATCTAGCGCATGGCATGGGAAAGTGGCCCAGTGAACTTTAACGGAGCTGAAATTACTATCTTACCAGACGTCTCCAGATTGACCCTTAACAGTCGGCGATTGATACGACCACTGCTGGACGCAGCACGCCAGGCGGACGCGACCTACAAGTGGGGCCATCCCTTTCACTTAATACTACGTAAGAGAGGCCGTCTATACACCGTCAGATCACCCACTGACCTGGACGGAGCATTCAGGTTCCTAGAGGTCCCGGCGGTACCCATCCCAGACTGGACCATGCCCATGGACATGGCACAGACCAACCCGTGATCAGCGGAGGTTCCAGGGAACTTCACCAACTGACAAGGCAGCAAAGACCGAGACTCATGGCCAATTAAACGAACCGAGACTTGTGTCCTGCTAGCAGACACGAAGGGCGGCGGCACGTTCCCCAGCCTCCTACCCACCAGACGGGCCAAAAGTCATCTAGTTTTGTTTCTCTTCTTCTCCTTGTTCTTCTTTTTTCCCACAGCACTACTTCTCATGATAGTGGCATCCCGGAAGCTCCGAGCAAGAACGCTATAGAGGAGCAGATAAGGAACCAGAGGTTGTTCTCCTCGTTCTCCAATCTTCAAGTTAGACAGCGGCCTCAACAGCCTAAGTGCACTTCTACGTTACCCCCAGTAGGGAATCAGGGGACCCGGCTTTGCCCCTCTTGTTTGGAGGGGAAACGGGCACCCTGACTAAAATATAGTAGGTAGCCTCTGGGCTAGCCTTAGTTTTGTTTGTTCCTGATTTGTCCCCCTTGTGTGTCGTGTAAGTGCCCTCCCCCCCTCCCTTTTTTTTTTTTCTTCTCTTCTGCTTCTTTTCTCTCTCACTTACTCTCTCCTCGCTCTCTTTTCATTCTCATCTTGGTGCTACCATCGTTTAATCTACTGACAGCCATATCTTCTTTCATTTGTAATGTCGGGCGCTGCTAATCTTTCCATAATTTCCATTAATGCGCAGGGCCAGAACGTGCCGGAGAAGAGGTCCTCCATCCTCCACCTCCTCTGGAAAAGAAGAGTGCATGTGGCTTTTATCCAGGAGATCCACTTCCGCACGAACAAATGCCCCAGATTTGCAAATGACAGATTTCCAAACGCCTACCACAGCACAAACGCGGAATCCAAATCCAAGGGCGTCTCCATCCTTGTCGCCGACTCCGTCCCATGGGAACAGGCAGAGGTCCGCTGTGATCCAGGAGGTAGATATATTTTCCTCAAGGGGAAGCTCGCCGGCACACAAATCACACTTGCGGCCATCTATTCACCCAACTCCAATCAGGTGTCCTTCTTAGAAGAGACCCTGGAGGAGCTGGAGGAATTCCAAGAGGGTACCCTGATCCTAGGAGGAGATTTTAACGTGCCGCTGGACCCAAGAATAGACACATCTAAAGGTAGCGGTTACCTCCCCGGGTCAGCGTATCGCAGGATCAAAAACACACTCCACAAGTACCAGTTAGTAGATGCCTGGAGAGCCCTACACCCCACCACAAAGGACTACACATTCTTCTCCCGACCACACAACACATACTCCAGAATCGATTTTTTTTCCTCCTCCAACACTCATCCCTAGCGAATCTAGTCGCAGCCACAATAGACACCATCACATTCTCAGACCACGCAATGATCACATTAGCGCTGAGGCTACCTACCCTGCACAATAGAACATGGCATTGGAGATTCAATGAATCGTTCCTCCACGACACGGCGTACTCAGATGAAATCCACACAACACTAAGGGAATACTTCCAACATAATGTCACCCCAGAGGTAGACCCACTAACAGTTTGGGAAGCTCACAAGTGCGTGATACGAGGTTTCTGTGTAGGCCTGGGCTCACGCATCAAGAAGGAACGTAGTGCACACCTCAGGGGACTCCTAGACCAGATCCAGGCACTAGAGTCCTCCCACAAATTGACACTAGATAGCGAGAAGGGAACAAAATTGCTACAGCTAAGGGAGCAGGTCCGCTCCCATTGCCTGGGGAAGGCAAAAGCGAGCCTAACGAAATGCAGACGTCATTTCTTTGAGTTCGGAGACAAACCTAGCCGCACACTGGCCCGGGCCCTCCGTGCAGCAAGAGCTAGGGCTTATGTACCACACATTAACAACTCCGAGGGCCGCATACTACACCTCCCCGAACAAATTTCAGAAGCGTTTCGGGAATATTACCATTCTTTATATAACTTATCCCCATCACAGTCCGAACAGGCCAGAGGACACAAGAAAGCTACGATCCACGAATACTTGCAACAATCAAACACTCGCAGATTCCCCCAGGAGGCCATCGATCTGATGGAGGCTCCAATATCCCCGACTGAGCTAGCGGAAGCGCTGACAGACTCCCAGACAGGGAAAGCACCAGGACCGGATGGGCTAACCCTATCATATTACAAGAAATTCGCAGAAACGCTCACACCCCACTTTATCCAGGCCTTCAATTCCATAACATCAGGAAAAAAAATACCCAGAGACACTCTAACAGCACACATAGCGGTCATCCCCAAAGAAGGGAAGGACCCAGCGCAATGCCAGAGCTACCGTCCCATCTCTTTACTTAACGCAGACTTGAAATTGTTCTCTAAAATTCTGGCAAATAGGATCTCCCCTTACTTAAATGACATAATCCATAAAGATCAAGTCGGCTTCGTCCCAACTAGAGAGGCAAGGGACAACATAACCAAAGCTATCAATCTAGTACACCTAGCGCACAGACTCTCCAAATCAATATGCCTTTTGTCCACAGACGCGGAAAAGGCTTTTGACAGGGTGGAGTGGGACTTTCTATTTGCAACCATCACCCACATGGGTATGGGCCCTAACATGATACACTGGATCACAAGTCTATACTCCAGCCCATCCGCGTATGTGAGAGTAAATGGCCAGCTCTCAAAATCGTTCTCCATATCAAACGGTACTAGGCAGGGCTGCCCCCAATCGCCACTGATCTTCATAATATGCCTGGAGCCACTGCTGTCACAAATACGCAACAACCCAAACATTAAAGGGATCATGGTGGGGGAGGAAGAATATAAGATTGCCGCATATGCGGACGACCTCCTGTTCTTTGTCTCCAACCCACGTGTCACCCTACCAAACCTACTAGCAGAAATTAACCGCTACTCCAAAATATCAAACTTCAAAATAAATTACCACAAGTCAGCAGCCCTTAATATTTCTCCCCCACAACAATTAATGGAGGAGCTGAAGGACTCGTTCTCATTTCAATGGGAAAGGAATCATATTCAGTACTTGGGGACCAAGCTAACGCCAAACACCGAGGACCTATACCCTGCCAACTTTCCAGCACTCTTAAGCAAAATCCGACAAGACCTCAACTCCTGGACCAAAGGGACTTTCTCTTGGTTCGGCAGGGGAGCAATAATCAAAATGAATATATTCCCCAGAGTACTATACTTACTCCAGGCCCTTCCCATACAAATACCAAGACACTTCTTTCAACACTTACAATCACTCACGTCCACATTCATATGGGCAGGAAAGGCCCCGCGGATAGCAAGAAACACACTATCTCAGCCAAAAAGTGAGGGAGGCATGGGACTACCAGATTACATAAAATACCACCAGGCAGCACATTTAGTACGCATTGTGGACTGGCATCGACACGCAGCCCTTAAACAGTGGATAGCAACAGAACAAGCAGCAGCCCCGGCGCCGTTGGCAGCCCTCCCATGGTCTGAGGGACAAGTCCCTACAGAATTAACATCCCATCCTACAATCGGCCCCACGTTGGCGATCGCCACCAAAGTACTAGCCAGGAAAGACATCTCCCCCAGGCCCTCACCTATGTTCCCGGTCCTGGGTAACCCGAGATTTCCCCCGGGCAATGAGAACAAAGTGCTCCGTGCAAGGATCACTGAAGGCAGATTTCGGGCAGAGCATTTTCTGAAAGACGGCCAGTAGCTCCCACTGGAAACGCTCAGAGGGAATACGGACTCTACCCAACTATCACTATGGCAGGCACTGCAACTAAGACATTTTTTATCCTCGCTGCCCCACCCCGCCACCTTCGCCCGCCCCAAAACACAATTTGAGAATATCTGTAGTGAACAGGGACCCCTCAGGCATACATTATCTAAAATGTACAACATACTAAACACACAATCGGAGGCCTCACCACCTAAGTACATAAATAGATGGGAAGAAGAGATGGGTGTCACATTTACACCGGAAGATAGAGATAGAATTTTCACCATCACACACTCAGTCTCAATATCTAGCAAAATACAAGAATCCGGATACAAGGTTCTTACCAGGTGGTACAGGGTGCCCTCCCACTTGCATAGAATATTCCCGACCGTTCCCCCCGCATGTTGGAGATGCGGGGCGGAGCAAGAAACAATGCTACACATTTTTTGGGACTGCCCGGCCCTGGCGAGTTTCTGGACGGAGGTGTGGCAGATAACATCTAGATTTACCCACTATCCGCTACCAAAATCCCCAGCGTTCTTCCTCCTGCATCACAGCAACATACCACTGGCAACCTACAAAAAAATCGGTAGTACGTTTCCTAGTGAGTGCGGCAAGATCGTGCATTCCTAAACTTTGGAGGCAGACAACCTCACCAACAATGGCTATATGGCTCAACACAGTAAGTAGGATAATGGAGATGGAGGACCTTACTGCGGCACTAAAGGGCACACAGGAAAGGTTCAGGAAAATATGGTATCATTGGATAGTGTTCCAGGATTCCGAGGAATATCGCACGCTAATGGAGCACTAAAAGATGGTAGCGAAACCTGACCATACAGCTTAAGGCGACGCAACGTAACGACTGAGTTATATTCACCCCCCCCAAATGTGTCCCCCCGGTCAACCCCCCTTGTGTCAAGTCTGTACAACTGGTTATGTTAGTTTATACTGTATAGAAAGAAAAGTAGTACAGTTGACGAATAGAAAGACGAGTCTTGACTGTTGTAATAGGTTATGTCTTTTTTTTTTTCCCACAACAAAGAAAAACCGTTCCAATTCTTTAATATGATAATGCTTATGTTGTTTGCATGACGGTGCGCAATGACTTCACTATGTAAACTGTATTCCAATTATAATTTGTAAAAATAAAGAATTTAAAAAAAAAAAAAAAAAAGAAAACAAGAAAAAAATCAATGGCAGAATTGATGTTTTCTGTCCCTGCCCTCAAAATAAAAATAGGTTTTACAATACATTATATGCACCCACAAATGGTACAAATAAAAACTATATTTCACCATGTAAAACACAAGCCCTAATATGGCCATATCGACGGAAAAATAAAAAAGTTATGGCTCTTGAAAAGTGTTAATGAAAATCCCCCGAAAATCATTGCATCCTGAAGCCCAAACTAGGCAATGTCATTAATGGGTTAAGGCAGTTTTTACACGGCCAAAAAATTTGCACGAGATTTGTGCGTTGCAAGGCACACGGATATATACCCCATTCTTTTGAATGAAGCCATACACATGAGCGATGTTTTGCGATGCAAGAAACAATCACTGCATGTCTTGACTTTTCGCATTCCTCGGAACGTGTCGCCCGCACATTGTTTTCAATGGGACACTAGAACACATTGCATGGCGTGCGGTATGGATGCGATGTTCCCCACTGAAAACAATGGGAAGCACTTGGCGATTACTGCTTTACTGAAGTGATGGGAGGCGGTTTTGCCTGAAAAACTCCTTGCATCGCAGTGAAAACGCACTTTGGTGAGCGCAATATCGGGCCAAAATTTAGCTCCTTGTGTTAGACATGGCAGACCTGTTCTGGACTCACTGATACTATATAATAGGTTTGATTAGAGTCCCTTCGCATTAATACATGTGAATATCAATACATGTGATTTTCTCTACTGCGATTATAGCAGCTGCCACTTGTGACATAGTTACGCACATATGTGTGCCACTATTCCCTCCGTGTGGAATCTAGCCCCAGAACCTCAGCGTCCCCCTCCCCTTAGTTAGAATTAAAGCTAAAACCTTTTTAGTGATCTCATGGTAATGTACCTGCAATTCATCTCTTTGCTAAGCTTGATTGCAGCACTATAGTGTTGTAGGACATTTATCTTCTATCAATAAAGGATTCACAAAACAGCCCCGACAAACAATCTGGTTTCTTTATTGCTTGTAGCCTTCTTTTCTCCACAGTAAGGCCTCCTGCACACGGCGGGTCGGATCCCACAGCGGAGTTCGACCTGGCTTGTCCCCCCCCCCCCTTATCTGTACGGCGACTTCTGCGCACGCTGCGGATGTGCCTGCCGGCACTCCGTCACACATGTGCAGTAGCCGCCGGCGCTGCGGTGTGACGTGTATCTTGTGATACTTCCACAGTGCTCACTGGGGAAGTGCCGTGGGACAGACAGCTTCCATTGACTTCAATGGAAACCGTCCGTGCGTAACCCGCACAAAAAAAATTACAGAATGCCGCAATCAGTTTCCGCTCGTGGAGATGAAATGTGTTTTGCCATTGAATACTATGGGGCTGTATTCGCTGCGGGGTCCGGAGATGGACGCGCGCCGTGGACTCCACAATGCAATTACACCTGTGTGTGAGCAGCCAAAGATGGGTGCTGGAAATATTGGTCTTTCTGCGTTTTTGGCGCAGGTTTCACCCGAGGTAAAGATGGCGGGTGCTGATAGTGGAGGCACATTAGTGCCAGGGCGTGGCACATACCTCCACCCCTAGGTGCAGGCATTTCAGTAACTGGAGGTACAATAATGTGGGAGCTGGTTGTAGGGCAGTTAATCCCTGTGGAGCCCAGGTTCTGGCTTCCTAGGGGCTCTTACAGGTGGAGGAGCTGCAGGGAGAGCCCTCTGATCTCTGCAGCTATGGCTGCCTACAGCAGGCTGAGCAGAGAGGCTTGGCAGGATGCCAGCAGGGGAGCCGGCGTGTGAGGAGCCTGCTGAGGCGTCTGCTCTGAGCTGCTGGCAGTGAGCACCTCGGGAGCAGTATGAGGTAAGAAGGCAGGCACATTGCTTGCTCCTCTCACATGTGGAGCAGAGGGACGCAGGGCGGCCATCTTTGGTAACTTCTTCCCCCCTCCCTCGTGCAGCATAGCAGTCTGTAAGCTTCTTGCAGGAAGCCCTTTTTGCTGCTTTGGCATGTTGGGGAAGAGAGGTGTCCCCTAGGACGGGGAATAAGTTTGTTTGTTTGGACTAAACTGTCCTTCTAAAGTGGCTTCACCGGTTAGGAAGGGAGCTGAGGTAAACTGCCGCCATTCAACTGCTCTTCCAGGCCACGCCCCCAACTCGTCCAGGCCACGCCCAAACTCATCTTCCAGGCCACTCCCCCAACAATCTTGCCCTCTGCTGAGTTGATGGACTTTACAAGGAGGCATACTCTAGCAGCAAGGATGGGTACGCAAGTTGTGCCCAAGAATCTTGGTGCAGCTCACATCGGACAGCCCATGGGCACAATCTGCGGGGACAGCGCACGTCACATGTCCTGTTCTCATCTATGATACAGCTAAGGACTTGAGGATTGGCGCACCTCTCATAGACGTCTATGGGAGCCTTTGCTGCACAAAACGCAGAAAAAATAAAGCAGGTCCTACGTTTTTTCACGCGCAAAATGCACGCACAAACCACGTTCTTGGGAATTAACCCATTGATATCAGTGGATTCTATTCTCTCTGTTTTCTGCGTGTATATTTTACGCATCCAAAAACAAACGCAACTACAGTGGTGTGAAGCTGCCCTAAGGCTTTATTCACACGAGCGTATATACGCCGCGTTATTACAGCTGACCGATATACACGACCATCCAAGGCTTTGGTTACCAAGGCATTCGTTCCCACAGGCGATAATACGGCACATAAAAGCATCGCACCGCGAAAAGGAATATATGCGACGTAAATAAGATAGTTCTAAGGCTGGCTTTACACTAGGCGGATTTGCCGCAGAAGTTCCGTCCGGAATTTTGCCACGGCAAATCTGCCTGCGGCCGCTAATCCCGAGATTAGCCAGCCATGTGGACGAGATTTCTCAGAAATCTCGTCCACACGGGACAGCGAATCCACTGCGGCAAAGCCGGCGCTGCGGCGTGGATTCGCCGGCTGCAGCATGTTCATTTTTCTTCTTCCGCAGCCACGCTCTCCTCATGCGGCCAGGCTACTTCAAAACCTGCAGCTAAGTGCCAGGGGATTTGAAGCAGCGCTTTTCCCGGCGAAAATCTCACGGTTTTTTTTTGGTGCGGCTAAACCGCGGGATTTCCGCCGGGATCGCGGCGTGTGTGAGCCCAGCCTAAAACTATCTTTTGACTGAGATACAGCGGCTCCCATAGCCTCCTATGGGAACAGGGAAAAGAAGGAAGGGGGAGGCGTTTCTGCTGTGTCCAACGCGGCGAAAAGGTTACAGGTGCCTCTATTAAGGCATTAGAAGGCATCCCAAGGACTTGATCGCTGCAAAGACAACGTGAAATCGCATACGGTCCTTTGAACAAGCCCAAGTTGGGTCAGTAATACGCCCCTGTGAAGCCGGTCTAACAATGATTTCTTCACTGATTGGGATGTATAGGGAAACAGAAGGACCTTTTACACGGAACAGGATTGTCCGCAGGATGCAGCGCAAATGTGGGGTTTGTTGCACTTTTACTGTGGAACGTGTTGTGGAATTTCTGACTTTTATGCCTACTTTTTGAAATGACATCTTCTGTATGTTACCCTAAACGACCATATCCGCAAGACATCCAATATTCCACAACAGAAAGCTTTTCTGCTGTGAAGTTTAATCCTGTGGTTTTGAAATAAAGATGTGCGGATTTTAACATTTGCGGAATTCAACCCGTTATTATGCCGCCTCCCCCCCCCCCCCCCCATTTTTGTTTTTTCCTCCCTTTTAAAAAATAGTAACCCCTTTTATTTGTCCATCGACGTCGCTGTATGAGGGCTTGTTTTTTGCGGAATTAGTTGTTTTTTAAAATGAAAAAAATGAAATGCAAAAAAACCCGACATTCCTTCATCTTTCGGTGCGTCTTATTTCTACAGCGCACAAACTGCAACAAAAATGGCATGAAAATGATTACATGGTACGATTACTACGATACCAAATTTATAGTTTTGGGGTTTTTTTGCTGTACTATTTTTTTCAATGACATTTAATTTTTTTATGGGTTTCTGTCGCCATCTTGTGCGCGCAATATTTTTATTTTTCCATCGGCATGGTTGACGAAGGGCTCATTTTTGTGAGACCTTCTGTAATTTGCGCTGGTACCATTTTGGAATACATATGACTTTCTGATCGGTTTTTATTGCATTTTTTTCTATTTCTGAAGGGCGTTCACCATGCGGGCTAAATAATGGATTACTTTGATAGATCTGACTTTTATGGATACGGCTATATCAAATATGTATTTTTGTTTTAGGATTCAGATTCTTTTATTATAGATATGGCATAAGGGGGGTGATTTAAACTTTTTTTTTAACTTTTTTAACTTTTAACTTTTTTTTTTACAATTCGTAAAACTTTATTGCTCTGATTTTTCTTTTTCTTTTTTTTTTTAAGTCCCCACAGGGCACAACAACTAGCAATGCTTTGATAACTCCTGCAGTATGATGTAATGGTATAGCCTTACATCATACTGCGATTAGGCAAGCAGTCTATGAAGCCACCCCACGGGGATGACTTGATAGGCAGTCTGCTAAGACAGCCGTGTGGCCTTGACACCCACATGGTTCCCCGCGCGGGACTCCCGAACAATGTTCGTGGGATTTAAATGCCGCTGTCCCATAGGAATGAGATTGTGATGCAGAAATCTGGCATGTGTCATTTTATTAGAGAATAACCCTGTAAGGCTGGGTTCACACAGGACTAAAATCCCAAGGAAGTCTTGTGGAATGACTGCACGGAAATTCCGCAAGATTCCCGCGGGAGAAACGCAGCTTCAAAACCCGTGGCCTTTTGCCGCAAGTTTTGGAGTGGCTTCGCCGCCAGTATTCCGCTGCATCCGTCTCTCCCCATAGAGAGGCCGCTGTGGAAAGAATTAACATGCTGCGGATTTGAATTCAGTGCGGCTTGTCTGCAGCAGATCGGCCGCAGCGTATGGACGAGATTTTTGCAAATCTCGTCCCCTTTGTTGGCTAATCCCGGGACTAAAGCCGCAGGCGGAATTTCCGTGCAGAAATTCCACGGCAATTACGCCCGTGTGAACCCAGCCTAAATGTTATCAAGTAATTCAGACTTTGTACTTACAGTAGACTGATAGGAATTGTGTAAATTTAAGAAAAAAAATGGATGAAAAATCTTAGCCCGTTAGTGACGAAGCCTGTTTGCGCCTTAGTGACGGAGTCAAATCCAAGCGATTCTGACATTTTTTTTTTGCCACATATTGTACTTCATTTAGGTGGTAGAAATTTACATTTTCAACTGCAATATTTCAAATATCTGCAAACATACTGTACAGATTTTCGATAAGATAAATATTTTCATCTGCTTACTTTATTTTGGATGCACATTGGGAAAACCTCGAAGGCGGAGTATTCAAGCCCCGTCACCAGCAAGAGATGCTCTGTCGGCATTGAGGACTGCACAGAAGCCTTTCGGAGTGCCAAAGCCCAGCGGGTGGGACCCGGACAACACCTGCTAGCTGAGTATAAGACACCCCTGAAAATCAGATCTTGTGCCTCTTTAGTTGTTTTTTTTATTTTTAACCATTTAAGAGCCGTACAAATTTAACATTAATTATTAACATTTTGAGGAACACTTTCTTTTCCTACACCAAGCCTAGATTGCAGAGGCTCATAGGTGTCAGGATGATAGATGCCCTCACAAATGACCCCATTTAAAAAAAAAATACACATTTTAATGTATTCACTGAGGGGTGTCAGGAGTATTTTGACCCCACAGTTTATTTTCAAGAATTAATGCAATTTAGAAAAGATGATAAAATAACATTTCATATTTCTGCATTACTAGATGAGATGTTGAAACCTCACATTAATCCCCATTTGTTCTGTTGTGTAGAGCTTTATGATCAGTGTTTTGTATATTGTTCTGTTCTATGATTTTTTTGTCACCTGATATCTATAGCCAGGGTAGCAGCCTATAATATATATGGTTGCGGCAGGAAAAACGACATGCTTGGCGCGGAATCCCTTTTACTTGTCATTACTTTTAATCATGTATGTTTTGATACATGAAAATAATAGATAATTGTCTACTGCACACATGTCACACTTACGGCCCACCATCTCGTTTGGGTGTCCCACCGGCCATGCAGCAACCTAACAGGCATTATACTCCCCCAGCTTGCAGCCCTGGCAGCAGTGCAGAGTCTGTTATCACTGATTTCTCCTCCCCGGTGTCTACATGTGCCGTCCTGTAAGCAGCGCACACGCCGAAGGGGAAAGGTAAGCGGTCGGCACTGGACCAGAACTGCGGGCTGGGTGAGTGGAATGCTGCCCGGACAGAGGCCAATAGGGAAGTCGCTATTACTACTGGAACTACTACGGGGGTCAGTTATTACTAATGGGTTCACTATGGAGGACCCTATTGCTACTGGAGAAACTTTGAGGGGGACCGGGGGGGGGGTTAATATTACTACAGGGGGACTCTGTTGGGGATCGTATTACTACTGGGACCAATATTACTATACAGTCTTACAATTGACCCTTTTAAGGCAACCATAAGGCTAATGTGGCCTTTGGTGAAAATGAGTTTGACACCCCTGGTCAACTGGCTTCATTTAAAAAAGAAAATCCCTTTAATACGCTGTATCATTTAATATTGTCAAACCTTTGTCTTAGATTTTGCTATCCTTCCCGCAACAAGCAATATGTACTCAGAAGTGATCTGATGCAAACATATTACTCGTCAGGAGCATGCATACATAGATTCAGGCCATGCGGGTGCAATGAGGATTCTGTCCTAAACTCTCCAAGCCACCAAAAGCTAAGCAGTCTGCATTTATCATGCAAGGGCTAGCAATATGAGGGTAAAAGTCAAATAAGGAAATAAATCTTTTTTTTTTTCTAATACTGGCTTGGATGTAAGGCCACTCTCACAGTGTCGGTAAAATGCAGCGATTTTGGTCGCAATCGTAGCGTTTTGCCGCAATTTTTACCGCCATTTTGGAATGCAGGTTGCTTCCTACGACAGTGCTTTTTAACACACCCCATTATTGTGATGGGTAATGAGATGCGTTAAAAAGCGCCAATATAGAGCAGACCGCGCTTGGAAAGCGTTTGAGCGCAAGTCTGCGAGGCCCCATTGAAATCAATGGAAGTGCTGTGCCGCAATTACAGCAGCGTTCAAAATGCTGTTTAAAAAGCACATGCGTGAGAGTAGCCTAAAGGGGTCTTCCCCTTGTTAACTATTGATGGCCTCTGTTATAGACCATCAATAGTAAATTGGTTGGGGTCTGCTGCCTAGGATCTCCACTGATCAACAGTTTGCTGGGACGATGTGGTCCTGCATTGAGCTTATTTCTGCAGGAAGCAGACAACTCCGTTTCCACTGCAGTGGTAAGATTTGGTGTTACAGGCAAAGATCCCATTCACTTCAGGGATCATTTATATAGGCGAGTGTAATATCTGCTTGAGAAACTCCTGCAATTTTTACTCACTGCACTTGCCACTTTCACACAGCTGAGAAAAGCGTGCAAGAGCCTTGTGCGTTGCGAGACGCACAAATCCCACATGGATACGAACCCCATTCTTTTGAATGGAGTCCTATACATGAGCGTTTTTTTTTTTCTCGCAGAATGGTCTCTTCACGCTCCTTGGACTGAATTGCCCATGTTTTTCTGTTCCACTGAAAACAATATTGCATGGCATGCAGTTTAAGGTTTCCCATTTAAAACACTTGTCGATCCTCTGATGCCAAGTTTCACGGCCTGATATCGCGCTTCCCTGTGTGTAGGTGGCCCATTTGAGCAATTTTTCCTCACATTGCAGCGCTGAGAGAAAAATTGTATATGTAAATGCAATCATAAAATCAATGGGTTCTTTTCCCACGTGATTACTGTTCATCTCATGACAAACGTCCATGTAAATGCACCCCCAATGGCCCGTCAGTTCATTTACCTATAAGACGACCCCTTCCATGCACTTGGTTTTGGGTCTCCAAGAACCTTTATGCCCTCCGCACAACATGAATGGATTTATCCAGGTGGGAGAGTCATTCACTGGAGAAACATATGTACCCATGGCAATAGGGAAGATGAGATTCATAATCAATCTGAGAAAACATTGGCCCTAAATCAGTAAGGGCTCATTAGAAACCTCAATCACTGAATTCCATTAAAAAAACAAACTAAAAAAGTAGTTCAGCAAGCCGTGTTACTTTGTCCCGTAAAATGCCGGAAGTCAAACAGATCCCATTGTAGTCAGTAAGGTCTGCTCAGTGCCCAATGCCGTTTCCTTGCTTCATACACAACACAGCAGGAAACCAGAACCCAAAAAGTGGCAATGTAAAAAAAACCAAAAAACTGCAAAGTACGGGTGTAAACTAGACAAGGTCCACATAAGTTGACTATTACCATATCGAGGCACATATTAACCTATCCTGAGAATAAGTCAGTAGTTTTTGCCCAGAAATCTCCTTTAAAAAAAACAAAAAAACACAAACTTAACCCCTTAGTGCCCATTGCCTTTTTACATCCTGGCCTGCTGGGCTTAATTCCCAGAGGACGTAAAAACATGCATCTTCTGGGAATAACAGCCCAGCAGGCTCAGGACGTGACCGCTCCATGCTGCCGGTTACCGGAGGTAGCCGACAGCATGGAACTGTCATCCCGAGCTGCGGGGTCCCACTCCCAGTCACGCGATCGCGTTAAAGTCTATGGGCATTTAAAAAAAAAAAAAGCAAACTTTCAGCTCCTCTTACGGATCGGATCTGTAAGGGGAGCTGAGAATACTCACCCCCCGTCCTCCGTGCCGTCCGGCGTCTTCCTTCTCCTCCCAGGACCGGCCGGCGGCGTCTGCGCGCCAGACGCATTACATCAAATTTAAAAACTCCCTGCTCCCAGCTAGTATGAGTAGCCGAGAGCAAAGAGCTGTCACTGGGAGCCGCTGTATGCGGTTCCCGGTCACATGATCACTGCTTTCCAATGGATAACAGCGATCATGTAAAAGCTTTAAAAAGTTTTTAAAAAGTGTTAAAAAAAAAAGTTTGTTTCATCTCCCCTCATGGATCAGATCCGTGAGGGGAGATGAAATTAGGTACCTAAGGGCCCCGGATTTATCTGCAGACCTTACCCCAGCTTCTGCGCACGCATCAGTCGCCAAAACGGTGGACGCAGGCGCAAAAGCTGCAGATTGCCGGGGTGATTTAAAATCTCCCGCCCCTGGCTACTAAATTTAGCCAAGAGCCTGGAGATTTCATGGGGGGGCTACAGTATGTGGTTCCCAGTCACGTAAAAGTTAAAAAAAAAGCTAAATTTTCACTCCCCGTCACGGTTCCGATCCGTGAGACGAGGTAAAATTACTGAATTTAGGCCACCGGCGAGGTCCCCCGATAGGATCCTTATCCGTGGACCTCTACCCAGCTTTGGCGCATGCGCCCGTCGCCAGAATGGCGGACGCAAGCGCAGAAGCTGGGGAGGGCAAGGGGAAATTTAAAATCTCCTTGCTCCTGGCTACTAAAGGTAGCCCAGAGCTTGGAGATGTCACGGGGGGCCGTGGTGAGTGTTCCTTGGTCACTTGATTGCCATTATCCATGGATAATGGCAATCACGTAAAAAGAGAGTTAAAGTTTGAAGTGCCTTTCAGTTTAGGCCCCGTTGTGCATCCAGACAGAAGATTAGGGCCACAATGGGTATGTCTCTGAACACGGGACAAACGGGGGTATCCATTTTGGGGTGAAAGTCTTCATTCCTATGTGTGCTGTACAAAAAAGTATTTTTAAAATGACACAATTGCCAAAAAAACAAAAATCGTATTTTTTTCCTTCTGCTTAGCTTTGATTCATTCAAAAACAGTGGGGTCAAAATACTAAGTAGCCCCCTAGATGAATGCCTTAAAGGAGATGTCTCGAGGAAGCAGTTAATTTTTTTTTTTGCCCAGTCCCCCCCATTAAACACACATTACTAAGCCCCCCTGTAAATGACATTTCTAGCTGGTTCGTACTTACCGTTCCAGCGTTTCAGCAAGTTATAAAAGTTTCCTCAAGATGGCCGCCGGCTCTTTCCCCGTCGCTCGCTGCAGCCCGACGTGCGCGCTCCCGAGACGCCGCCAGCTGTGTCTCCATGGCAACCGGACGCATCGCAGCCGCCGACCAGACGCCCCGCAGCCGCCGACCAGACAGCAGGTAACCGGCGCTAGCCCCCGGCTCCCCAGCGCTAGCTCCCCCGGCGCAGCGACAGCCCCCCCGGCCTAGCGCTAGCTCCCCCGGCCTAGCGACAGCCCCCCCGGCCTAGCGACAGCCCCCCCGGCCTAGCGACAGCCCCCCCCATCGCAGCGACAGCCCCCCCGGCCTAGCGCTAGCTCCCCCGGCGCAGCGACAGCCCCCCCGGCCTAGCGCCAGCTCCCCCGGCGCAGCGACAGCCCCCCCGGCCTAGCGCCAGCTCCCCCGGCGCAGCGACAGCCCCCCCGGCCTAGCGCCAGCTCCCCCGGCGCAGCGACAGCCCCCCCGGCCTAGCGCTAGCTCCCCCGGCCTAGCGACAGCCCCCCCGGCCTAGCGACAGCCCCCCCGGCCTAGCGACAGCCCCCCCGGCCTAGCGACAGCCCCCCCCATCGCAGCGACAGCCCCCCCGGCCTAGCGCTAGCTCCCCCGGCGCAGCGACAGCCCCCCCGGCCTAGCGCTAGCTCCCCCGGCGCAGCGACAGCCCCCCCGGCCTAGCGACAGCCCCCCCGGCCTAGCGCTAGCTCCCCCGCCGCAGCGGCAGCCCCCCCGGCGCAGCGGCAGCCCCCCCGGCGCAGCGGCAGCCCCCCCCGACCCATCACTTACCTGGGACGCTTCTCGGGGCTGCTGGGCTGGGCTGGGCTGGTCTTCTCCGCTGGGCAGCTCCAGTTTCTGCACCTTCCTCTAACAGAGGATGGTGCAGAATGGCCGCTTCAGCGCGCTCCCGAGCAGTGACAGCTCGTCTGCGCATGCGCAGAAGAGCTGTAGCGGGGAGCACACTGAAGCGGCTCGTGCTGAATGGAGAAGACCGGACTGCGCAAGCGCGTCTAAAAAAGCAAGCTGCCAGCGAATTTAGACGGAACCATGGAGACGAGGACGCTAGCAACGGAGCAGGTAAGTGGAATAACTTCTGTATGGCTCATATTTAATGCACAATGTACATTACAAAGTGCATTAATATGGCCATACGGAAGTGTATAACCCCACTTGGTTTCGCGAGACCACCCCTTTAAGGGGTCTAGTTTTCAAAATGGGGTCATTTGTGGGGGTTCTCTGTCGTTTTGACCTCTCAAAGGCTCTACAAGTGGGCAATGGGGGCTAAAACACCTTCAACCAAAATCTCGGTTCTGAAAACCACCGGCTTCTTCTTTCGGTTAGGACCCCGTTGTGCATCCAGACATAAGATTAGGGCCACAATGGGTATGTCTCTGAACACGGGACAAACAGGGGGATCGATGTTTGGGGTGAAATTCTTCATTCATGTGTGTGCTGTGCAAAAAAAACTATTTTTAAAAATACATAATTGCTAAAAAAAAAAAAATCGTAATTTTTTTTCCTTCTGCTTTGCTTAGATTCATTCAAAAACTATGAGGTCAAAATGCGCCGTACACCCCTAGATGAATTAGTTAAGTGGTCTAATTTCCAAAATTGGGTCATTTGTGGGGGTTCTCTATAGTTTTGGCCGCTCGAGGGCTCTACAAGTGAGCAATGGGGCCTAAAACGCCTTCAAGCAAAACGCCTGTTCTGAAAACCACCCGCTGCTCCTTTCGATTTGGGTCCCGTTGTGCATACGGACAGGAGATTAGGGCCACAATGGGTATGTTTCTGAATACAGGACAAATGGCGGTATCCATTTTTGTGTGCAAATCCTCATCTTCATGTTCACTATAGAAAAAAATCCTGCGTTTAAAATTACATATTTGCAAAAATATGAAATTCTTTTTTCTAGTTTTAAATTGCATTAATTCCTGAAAAGAAACTGTGGGGTCAAAATACTCCTGACCCCCCTCAGTGAATACATTAAGGCCTCATGTCCACGGGGAAAAGATGATTTAAAATCCGCAGCGTTTTTCCTGCACGCGGATCCGCGCCCCATAGGAATGCATTGGACACCCACAGGTAGTTAAATACCTGCGGATGTCATTTTTCCCTTCAGGCGCGGATCCGCAGGCGGGAAAAAAAAGCGACATGCTCCATTTTCGTGCGGGTCTCCCGCAGGGACGGCTCCCGCAGGCTTCTATTGAAGCCTATGAAGGCCATCTGGATCCGCGGAACACCTGTACCAGAATTAAAACTCACCTGTCCGAACGCTGCGGATCTTCCCTCCATCGCGGCCGGATCTTCTTTCCTTGGCCCAGCGGATGTGCCCGGCGCATGCGCGCGGCACGCTGCCGGCAGGCCGAGCACATCCGCTGGGCCGAGGAAAGAAGATCCAGCCACAGCGGAGTGAAGATCCGCAGCGTGCGAACAGGTGAGTTTATTCTTATTTTTAGCCTCATATTCGCGGGGCAGGAGGGACCCGCTGCGGGATTCTCCATGAACAATCCGCGGCAGGCCTGATATTCCCCGTGGACATGAGGCCTAAGGGGTGCCGTTTTTAAAATGGGGTCATTTGTGGGGGTATCTATCATTCTGACACCTATGAGCCTTTGCACATATTTGAGATATTGCAGTTGAAAATGTGTTTAAAAAAAGACGATTTTTTTTCAAAGTTTTCCCATTTTTGTCACTTTTAATAAATATACACATTTTTTCTGTCTAAATGAAGTACAACATGTGGCGAAAAAACTGTGTCAGAATCACTTGGATATGTAAAACCTTTACGGTGTTAATCCATGTTAAAGTGACACATGTCAGATTTACAAAATTGGGCCTGGTCATTAAGGCGCAAATCGGCTTGGTCACTAGGGGGCTAATTTTATTAAGAATCATCTCAAACTCCCTAAACACTATGACTACAGTGAAGAGCACTGCCTCATCCATCATGTCACCACAAGAGACACATGGTATGATGAATAGGACAATTTCTGCCCGGCAACACTGACTGCCCTACGATGCCCTGTTCTGTATTAGTGGATGTTTGTTTTATCCTCCCTCCCCCATTGAATTATAGTTGTTAAGTAAAACTCAGACAATGAAATGTGAATGTTCCAAGCTGTGCGTACGCCTACATTAAAATGTACGATGCTTTCGAGTTTAAAGCAAACACATGGGCCTCATAATGGAAGCACAGACTCCCCATAGCAACCAATTACTGGTTTTCTGAGGAATATATGAACTAGTAGGGACATAACTGTAGGCGGACTGGAGCTCATAGTAGACCATGATTATAAATGGCTTCTACTAGTTAATCTAAAACTTGTAGGTCCTGAGCTAATATCTGTAACACTAAACCGCACCCCTCAAGTGCGGCCCGCAAAGTAATAAGTTTAACTTATATAAAGTGGGGGGCCGTGCATATAAACACTTCAATGAATTTAAAAACGACGACTCTCCGAGCCTGGACAAACAAATATGGCCGAGCTGCTTCTGACTGCCTGATGCACTATATGCTAGAATGCATTATTAGTCACAAGACATCACTTGCTGCTTTGATTGATCAGTGCTGCCCATGCGAGCCACAGCATTGGAACGTGAGGGCAGCATGTAGTCTCTTAGAGTACCAGTTCGCGTTGCCATCTTTCTCACATACCAGCCAACGTAAAAGGGGGCATGGTTTGGGGGGATGTGGCTGAACGCATTTAATTTTATCCTTCACCTAGATCGATTGCACTAACCCCCTCACCCAAGTTTTTATAATATAAAATTCCACCCCCCATAAAGACAACTTTTATAATCCAGCAGCTCAGCCCTAGTATACCTATAAATGATGCAGTCAGATACCCGCGCTACACACTGATAGTGATTACAGTACAGCTACCTCCACTGATCACATGTGGCATTCTCTCAAGAGTCGTCAGTTTTCATTTTTCTTCTCTCTCAGCCCAGACCACCATGAAGTCCTGCAGTCATGAATAGTCTCTGCACACTTTTCCTGTCCTCCTGCTACGGTACTCCCAAATGAACCTCAGCAAATCCTCTCAGTAAACCCTCTGTGCAGCCCCATAAAGTAATAATTCACCCCCTCTTAAGTGATAATCTCCCCCTTGCAAAACTCTGGAAGCATGAGGACATATTATATAGCAGAAATGCTGTATAGTTTACACTAGCTGAATTGCTACAGAAATTCAGTGTTTACAGTTTAGAAACAGATGTCCCATCCACCCCCCTCCCAACTCTAAGAGGTTCTGCAGCAGCTGGGTTACTAAAACCTCTAGGTTTAGAATATCAGATCTTATCTCAGCGTTTGAGTCTCCAGCCCTCAGCTACGGACAATGTCTAGGCAGTGTTTAATGGGCAACCAAATCAAAACTGCACTACGTTGATCACTCCACATTCATACTTTGGCAGTTTGTAATTTGTAGATGATCCAGTAGGTGTCCCTCTGACTGCATTTATACCCTTACAGTATACGCACATCTGTAATATAAGCCACTCAAGGAATTTATAGAATAGATTAAGCTTTATTCATAAACAAAAAAAAATACTTTATCGAATTTTTGCCTAAGACGTATTTTGGAATGAAATGGTGGCCATGTACTTGGAGTACACTTGAAGATATATCTTTGAATTGAAGACAGTATAAAAAGGAAAAGAACATTTAAAAGCATTTGCGGTGCACAATGGAGGGTCCAGCTTCATCGTATTCTGGTTTGCTGATCCACATCTGCTGGAAGGTAGACAGGGAAGCCAGGATGGATCCACCAATCCAGACAGAGTACTTGCGTTCTGGAGGAGCTATGATCTGGAGACAATAGAACAATGTCAGTAACTCAAGGTTGTCAGTTTTCATGAATTTCAGTAGTGTAAAAAAAATTTTAATAAAATCCAGACCCAAGAATAGAGGCATTTCTTGAGGGAGTTTCCTAAAATGAGGAAAGTTGGCTTATACCACATTGGTTTTTTTGGCCTTCCTCTGGATCAACATTGCAGGATAATAGGCTGAGCTAGATGGACATGTCTTTTCAAACTTACATACTATGTTACTATACGGCTTTATTTATAGCACAGTTTTATATTGTTCAGAACCTTAATGACCCCTTAAAGGAGATGTCCCGAGGCAGCAAGTGGGGTTATACACTTCTGTATGGCCATAATAATGCACTTTGTAATATACATTGTGCATTAATTATGAGCCATACAGAAGTTATAAAAAGTTTTTTACTTACCTGCTCCGTTGCTAGCGTCCTGGTCTCCATGGTGCCGACTAATTTTTGGCCTCCGATGGCCAAATTAGCCGCGCTTGCGCAGTCCGGGTCTTCTGCTGTTCTCTATGGGGCTCCGTGTAGCTCCGTGTAGCTCCGCCCCGTCACGTGCCGATTCCAGCCAATCAGGAGGCTGGAATCGGCAGTGGACCGCACAGAAGAGCTGCGGTCCACGGAGGAAGAGGCCATCTTCAGCGGTGAGTAGAGAAGTCACCGGAGCGCCGGGATTCAGGTAAGCGCTGTGCGGGTGGTTTTTTTAACCCCTGCATCGGGGTTGTCTCGCGCCGAACGGGGGGGGGGGTTTAAAAAAAAAAAAACCCGTTTCGGCGCGGGACATCTCCTTTAAGGTTTCAGGACCTGGGTATGACTGCACTCTATAGAGATGCCACGGCATTAGACAGTAGTGTCCATCATCCAGGTGATTAGATTAGGATTGTTTCCATATTATAATTTCATGTTCATAACCGCTCATAGGTACTTTTATTAAAGGAGCTTTCTAGACTAAAGACATTTAGCACTTATCCACAGGATAGGTGATAGATTGCTAGAACCCGCAGTGATCATTAGAATGGCACACCCTAAACAATACTTGTGAATTGAGCATGAATGACCACCGAGCCATTCACTTCTAAGGGAGAACAGTGCGCTATGGCATCTCCATAGACCATGAATGAAGCTGGGTCACACATGCATAATGCCTCTCCATTCAGAAGAGGAAATCAGGGTGCGGTCCAGTGGTCTTTGATAGAAAATGCCCCTTTAAAAGCAAAAGGCTCTTGCAACAAAGATTGACTCCTCCACATTGCTTCATAGTCTATAGATGACCATGTGGTGGGTTATACATTTACACAGTTTATATAAAGCCGTTACTTAGTGTCATATATCTATATAGGGTATCTAGCTTGGAGTTTGCCATCTGTGGCCAAATACTATAGAAGTTCAGTAATGTGCAACTTTTACCTTGATTTTCATTGTGCTGGGAGCCAAAGCAGTGATTTCTTTTTGCATTCTGTCGGCAATGCCAGGGTACATGGTGGTACCTCCTGAAAGTACATTGTTGGCATACAGATCCTTCCTGATATCAATGTCACATTTCATGATGCTGTTGTAAGTGGTTTCATGGATACCAGCAGATTCCATTCCTGTGGATTACAGAGGTTTTACAGGTTAGCATATGACATCACCAAGATATAAGTGGCCCTAACACTTTGAAAACCCCGTAATAAAATGAGAAGTATGAGAATTTGCAGATGTGCGACTATCAGGATATTACACATTTTGTTTATACTAGTCATTTAACCAGTGTCTTAGTTTTAAAGGGGTTGTCTTGTTACCACAAATCCCTTAAATAATGCTCACTGTAGTAAGACTGAGCAGTACTTACCTCTCAGCCACCAGGATCTAGCACTGCAGCCTTACAGTTCTCCCGATGTCTGTTGTGACAGCTGATGTCACCGGAAGTCAGGTGACCACTGTATGGTCATCTGTAGGCTGTCCTGGCGCCAAGGATGTGAGTGCTGCTGCCCGGAGAATGAGCGGTGATGCTGCAGCGGTCACCTGACTTATGGTGTCATCACAAGAGACACTGGGACCACAGCGATGGATCCAGGCGGTGGAGGAGACCAAGTACTGCTCAGTTTGTTCTTTCATTACAGTGAGCGCTATTGAATGGATGTGGTCTAGTTACCAGGGAACCCCTTGAAGGCCTCCTACATATTAGACAATTGTTTTCCAAACCCACCAGTTTTAGCAGGGCTATACTATGTGTTGGGAAATGTCAGGGAAAGTACAAGGCAAGTCAAAAGTCTCCATGCAGCTGTGTTTTGTAGGTCCACGAGCAATGCAATACTGTTGGCAGGAATGTGTGGTCAACATGTCACATGACCAAGACACTCAATGGTCACATCCAATGCAAATTACGCATCCCCATCTTCTTGACCTTTTGAGAGAGTTTTGCAACACAGTCAACAATAACATGTGGTATGAGTTACATTGAATGTCTGGGTCACATGTGTTGACTCACCCTGTTGTATTGAGCAAGTTGCATTTTGATGTCCGATCCTTTAGGTCCCAGGTATTAGACTACCCCTACAGGTGTGACTGCAAGTTTCTCCACCGTTCTACAGGGAGATATGTGCTCACAATCAAAGTATTCATTATATGGGAGAGTTGGGGAAAGAACTGTTGGCTAAACCCCAGTTATGTCCATTGGCAACACAGGAATGGAAAGTTTCCAGGACATCTGATATGTTCATACATCTTAAATATGTTGAACTGTAGATAAACAAATGTCTTCTGAAACCTTAATGCAGCGGTAGTTTGATGGTTCTTGAAAGGTTTTTGTTTTTTTTTGAGGAATACTAACTGTAGGGGGGGTCATTTGTCCCTTGTCACTAGTCACAAATTCCTCATTACATAATGAAGACACATCCTTTGAGCTCACCAATGAAAGAGGGCTGGAAGAGAGTTTCAGGGCAGCGGAACCTCTCATTGCCAATGGTGATGACCTGACCGTCCGGAAGTTCATAACTTTTTTCAAGGGAGGAAGAAGAGGCAGCAGTGGCCATTTCATTTTCAAAGTCAAGAGCCACGTAGCACAATTTCTCCTTGATGTCACGAACAATTTCACGCTCAGCTATACACAGAAGAAGCAATGATTATTCTCTTGTTTCAATTCCCAATTGCAAATGGTCAGTCATGAAAGGTTAGTCTTACCAGTAGTTACAAAAGAATAACCGCGTTCTGTCAAGATCTTCATGAGGTAGTCTGTTAGGTCACGACCAGCCAGATCAAGACGCATTATGGCATGAGGGAGGGCATAACCTTCATAAATTGGTACATTGTGGGTGACACCATCACCAGAGTCAAGTACGATACCTAGAAAGAGGGCATATTAGTCAACTGATGTCTAGGAGAAGCTGTATATGTTTAATGGTCATGTTCATAATACATCACATCTTTCAAGCTATTCATGAATCAATGATACCCCAAAAAAATAGTTTTACTGATTAGATTGGACCCTTCAGCTGACACTTCCAGATAAAAAAAAGAGGTACATAGATGTTGTCAGAAGCAGTTTGTCTACAATTGAATTAACTTTGATTCCAGTTCTGGCTTTTACTTACCAGTTGTACGGCCAGAAGCATATAGGGATAGCACCGCCTGGATAGCAACATACATTGCTGGTACGTTGAAGGTCTCAAACATAATCTGCAAAGAGAGCACATCTTGTGAGATTATGCCTACAACAACTTGGCAAGAAAACCCAAACATGCCTAGAAGACCCCTAAAGTCATAGAGATAGGCCGCCTGCAGACGGCCGGATCAGATCCCGCTGTGAGAATTCTCGCAGGATGCGGAGACCGGTGGCTCCCCTGATCCCATCTCTGCTATGCGCTGGCTGCAGAGCTGGCCCATCACTACTGACGTTTTTGAAGTGGCATGCTGCGATTTTTTTTAAATTTGTTTTTTTTTACCCGCGTGTGTTTTCATGCAGACAAATCGCAGCTGTGTGCATAGGATTGTGTTTTTTTAATGCAATCCTTTTGGCAGCGGGTACGGGCGGAAATTCTGTGGGAAATCCAGCTGCAGAATTTCCGCCCGTGTGCAGGGGACCTTAAACTTACAAAATAAGTTACATATACACTGACTCAACAGCAACTCTATTAGAGTCACTGGTCCTCACAGAGTGTAGCCATAGAGGGCCAGCAGGGCACGTACCCTAGGTGTTGGCACGTTAACAAGCCATTGTGTTTTGGCAATGATATAAAGATTCAGGGATAAGGCTAAATCTTTGCTCCAGGTGACCTATGGCCTAGCTACGCTTCTACTTTTGTACTTATTTTGATATTCATCTAATTGTACAAATCAAGTTGTAGATGGAAAATTGAGGATGTATATGATATTACCTGGTCAGTGATAGATTTAGAAAATGCATATTTGAAAACTGTACATCGTTATTTTACCTGGGTCATTTTTTCACGGTTAGCTTTGGGATTCAATGGAGCCTCTGTGAGAAGGGTTGGGTGTTCCTCTGGGGCCACACGCAATTCATTGTAGAAACTGTGATGCCAGATCTTTAAAATAAATGAAAGATTCATTGAATATAAAAGTGTATTAGAAATAACCTGTCCATCCAACACTGCCTAAGGCCTGCAGTCTACATACTATTTATAAAGGCCCAGACATTATAGGCTTATTATAATAAACATAGTAATTAAACTATAGGATATCATTGCTGGTAAAAGGTACCTTCTCCATGTCGTCCCAGTTTGTGATGATGCCATGTTCAATAGGGTACTTCAGTGTGAGGATACCTCTCTTGCTCTGAGCTTCATCACCAACATAGCTGTCCTTCTGACCCATACCTACCATCACACCCTGTGTAAGGAGGAGAACAGATCAGACAAACTGTTTGTACAATGCAGTAGAGTCATTAAAAGGGTAGTAATAATTGGTGGTCTAGTCCCAAAAATTTGCACTATTCCAGGGGCATAAAACTATGATCTGCTATTAGTGTTTATGGAACTCTTCGTATGATACCCATTGTAGATAGACTGCAAGAAATTTGGATAATCTCTTAGAAGGCACTACGTATTCTTGTGTATATCCAATAAGTGTAGGGAACCTTTACAGGCAAAGCTCCCTGGGAAACAGTATGCAGATTAGCTTTCTTTCAGAAGGATGAAAATGGTCTCTAGTGCCACTTACAGGTAGCTACAATGTAGGTCACCATCTAACCAATTAAAAACCCTTAAAACATGACCAGGGATATCTTGTAGTTCATCTAATGCAGTGATACACAACTCCAATCCTCAAGGCAGCCCAACAGGTTAGGTTTTCTGGATTTCCTCAGTATTGCACAGGTGCTATAATTATTGTCAGTGCCTCAGGTGGTGTTACTGTATGATCTCCTAAAAACATGACTTGTTGGGGTCCTTTGGAGGACTGGAGTTGTGCAACCCTGATCTAATGTACCCAACTTCAGCCAGTAGAACTGACTTACTGCTATGATTTGTGTGCATAGATGAACATCAATCTACATCTGTTTGTTGCTCTGCTAGTCAAGATGAGATCCTAGGAAGAGTACGGTACACTTTTTAATAGTCTAGTGTCATAAGATCAATAGTGGGATTCAGAATGAAAGTGTAGAGAAGGATCGCAAATACTATAGGAAAAAGTCATATGCAACGTTTTATAAGTGCTATTAGAAATTGGATGGTGGGCAGTAAGAGTACTGCAATAAGGTTATACTAAATACTCTGCAGAGGAATGGAACAGAATGCCATCATTAAAGGATTCCTTTATACCTGATGCCTGGGGCGACCCACGATGGAAGGGAATACAGCTCTCGGAGCATCATCCCCAGCGAAGCCAGCCTTACAAAGTCCAGAACCATTGTCGCACACCAATGCAGTAGTATCTTCTTCGTCGCACATTTTGTTTTGTTATAACTTACTCAAGACTCTCAAACAAGAAACCTGTGGAGGGAAAATACAGGATATAAATACATTTAGAAACATCTCAGGACATTGTATTGTATACTAAGGAAGCAAATCTAGACATTAATGGCCGACTATCTACATACTAAAAATATATGCAGCAGATCCCATATCACTTATCAGTCTTTGACCTATAATGCTGAGGTATCAGCCATGAGCTTAAGTTGAAGGTGTTGTCCCAGAAACCTTTAAGGCCTCATTCACAGGGGTGTAGATATGCTCCATATTATGCGTGTATTTATCACATGCGTAATATGGAGCATTGAATAGCCATTTGCATTGGGGCATTCAGGCCTGTGTGGAGAAAAGGCAATAGGTGGTGAATACACAAGCGACATTCGTATTTGCACATAAAGGCAAATGGGACCTGCTTACAGTTTTTTTGCGCAAGGGAAAAATGCAGTTACATTTCAGTCCATGAATACACTACGTATTTACGCTTTGAAAACGGCAAACACTAAGTCATACAAGTTGGGTTGAGCAACTGGAACCCTCACTTGTTCTACCAAGTCAATTGTAGACTGTTTTCTAAAAAGGTACTAAGGCTCATCAACTATTTGGGCAGAATTGGGCTTCCCATTCATTTCTATGAACTGGAATGGCTTATTCTCAGCTAAGCAGACTCCTAACAATTCTAATTTATTCAAAAGTTAAAAGGGTATTCTTATCTCAGACAAACATTTCTGAGATGCTAATATAAAGGTGCTCTATGCAGCCACCGGTGGCTGGGATTATGGAAATAGGCAATAACTACCATAGAAATGAATGGGAGTTCTAGAAACTGTGGCAAGTGCTGCTCCGGAGAGGTGGAAACAGTATTGCTTGCTGTGCTGCCTCCTGCTTATGCAACTCCCATTCCCTTCTATGGAAACATCATAAGACAGTCACTTCAACAGTTTCCATAATCCAGGCAGGAGGAGGCGAGGTCAGGAGTGGGGGGAGGGGCAATTACAGAAATGGGTGCGGCTCCTGGAGGTGGACCTACACCTATTAGCCATTTATGGCATATTCTCTGGATATGCCATAGAGGTCAGAGATTGGGACTACCCCTTTATTTAAAGGGTGGTTTCACGGAAAACATTGCTGCCAGATGAAGTGTGCTTAATAATTCCCTACATCTAACAAGTAGTGCATTCGTTTGCAGCATTCCCTCATATTGAACTTTTTTTTGATCCATGGCATCTTTATTTATAGTATTTACAAGTAAGTGCATGAAATTCAAGCTACAGAAAAATGCCCCAAAAACCCCGTATATGGAGGAAGCCTATAAAGGAATTTTTGGTTTGATCATTCTAAGCTGTTAGGTAAAATATAGGCCAAAACTTTAATATTTTTATTTTGGGGTAACTCAATGCATTTTATTTTATAACTATATCAGGTCTTTGCTAATACCACTGTTCCAGTGCAGGGAAAAGCAAGTATAACAACCTTACATTTCCTCGAAAAGGTGTGACTTACTTTATAGTCCCACAACACTGTGCAAGAAATTCCCTGTGGGAAATTCCCATCACCTGCACTAACCACACCCTACAATGATATCACATGGCTATATTGCAATTTAACACTTTAAGGGCTCATTTACATGAGCACAGTTGTGCAGCACATGAAGTGCACAACTTTTGCGTGCGTAATGCAACAGTTAGGACCCACTGATCTGAATAAGTTCACTTGAGCATATATCTTTTCACACTATGTATAATCACATGAAATAAATAAACAAACAGCACTCCTATCTTGGTGCATATTACAGACCATAGAAGCCCATTGACATCAATGGGCATGCATAAATCTGCGTGAAATATGTAGGAAGCCTGTGTGTTTAGGCACAAAATCAATGTGGACATTTAGAAACAAGAAAAAAAATTAATGTGTAACATACTGAAGTGCTTCAACAAGTTAGCGTGTATTTCACAGTAGAAATGAGTCATGTGAAAACCCCTTATAAACCGTCTGTTACTCTATCTTGTTTTCCCACTTGATGTTAAAAAAAAAATCCAAAAGAAAAAAAAAAGAGTGCTTAAAGTAAAGTATGAGAATGCAGAACTTGTAAGACACTCTGCAGGCATTGCTTTCCTAGATGCCCGACATGAATGAAGTGACTGCGCAAAACATCCATTTCCTAATTAGGAAATAGTCTGTCAAACGTCTGTTTTGGGAGCAGAATTCCAGGTCAGGGGTTTTGCTCGTTCAAACTCACATCCAAGACTTGCTGCCAGCCAAATGAAAAAAAAAGTCAACAGGGGAGGAGCATAGAAAAAAAAATGTTGTAGAATTTAGAGAACTACTACAAGCGCAAGCCATATTTAGTCATAGACCACCAAACCTATGAGTTGAGTTGCTGTTTCACATAAATCAAGATATCAGCAGAGGAATGCAGGTAAAACCTGTTGCGTTACCAGAACTTTGACTATCCACAACAGTAGCCGCACAATCAAGTTCAGCTCTGCTGCATCTAAACTTATGATGTTGCTAATAAAAAGTTACACCTCCTGTTAGACTCATCTAAAGTCCAGGCCTCTCTTCTAGCAATCAACAGACCATAACCAAGAACATAACCACCAGCTTTTAGAGCTGTGCTCCTTATATCACATAACCCTTATTTACAGCAGTTGTTACACCTTAACACACATCTGCTTTGCTGCACAGTCAGTCATTTCCAGGCAACAAATAGTTAAGCATCTGATTCCAGTTCTCTTTGGAGATGAGTTCCCAAAGTTTAACCATACCTCCAAAATGCATGCACTGACTAAGCAGACAGATGTAGCAGTGCTGAGATTGTCATTTGGGGTGAATTGTTTCCATCTCATCAGTTTGTGAAGTCATTATTAATAGCACTTTGTGACAAACTCAGCTCTGCTACATCGTTTTCTTAGCCATTCCATAACTTTTAATGCATATAAAAGTTTATAAAAGCAACAAAGTAAAACTACTGTTTAAAGAAGTAATGCAGTCAGCCTTGTAGCTACACTATAGAGCCAAACCCATTGCAGAGGTAATCAAGGCTCAGCACATCAGGGACTGGGTAGCACTTACCCTGACGGTGCTTTGCTGGGGTTAGCTGCTCCGGGATGGTGCAGTGGAAATCTGGAACATGTTTGACTATATAGTCTGTTGGCCTGTTCCCCTCCCACCAGCTTCCCAAAGAAGGAGCACAGACAGACTTCAACTCCATCTCTCACTCTAACACATCCATATAGGGACCTCAAGACAAAAACCTCTAATCTGGGTGGATGAGGACCCTGGGTCTCTTCCATTACATTCCATTATAGTACTCAAGAAACAGGAGGAGATTTCAGCTGTGGAATATAAACAAAATGTAACAATTCAGGACAGCTGGTAAAATATTGCACTACCGACAGGCCACCCCTGGCATCTAGGAAACCTTCTTCCATACAGGGCAGATATAGTGTACGGCTGATGGCAGAAAGGTATTGCATGCACTGTGAATGTAGGAGTTAATATAGGAATCCGATCTCCAAAAAGGGAGTGACACAGAAATCCCAGCAGTGGTTGCATCAAGCATGCCAACAATACATAGCTACAGCTCTTCTGGAGGCTCTTATTGTGCACATTTCCACTTTTACCTATGGAAGCCTTTAATTCCATATAATCCAGCTAAAGACAGTTGCAACTACCTAATAGCACCAACTCTGTAGGGCACATTATTTAGAGATCTCTCACCCAATAGTCAATGCGGCCTTTAACCCATTCACAAGTGCTAATTTTTGTGTTAGCTTCTCCCTACTTTTTGACTTAGGCCAGTCTCACACAAACAAGTTGGATTCCGCATGCGGAAGCCTGCAGCGGAATCCGGTTCTGACCTTAGACGGCGACTTTGCGTACCGTCGCCTTGGATGATCGCCGTTGGTCATGCACCAATGACATGGGTACCTGTGGCCTATCCACAATGTTAATTGCGGATGGGCTGCAGGTAGGATAGCTTTCATTGACTTCAATGGAAGCCATCTGTGCGGCTTCTGCACAAACATAGAACATTCTGCGATTTTAAAGCCACTCGCAGAAATCGCAATTGCTATTCGCTCATCTGAGTGGACATGCGAATGTTCTATTATTTCAATGGGTGTGGAATATAGCGGATCGTCCGCATGGGTGACAATCGTGGATTCCACAATTGAAATCTGGTCATGCGCGACCCGCCTTAGGATGCAGGTTGAATGCAGTTTTTATCTCATTTATCAGCATTTGGGGATTGGTACAGTGTCCTATCTAAACTGTGTGCTCTGAAAAGGAAATAGTTAAAACGTCACAATAATGAGACAAATAAGGCTGCCTGTCCACGGACGTTTTTACGTTGCGTTTCCTACTGCGATAATCCGGCCGCGGGGAACGCAGCCCCCCTGTCCCAGAGCGGAGAATCATAGCTCACTGCTGGATCTCACTGCTGAGATCCATCTGCCGGCTCCTGCTCCCGGGCAGCGACTCCCACAGCATAGATCTATTGCGGGATATCGCAACGCCCAAATTTTAAAGGGACTTTTAACACAGGACGGAATTAGGCCGCAGGATGCAGCTAAATCTGCAGTTGCAATAATATTCTATAACCAGAAAGCGCCAGAGATAAATGTAAAAAGTTCTTTGCGTAGTCTCACCTGGTGTGGACAGCTCAGTACCCTAAGGTACCAGCTGCCTCACCTTTGGTATAGTGGAGGTGGAACGCACACACGAGCTGACTCGATCAGGTGATAGGACTGACTCGGTCAGCTGATGAGGCACGTTTAGGCATGATGACATTACAATAACGCGCGCAGGGCCGCCCCCCCCCCCCCCGTACCATCGGGACAAGCGGAGAACGCCGTGGCAAGAGAAATAGGTAAATGACATATGTATATAACATATGTTATATACCATTGTATGACTTGAAAAAGGTGCATGTAGCACCGAAGCGCGTTGCCTTACATTTTATGATTGCTGAATAAAGAAGAGGACGTTTATACAGTATTCCGGCTGATTGGAAAATCACTTGAGGTATCTGGAATAGGAGGGGGTTCTGTGGACATCATATCCCCCTCCTCCAAAGTAAGTTTCATTTGTTTGGCAGAAACGTCTATGGAAAGAAACATCTACAATGAACTGGTGAACCCTATGAGTGCAGGTCTTTATGACAAAATCTGCAGTTGTGGAATTCCACACCAAGATCCACAGGTCTAACTGCGCATTTTGATGCGGAATTGCAGGCAGGTTTTAAGCCTTTTTCAATTCCAAAGCAAAATCCACAGGTAGCCAGCGGATTTTGCTGTGGAATTTATCAAGTCTTGTAGAGCATTGTGCAGCTCACTCTGTCCCGTGTGAAAGGTCATTTTGAACCGATATTTGGCTTTTTGCACATATTACACACACACGTAGGACAGAAGGTAGCTTCATATACCGTATAGTGTGCAGCTGTAAGGGGGAGAAGGTTATTATGGTTTTATGTTAAATATCATTTTTTTTTTTTTTTAATTCTTTAGGGCTCCTTCACACGGGTGTATTTGCGCATGCAAAATTGGCGCAATACACAGATATAGAACCCATTCATTTCAGTGGGTTCATTAACATTTCTGTATTTTACATGTGTATTTCAGTTGTGCAAAAGAAAATGCAGCGTACTCCCCTTTTCTGTACATTTTGTACACCAAAGGTCCCCATAGACGTCAATTGAGGTGCACAAATGGAACACATCTGGTCTACATTGGACGACGTAGCCATTTCAATTGGTGCATCTTTTTTTTCCACATGCAAATGATCATACCTTATAGGCAGGAAAAGTACAGTAAAATACTCCAATGCACTAAAAAGCATTGTTCATTCTGCAAATATGTGCACATGCTCAATGTGTGAAGGAGCCTTTACTGTACCTTTAAGTTGGGGCAGACCAAAGCAACCAACCATTAGTGGGAAAGCTACAGGAAGTAGATTCAGAATCAGTGAGCTGTAGATGGGAGTGGCGCAGGAGCGTCTCCTAAAATGCGGTGCCTGTGAACTGCAATAGTCCTACAGACTGCAAGGCCCCCGAGAAGTTCCTAGACAGTTTGACCACATGAACAGTGTTGTGGATGTTCCGGTGCAAATGGACTCTAGTATAAAACTCTGCTATAACAAACCGCTTTCTTCATTCCCCTTCCTGTTTCCAGCGGTCCAGTTGCTACAGGCAAAGATACTTCAACATAAATTGGCTATTCTGCTGTTTCAAATGTAAAAGGCGTCAAATTCTGCATAGATGGCACCGCCTCTGGAGTTGGAAGTTACCCGCATACTCTCTGGTGCTCTCCCAGTAGATGGGCCAGTTCAGTCTATGACCCTTCCTAGGAATGTTCTGGCCAGAACCATGAGGCCTTGTTGACCCCTCTGTCCACAAAAGGAGAAAAGGGGGTCATGACTGGCTTAATGGAACGGGCCCTGTGGTCCCAAACACCTGCAGCTAATATACATTTCAGAGTAAGGGTGCTATTACATGAGCGCCATTGCCAAGCTGTCCTTGGACTTCCAGGTTCAGCCCGGCATTCATGGAGGCAGTGGAAATGCTAGCGGCGGCCGCTAGTGCTCATGTAATAGGACTGAAAAGACAGTGTTTACCTTTATGTATATCATATAATATACATTGTATATACATTGTAATTTATATGTATTATTGTAAATTTTAAGGGTGAACTCACACACGGCAGCAATAATCTGCCATGGGCAAATTCAGCGCAAAATCTGCATGTCGCAAATGTGGATTTTGATGTAGATTTGCAAAGGAGAAAATCTGCTGCAAATTTGTAGCAAATGCACATCAATCTGCATATAAGACATGCAGCTTTCGTGGTGGACTTGTGGTTGGTTGATTTTTCCCTAAGGCCTCTTTCATACTGGCTACAAAATCATGGCTACAAAGTGCATGTATGTGAAGCCTTGGGTTTCCAATGGGTTCTTTCACATGAGAGATGATTGGTAGCCTGAAGGAACTCACTGGAAACCATGAGCTTCACATACAGGCGTTTTGTAGCGATGATTTTGTAGCGAGATATTGTAGCCCATGTGAAAGCGGTCTAAGGGTAAGTACATATAGTCCGGCACTGCATGAGGTCAAAACTGCACCCATCCATGGTGGCCAATGACCACACAATTTTTCCTGCCTTGGAGCTTGAAGCTACGCCTCTGCCTCTTAGAGCTTCCTATCTCCTTGACAAGGTTATTCAGGTAGTTGTACTTTTTGTTGGTCACAACAAACTTAGCGTAGAGTGTCTGTCTCATATCTTTGCCTCTTTCACCTTTTTATGGCGTCCCCAATATGACAGTTGGGCATTTACTGGCATCTTCAGGTACATGCACAACATTTCACTTACATGGGACTTGTCCTCACAAGGCCCTGATCACCAGTTATCATAAAGCTTCTTGCAACTCAGTACCATATGTCCTATATAGTGGATATGTGAAGAAAAAGGAGGCATGGTGCTGCTGTCCTTGAGGGGTGGATCCAGAATGGTAAAGTTAATTAAATTAATTAGTGCTATGTGTTACAGAGTTGAACAGACTGCTTTGTCAACATGTTGCCTGAGGAAGGAGTTTGTCAACTCTGTAACACATAACCCTAATAAAATTATAGTTAGCACTCTAGATCCGCTCCCCAAGGACAGCAGGAGGGCTGCAACCCTTTTATTTTGCATAGTGCTTTTCTTGCAGATAGATAACAGCAGCTTCTACATTAGCGGGGTATAGCTATAGGGGGTGTAGAGGTAACCATCTCACCTGAGACCAGGTAACTGTAGGGGACAAAAGAGCCCTTTGTTACATAAGTAGTTAATCAGTATTATAAGTAGCAAGTAGTAGGTGACAGGCTCCTTTACAGATATACCTATACTGCTGGACTCTAATATAGTAATTGATTTTTATAGTCTTGGCGATGCCTATGTCATCTCGTCCCTAAAAGCCTGAGGCAGTGTGAGTGGCTGTCTCATCGGTGTCCTGCACAGGTGTAATTCGCTCCTCCACTTGGTAGTCAGCTACCTGCATGGTGAGAGGATGCATCTATATGCACTCCTCATTCAGCACGTAATGGCCGTTTTCTGTGATTCTTTTTATTTTTTTTTAATATTTCCCCTTCTGTGATGCATTTATATTAGTGTAGGGACCTACTACAACGCAAGGAACCGTGAAGTGGTTAGTGGGCTCATGTATCTTGGCCAAAATCCAACCAATGCCTTGCATTTATTATCTATCATTCACATGCAGTGTGGCTTTAAGACTCCAGGGGGAGCCCAGGGTGGCAGTACCAATGTGGTTCAAATAAGGGAGATGGAATAAATCCTCCACAGTGCCACCTATTGAAAGGCAGCATTCCTTCGAGTCAAAGTGGGACTTTTTATACAAGTCTTGTTACAATGACTGGGAATCAAAAGCAAAGCCAGACTCCATGTACATACAGCTGTTTCCGGGTTATTGCCCATCATCAGTGTACAGTAGGAGTCTGGCTTTTGCTAGTGAGAGGCCTGGGACAATGTGGTTCACTAATGGATATGCAGGGCAACCCGCCGAATTATCATGGCGTCATTAATAAGTTGCTGGTCTGCATGGTGAACTACATATATCAGAATGGTCTGGCACCCTGTATCCACTATGTGTGGGAGTATACGCCAAGCATCCACCCCCCTCATTATCAGGAGGCAGTGTGAGTGGCTGTCTCATCGGTGTTCTGCACAGGTGTAATTCGCTCCTCCATTTGGTAGTTTGCTACCTGCATGGTGAGAGGATGCATCTATATGCACTCCTCACTCAGTAAGTAATGGCCGTTTTCTGTGATTGTTTTTAATTTTTTTTAATATTTCCCCTTCTGTGATGCATCCCTAAAAGCCTCAATTATCTGCTAAAATGCTGAAGTAAGTACATTATATAATAGTATTCTTTATTTCTATAGCACCAAGATATTCTGCAGCACTTTACAAATCAGAAGGAACATGAACACACAAGATCGGACATTATTAGACTAATGAACAATTTGATTAATAGGAGTGAGGATCCTGCTCACAAGAGCTTACAATCTATGAGAAAGTAGGGGTAACACAAGAAGTACAAGGGCTTGTTCTGTTTAAAGGTCCAGCCATGTTTTATATAAACAAAGTACCATACATACAGCTGTATGAGCTAATCAAGCTAGTATCTATAGTATATATGTATAGATGTAAAGTGCATTATGGTGTAAGGGGTGTGAGACATACAGTGGAATGAAGCGATCGGTTGGACACTAACATTGTACAAGTTTCTGATGCTCAAACCTGGGCTATGGACTGTGTTAAAGGGACATTAGATGTGAATACAGGAAGCATCTCTTTTAAGAGACTGTATTGGAGTGTTAACTCCTAAGGGAAAGCCGTGTCAATGTGCCATATATTCCATAACTGAACATGGTGCTGATAATAGTTGAGTGCTATTAATATTGTACTTCTGGAATTATTTTTCTATTGTGCACAAAGGATAATTCTTAGGATCTAGTTAGCCGTAGTTAGTGACAGGTGATGCTAAGTAAAATGTTTTAATTGTGCAACCATTATTACTATACTATTACTGTTCATTACTATTTCTGTGTTTATCAATAAACATTGTAAACTTTGATTACTCCATCTGCTGCATTGTATCCTGAATCTTGCGTTGCACCACCACCCAGGACAGTGTGAAGTTAGGATTAAGGAGAAATTTAGACTAAGGTCATTAGCAAAGTGCAGAGCACAGATAAGGTGATAGACAGTAGAGATGAGCGAGCATACTCGCTAAGGGCAATTACTCGATCGAGCATTGCCCTTAGCGAGTACCTGCCCCATCGGAAGAAAAAATTCGGGTGTCGGCGGTGGGCAGGGAGCGGCGGGGGAGAGCGGGGAGGAACGGAGGGGAGATCTCTCCCCCCTCCCCCCTGCTCACTGCCGCAACTCACCGCTCACCCACGCTGACAGCTGAACCTTTTCTTCTGAGCAGGCAGGTACTCGCTAAGGACAATGCTCGATCGAGCGATCAGGGAAGAGATATAGGGAGGGACAGCATTGTGGAGACCTTTATGGATGAGAGCAAGGAGTTTGAATAGTATTCTATAATGGACGGGCAACCAGTTCAGTGACTGGCTCAGGGCGGAGACATTAGTGCAGCGATTGGGCAAAAAGTTAAATCTGGCTGCAGCATTATATGCTCTGTTCTCTAAACTATGACGATAATACGAAGGACATGATGGATCTACTGCTGTTTACTGAAAAGATCTCATCTCTGATGCTCTGTTCTCACCATGTAGGTATGCTAGTAATGTTCTCCACAAGTAATAAACTCTCTGGTCATTTCTTTATACTAGTTTTACTTTATTGGTTTTCTCTAGCTCAACTGTAAAATGAAGAAGTACAGAGTAAGTAAGTAAAGCAAAAAGATAACTATCTTAATACAATGCATGAAAGCAAATATTGTGAAAGGAGCATCCAAATAGCATAAATACATAAGGGTGGCCATACACATTAGATAGAAGTAGGTTGATGGTTGAACAAGTAATCATCTGGTAGACAATTGTTTTGGAGAGTCAGCCATACACATTTTAATCCATATTGGCAGTTACAGTTGTTCAAACTGGCCATACATATTCAATGCAGAGACACAGCAGAAAAAAACTACTGGTGGCTCGGCGCAACGCTCCAGGAGCAATCAAACACTTAAAAAGATTAGGTCAAAACTTTTCCTTTATTTGATTATATAAGCAACTTGCATCGGAAAACGTGTTTCAGGGCAAAACCACTTCATCAGGTCAGCTGGATTATATACTGTCAGAGACTTGAGGAGCTTGAGGTCCCAACTGTTGGGAAGAATACCGGGGTCCAAAATGCGTTTTCCAATACTGGTTGCTTAAAATATCAAATAAAGGAGAAATTTTAACCAAATCATTCTAAGCATTTGATTTCTCCTGGAGCGTTGCGCCGAACCACCAGTTGTTTTTTGTTGTGTCTCTCCATTCACCCATGCCCACTTAGATAGAGCAGTATATGGTTGGCAGCATTTCCATAATATCTTGCACATTCAAAAGCCCATATGGCCCTTGCCTATTTTGAGACACTCGTACCATACGAGTTTTGCTCCACTCCATCTTCTCTTCTACATCCATACATGTTCAATGACACTGTGTGATGGACAACGAAAAATCTTTATTGAGGGTCATTCTTTCACAGAAATGTCTTTTAGGGCTTGGTCAGACAAGCGTGGTTTACATTCTGCTAAGCAACGTGTAAACCACGTTCCTGTCATCCGGAAAAAGATTGCGTGACCAGGCTGTCTGTAGCTCCAAGGAGTAGCCCAGTCACACATCCGTGGTGTGGGCAGACTGATTCCACAGGTCCCATAGGAGCCTATGGTAAGCACCCAGGACAGCGCGCACCACGGAGTTGACAGGCAAGTCTCTGTCCATTCTTCTTTAGAAGCGCAGATTCTCTGCTTCTAAAAGGGGTTCGTGTGAGCACTTCCATGGCAACCTATTGGTTGCTATAGAAGCATGGTTTACACGCTGCTGTAGCAGCGTGTAAACAGCGCTCGTCTGACTGAACCCTTATGCACAAAAGCTCTGTTGTCCAACAGATATTGGATGAAAATTTCAAACACGACCGACTTCCTTCCAGATTATGACTATCTACCATTAGCTGGCTAAAATGATTGTTCATTGTTGAAATTCACCAGACGAAGTCATTCATTTTCATTAATTTTAGTCTAATGTGCATGGGCACTTATGTGAGAACACCCCTACTACTGCACAGTGTCCTCTAAGATCCTAATAAGTCAATGTTTCTATAAACTTAATTGGTGTCCATTAGAGATGAGCGAACACCAAAATGTTCGGGTGTTCGTTATTCGGAACGAACTTCCCGCGATGCTCGAGGGTTCGTTTCGAACAACGAACCCCATTGAAGTCAATGGGCGACCAGAGCATTTTTGTATTTCGCCGATGCTCGCTAAGGTTTTCATGTGTGAAAATCTGGGCAATTCAACAAAGTGATGGGAATGACACAGCAACGGATAGGTCAGGCGAGGGGCTACATGTTGGGCTGCATCTCAAGTTCACAGGTCCCACTATTAAGCCACAATACCGGCAAGAGTGGGCCCCCCCCCCCTCCCAACAACTTTTACTTCTGAAAAGCCCTCATTAGCATGGCATACCTTTGCTAAGCACCACACTAGCTACAACAAAGCACAATCACTGCCTGGATGACACTCCACTGCCACTTCTCCTGGGTTACATGCTGCCCAACCGCCCCCCCTCCCCCCCCATAGCGCACACCAAAGTGTCCCTGGGCAGCCTTCAGCTGCCCTCATGCCACACCACGCTCATGTCTATTTAGAATTGCGTCTGCCATGATGAGGGACCGCAGGCACACACTGCAGAGGTTGGCACGGCTAGGCAGCGACCCTCTTTAAAAGTGGCGGAGCGATAGCCCACAATGCTGTACAGAAGCAATGAGAAATAGAATCCTGTGCCACCGCCATCAGGAGCTGCACACGTGGGCATAGCAATGGGGAACCTATGTGCCACACACTATTCATTCTGTCAAGGTGTCTGCATGCCCCAGTCAGACCGGGCTTTTTAATTCATAGACACAGGCAGGTACAACTCCCTATTGTGAAGTCCCTGTCGACCCACAGCATGGGTGGCTCCCTGGAACCCACCGGCGGTACACAGAAATATCCCATTGCATTGCCCAACACAGCTGAGGTAGTAATGGCGTGCTTAATGCAGGTGGGCTTCGGCCCACACTGCATGCCCCAGTCAGACTGGGGTTCTTTATAAGTGTACAGATGTAGTAAAAACTCCGTGTGCACCTACAGCATGGGTGGGTGCCAGGAAGCCACCGGCGGTACATAGAAATATCCCATTGCATTGCCCAACACAGCTGAGGTAGTAATGTCGTGCGTAATACAGGTGGGCTTCGGCCCACACTGCATGCCCCAGTCAGACGGGTTCTTTAGAAGTGTACAGATGTATTAAAAACTCCGTGTGCACCTACAGCATGGGTGGCTCCCTGGAACCCACCGGCGGTACATAAAAATATCCCATTGCATTGCCCAACACAGCTGAGGTAGTAATGTCGTGCTTAATGCAGGTGGGCTTCGGCCCACACTGCATGCCCCAGTCTGACTGGGGTTCTTTACAAGTGGACACATGTAGGTTAAACTCCCTGTGGACCCACTGCCTGGGTGGGTGCCAGGAAGCCACCGGCGGTACATAGAAATATCCCATTGCATTGCCCAACACAGCTGAGGTAGTAATGTCGTGCGTAATACAGGTGGGCTTCGGCCCACACTGCATGCCCCAGTCAGACTGGGGTTCTTTAGAAGTGGACACATGTATTAAAAACTCCGTGTGCACCTACAGCATGGGTGGCTCCCTGGAACCCACCGGCGGTACATAAAAATATCCCATTGCATTGCCCAACACAGCTGAGGTAACGTCAGCTGTAATGCAGGTGGGCTAAAAATTAATTTGATTACACTGTAGGCGAGGGCCCACAAAAATTGCTGTATCAACAGTACTAATGTACATCCCAAAAATTGGCCATGGCCAGCCAAGAGGGCAGGTGAAACCCATTAATCGCTTTGGTTAATGTGGCTTAAGTGGTAACTAGGCCTGGAGGCAGCCCAGTGTAACGAAAAATTGGTTCAAGTTAAAGTTCCAATGCTTTTAAGCGCATTGAAACTTATAAAAATTGTTCTGAAAAATTATTTGAGTGAGCCTTGTGGCCCTAAGAAAAATTGCCCGTTTGGCGTGATTACGTGAGGTTTCAGGAGGAGGAGCAGGAGGAGGAGGAGGAGGAATATTAGACACAGATTGATGAAGCAGAAATGTCCCCGTTTTGGATGTTGAGAGAGAACGTAGCTTCCATCCGCGGGTGCAGCCTACGTATTGCTTACGTATCGCTGCTGTCCGCTGGTGGAGAACAGAAGTCTGGGGAAATCCAGCCTTTGTTCATCTTGATGAGTGTTAGCCTGTCGGCACTGTCGGTTGACAAGCGGCTATGCTTATCTGTGATGATTCCCCCAGCCGCACTAAACACCCTCTCCGACAAGACGCTAGCCGCAGGACAAGCAAGCACCTCCAGGGCATACAGCGCTAGTTCAGGCCACGTGTCCAGCTTCGACACCCAGTAGTTGTAGGGGGCAGAGGCGTCACCAAGGATGGTCGTGCGATCCGCTACGTACTCCCTCACCATCCTTTTACAGTGCTCCCGCCGACTCAGCCGTGACTGGGGAGCGGTGACACAGTCTTGGTGGGGAGCCATAAAGCTGGCCAGGCCCTTAAAGACTGTTGCACTGCCTGGGATGTACATGCTGCTCGATCTACGCACATCCCCTGCTACCTTGCCCTCGGTACTGCGCCTTCTGCCACTAGCGCTGTCGGCTGGGAATTTTACCATCAGCTTGTCCGCAAGGGTCCTGTGGTATAGCAACACTCTCGAACCCCTTTCCTCTTCGGGAATCAGAGTGGGCAGGTTCTCCTTATACCGTGGATCGAGCAGTGTGTACACCCAGTAATCCGTCGTGGCCAGAATGCGTGCAACGCGAGGGTCACGAGAAAGGCATCCTAATTCCTAACATGAAGTCAGCCATGTGTGCCAGGGTACCTGTACGCAACACATGGCTGTCTTCACTAGGAAGATCACTTTCAGGATCCTCCTCCTCCTCCTCCTCCTCCTCCTCAGGCCATACACGCTGAAAGGATGACAGGCAATCAGCCGGTGTACCGTCAGCAGCGGGCCAAGCTGTCTCTTCCCCCTCCTCCTCATCCTCCTCATGCTCCTCCTCCTCCTCCTGTACGCGCTGAGAAATAGACAGGAGGGTGCCCTGACTATCCAGCGGCATACTGTCTTCCCCCGCCCCCGTTTCCGAGCGCAAAGCAGCTGCCTTTATGGTTTGCAGGGAATTTCTCAAGATGCATAGCAGAGGAATGGTGACGCTAATGATTGTAGCATCGCCGCTCACCACCTGGGTAGACTCCTCAAAATTACCAAGGACATGGCAGATGTCTGCCAACCAGGCCCACTCTTCTGAAAGGAATTGAGGAGGCTGACTCCCACTGCGCCGCCCATGTTGGAGTTGGTATTCGACTATAGCTCTACGTTGTTCATAGAGCCTGGCCAACATGTGGAGCGTAGAGTTCCACCGTGTGGGCACGTCGCACAGCAGTCGGTGCACTGGCAGCTTAAAGTGATGTTGCAGGGTGCGCAGGGTGGCAGCGTCCGTGTGGGACTTGCGGAAATGTGCGCAGAGCCGGCGCGCCTTTACGAGCAGGTCTGACAAGCGTGGGTAGCTTTTCAGAAAGCGCTGAACCACCAAATTAAAGACGTGGGCCAGGCATGGCACGTGCGTGAGGCTGCCGAGCTGCAGAGCCGCCACCAGGTTACGGCCGTTGTCACACACGACCATGCCCGGTTGGAGGCTCAGCGGCGCAAGCCAGCGGTCGGTCTGCTGTGTCAGACCCTGCAGCAGTCCGTGGGCCTCTTATCGCCTAAGCTGAGTAGTTTCAGCACGGCCTGCTGACGCTTGCCCACCGCTGTGCTGCCACACCGCGCGACACCGACTGCTGGCGACATGCTGCTGCTAACACATCTTGATTGCGAGACAGAGGAGGAGGAGGAGGAGGGTGCTTTAGTGGAGGAAGCATACACCTCCGCAGATACCACCACCGAGCTGGGGCCCGCAATTCTGGGGGTGGGTAGGACGTGAGCGGTCCCAGGCTCTGACTCTGTCCCAGCCTCCACTAAATTCACCCAATGTGCCGTCAGGGAGATGTAGTGGCCCTGCCCGCCTGTGCTTGTCCACGTGTCCGTAGTTAAGTGGACCGTGGCAGTAACCGCGTTGGTGAGGGCGCGTACAATGTTGCGGGAGACGTGGTCGTGCAGGGCTGGGACGGCACATCGGGAAAAGTAGTGGCGACTGGGAACTGAGTAGCGCGGGGCCGCCGCCTCCATGATACTTTTGAAGGACTCCGTTTCCACAACCCTATACGGCAGCATCTCAAGGCTGATGAATTTTGCTATGCGGACGGTTAACGTTTGAGCGTGCGGGTGCGTGGCGGCGTACTTGCGCTTGCGCTCCAACAGTTGCGCAAGCGACGGCTGGACGGTGCGCTGATCTACACTGCTCGATGGGGCCGAGGACAGCGGAGGTGAGGGTGTGGGTGCAGGCCAGGAGACGGTAGTGCCTGTGTCCTGAGAGGGGGGTTGCATCTCAGTGGCAGGTTGGGGCACAGGGGGAGAGGCAGGGGTGCAAACCGGAGGCGCTGAACGGCCTTCGTCCCACCTTGCGGGGTGCTTGGCCATCATATGTCTGCGCATGGTGGTGGTGGTGAGGCTGTTGGTGTTGGCTCCCCGGCTGAGCTTTGCGCGACAAAGGTTGCACACCACTGTTCGTCGGTCGTCAGGCGTCTCTGTGAAAAACTGCCAGACCTTAGAGCACCTCGGCCTCTGCAGGGTGGCATGGCGCGAGGGGGCGCTTTGGGAAACACTTGGTGGATTATTCGGTCTGGCCCTGCCTCTACCCCTGGCCACCGCACTGCCTCTTGCAACCTGCCCTGCTGATGCCCTTGACTCCCCCTCTGAAGACCTGTCCTCCTGAGTAAGCGTTGCACACCAGGTGGGGTCAGTCACCTCATCGTCCTGCTGCTCTTCCTCCGAATCCTCTGTGCGCTGCTCCCTCGGACTTACTGCCCTTACTACTACCTCACTGCAAGACAACTGTGTCTGATCGTCATCGTCCTCCTCACCCACAGAAAGTTGTTGAGACAGTTGGCGGAAGTCCCCAGCCTCTTCCCCCGGACCCCGGGAACTTTCGAATGGTTGGGCATCAGTGACGATAAACTCCTCTGGTGGGAGAGGAACCGCTGCTGCCCAATCTAAGCAGGGGCCCGAGAACAGTTCCTGGGAGTGTTCCCGCTCCTGAGCAGGTGTTATTGTAGTGGAGTGAGGAGGCTGGGAGGGAGGAGGAGCAGCAGACAGAGGATTCGGATTGGCAGCAGTGGACGGCGCAGAACTGCGGGTAGACGATAGGTTGCTCGAAGCACTTTCTGCCATCCAGGACAGGACCTGCTCACACTGCTCATTTTCTAATAACCGTCTCCCGCGTGGACCCATTAATTGGGCGATGAATGTGGGGACGCCAGAAACGTGCCTCTCTCCTAATCGCGCAGCAGTCGGCTGCGACACACCGGGATCAGGAGCTCGGGCTGTGCCCACACCCTGACTTGGCCCTCCGCGTCCTCGGCCGCGTCCACGTCCTCTAGGCCTACCCCTACCCCTCAGCATGCTGTATTACCAGTGATTTGATTTCACAGGCAGGAAATAAATTGGCGCAAGACTGCAGGCCAAATATAATTTTTGCCCTTTTTGGAAAACGAAAGGCCCCACTGCCTCTAGTGAATGAATTATCTAAGTTTAATAACTGTGCTGTGTCCCTGCTAATGTGTCACAGAACGTGAGGGTAGCAGAGTTATTATAACTCTGGCAGAGCAGGTATTTTTTTCCCAATTAAGGAAAGCAAATGGCGAAGCCAGCAGTAAAGCGTAGCTGGGTGCGTCTGATTTAGCAATGTTGTTCACGCAGCTCACACGTGTCCACCGCCCTTAGGACGGACAGAGGCTGGACAAATAGATTTGTTTTCAGTTTTTTTCCACCAAAAGGCAGCACTGCGTATATTCAATGAACATGAGAAGTTTAATAACTGTGCTGTGTCCCTGCTTATGTGTCACAGAACGTGAGGGTAGCAGAGTTATTATAACTCTGGCAGAGCAGGTATTTTTTTCCCAATTAAGGAAAGCAAATGGCGAAGCCAGCAGTAAAGCGTAGCTGGGTGCGTCTGATTTAGCAATGTTGTTCACGCAGCTCACACGTGTCCACAGCCCTTAGGACGGACAGAGGCTGGACAAATAGATTTGTTTTCAGTTTTTTTTCCACCAAAAGGCAGCACTGCGTATATTCAATGAACATGAGAAGTTTAATAACTGTGCTGTGTCCCTGCTTATGTGTCACAGAACGTGAGGGTAGCAGAGTTATTATAACTCTGGCAGAGCAGGTATTTTTTTCCCAATTAAGGAAAGCAAATGGCGAAGCCAGCAGTAAAGCGTAGCTGGGTGTGTCTGATTTAGCAATGTTGTTCACGCAGCTCACACGTGTCCACAGCCCTTAGGACGGACAGAGGCTGGACAAATAGATTTGTTTTCAGTTTTTTTCCACCAAAAGGCAGCACTGCGTATATTCAATGAATAATAACTGTGTTGTGGCCCTGCCTATACAATTCTTTCCCTGCAGTATCAATGGAGGGTGCAATGGTCTGCAGAGGCGATTTTGAGAAGCAAAAAAGAATGCAGCACAGCTAACAGCAGCCTGGACAGTACTGCACACGGATAAATATGGCCCTAGAAAGGACCGTTGAGGTTCTTGAAGGCTACACTCACTCCTAACACTCTCCCTGCCTATGCAGCACTTCTGTCCCTAATGCCGGGTGCAATGCTCTGCACTGCCGATTTTGAGGAAAAAAAAATTTGCCACTGCTAACAGCAGCCAACACACAGCTATCAGTGGTCCTAATAAGGACCTTTGGGGGGTCTTGAAGCCTACACTAACTACCAATTCTTTCCCTACAGCAGCTCCGGTACAAACAGCACTGTCCCTCATCTAACTCACACCGCATCTGAGGCGAACCGCGGGAGGGGCCGACTTTTATGTTCGGGTGACACCTGATCTTCCCAGCCACTCACAGCAGGGGGGTGGTATAGGGCTTGAACGTCACAGGGGGAAGTTGTAATGCCTTCCCTGTCTTTCAATTGGCCAGAAAAGCGCGCTAACGTCGCAGGGAAGGAAGTGAAAATAACCAGAACACCGCATGGTGTTCGTTACGAATAACGAACATCCCGAACACCCTAATATTCGCACGAATATCAAGCTCGGAAGAACACGTTCGCTCATCTCTAGTGTCCATATCTATTTTATATATAACTCACTTAAATATCTCAAACGGGGATAATTTCCTTTATTTGCACTGTAGCTGTCAGTGTGCTGCAAGTGTTTACTGAATGCACCTGGGATTCCCATGACTTCCGTCTTATTACATGTATGCAGGTTCTGCGGCTATATAATTGGAACCAGAAAGGATGATTAGTTACAGTCTGCATCTCATCATCTAACCTGGTCTAATTTAGCCACACATGGGACATATGGATATCATATGGTAACCATTTTCAATTTTGTCAGATTAACCGCAGAGCCTAGTTATTCTTCGCTGAATAATCCATTTATGAAATAGTGGGAGATTTGGTAATGTTACCGTAAAAATCAGTGCATTGTTTTGGTGCCCTCTCCCCGACCCTTATCCATAGCCAACAATGGGAGGAGGCAGGATGGGGTGGCGCTTAGCTCTGCCCCCGCCCCCTCTCATTCCACAGAGCGAGCGGGGAGGAGAACATAGGTGAGCCTGCGATGGGGAGGGAGGGGAAAGAGGCGGCGGCATGGTGAGCTTGGCGCATATGCTGGGCCCCATGCCGTGTTGATGAGCTTCTAAGCCCCAGATGATAGCGTATATCAGCCAGCCGTGAAAACGCCGGCCGATATACACTCTTGGGAAAGAAGCCTTAGACTGGGTTCACACGGGGCGGCATTCCCACTGAAATATTGCAGAAATGCTGCATGGAAATTCCGCAAGGTTTCTGCAGCGGGGATGCAGCTTCAAAACCTGCGCCGTTCATTGTGGGTTTTGAAGCGGCCTCGCCGCCTGTATTCCGCTGGGCCATCTCGCTGCAGCCATCTCTCCCCATAGGGAGGAGAAAGCTGGCAGTGAAAATGGCGATACAAATTGACATGCTGCGGCTTTGAATTCGGCACCGCATGTCAGTTTCAGCGGGCAATGGATCGTCCGCAAATTTTTGCAAATCTCGTCCACTTTGCTGCTTAATCCCGGGATTAAAATTGCAGGCGGAATTTCCATGTAGAAAGTCTGCACGAAAATTCTGCAGCATTTCCGCCCCGTGTGAACCCAGCCTCAGGGCTCTTTCCCACGAGCGTATATACGACAACTGCATTTTTATGTTTTCCCGCCTGCTCCGTATAAGTGCCTGAATGGGCGTTTTTCCGCGATCACAGCCAGCATTTTCTCATCCATTCACATGACCACACCCCCGAAAACCCTCGCTCTGCCAAAATCCTCGGGATGCTTTCCGGTGCCTATATAGAAGCACCTGTAAGCTTTTCGCAACGTTGGATGCTGCAAAAATGCCTTCCCCTACCTTCACTTTCCCTGCTCCCATATTAGTCTATAGGACCCGCCAGCGTATATTGGCCAAAACATAGTTCCAGAACTATCTTTTGGCTGAGCGCAAATGCACAGGCCACATATAAGTTCTATTTTTAACACTGCCGGGGTATTTACGCACCGTATAATCGTCCATGTGAATGAATGCATTGCAAACCAATGCTTCACATAGGTAGCGTATATACACCTTGGTGTGAAAACACGCCGTATATGCGCTTGTGGTTGCATTTCTGAAGTTTGTTATGGGGTCCTATGAATTCTAGGTATGCCCCATGTTTCCAGTATGACCTTGGCAATGATGGGATACAGTGAAAGTCATAGTTTCACAAACTAGAATCATGTAAACACAATACTGATGGGATGCAGTCAGAGACAGATTGCACAATGACACCAAGTGACTCATAAGTGACGTCCGCTGAACTTTTTCTTCCTTATTTGTTTTAGTCTGTCAGGATTTTTTCTGTTATTTTTTTGCCTCTGCAGAGTTTCTTCTCCAGACACCTTTGATTCCTCTGCATGAATCTCACAGCACACTTTGTTACCTGAAAATAGGACTAATTATTATGTCCCCAAAAATAAACTATTAAACACTATGCCCCTTGAAATTAAAATCATCTTTTATTCTCTACCTGGGTCCAGACCGCCACGAACACTTCTTCCAGCCACGACTCATCTCTGTATACTCTCCCCATCCTGATGCTACTCATAGAATCATAGAATGATAGAGCTGGAAGGGACCTCCAGGGTCATCGGGTCCAACCCCCTGCTCATGCAGGATTCATTAAATCATCCCAGATAGATATTTGTCCAGCCTTTGTTTGAACACTTTAATTGAAGGAGAACTCACCACCTCCCGTGGTAACCTGTCCCACTCATTGATCATCCTCACTGTCAGAAAGTTTTTTCTAATATCTGTGTGTCTCCTCCCTTTCAGTTTCATCCCATTGTTTCCACTCTTTCCTTGTAGAAATGAGAATAGGGCTGATCCCTCTGCAGTGTGACTGCCCTTCAGATATTTGCAGACAGCTATTAAAGGGGTTGTCTCGCGGCAGCAAGTGGGGTCATACACTTCTGTATGGCCATATTAATGCACTTTGTAATATATATCGTGCATTAATTATGAGCCATACAGAAGTTATTCACTTACCTGCTCCGTTGCTAGCGTCCCCGTCGCCATGGATCCGTCTAAATTCGCTGTCTTCTGGCGTTTTTAGATGCGCTTGCGCAGTCTGGTCTTCTGCCTGGTGAATGGGGCCGCTCGTGCTGGAGAGCTGGTCCCACGTTGTCATCGTAGCTCCGCCCCGTCACGTGTGCCGATTTCAGCCAATCAGGAGGCTGGAATCGGCAATGGACCGCACAGAGCCCACGGTGCACCATGGGAGAAGACCCGCGGTGCATCGTGGGTGAAGATCCCGGCGGCCATCTTGGAGAAGGAAGAAAGAAGTCGTCGCAGAGCGGGGATTCGGGTAAGTAATATATATATTTTTTTTTTTTAACCCATCCTTTGGGTTTGTCTCGCGTCGAACGGGGGGCCTATTGAAAAAAAACAAAAAAAACGTTTCGGCGCGAGACAACCCCTTTAAGTCTCCTCTCAGCCTTCTTTTTTGCAAGCTAAACATTTCTTGAACGTATAATCATTCTTCATATGACATGATTTGCAGACCGCTCACCATCCTGGTAGTCCTTCTCTGAACTTTCTCCAGTTTGTCTATGTCTTTTTTTAAAGTGGAGTGCCCAGAACTGGACACAGTATTCCAGATGAGGTCTGACTAAGGGTGCATTCCCACGAACGTATATTGGCTCGGTTTTCACGCCGAGCCGATATACGTTGTCCTCGTGTGTAGGGGGGGGGAGGATGGAAGAGCCAGGAGAAGGAACTGGGAAGAGGCGGGGCGTGGTGTGGCTAATTCGCAGAACTTGGCCCCGCCCCACCTCCTTTCATTGCAAATAGTGCAGAGGGGTGGAGAGGAGGCAGAGAGGGGGCGGGAGCTCAGTTCCTGCTCCTGGCTCTTCCATCCTCCCTCCCCTTCCTGCACACGAGGACAACGTATATCGGCTCAGCGTGAAAACCGAGCCGATATACGTTCGTCGGAATGCACCCTAAGGAAGAGTAGAGGGGGATAATTACCTCATGTGATCTAGACTCTATGCTTCTCTTATTAATACATCCCAGAATTGTGTTTGTCTTTTTGGCTACTGCATCACATTATTGACTCATGTTCCAATGCCCCACTTATAACAAGTCCCACTTTGTGGCTCCACAGTAATTAGGTCCAACCTTTTGTGACCTAACAGTAATTGGGTTCTCCCTTAGGAGATCCATAGTAATTAGGTCCCCTCTTTGTGTTCTAACAGTAGTTAGATTGCTCTCTTTGGTTTCTCCACTGCTATCACAGTGAACTGTACCTCTATTGTACCATCTGCAAGTCATTATACCCTCCCAAATATATCTATGTATCAGTCATTATATCCCTACAAATATATCTATGTATCAGTTATTATGCCTCCCAAATATCTCCAGGTATCAGTCATGAATTTAGCTGAAGGTATTTAGCTCTACTTTTGTGGCCCCAATGCAGTAAAATAAAAATAAAAAAAACAGTTTCTGGCAGACGGATGTGGATCTGCCTCGCACACAGTGACACACACAGATACTAGACCCCCTCCTGCACCAGCACCCCTATAAACTCAGACCTCAATGACTACAGCTTGGATATTGCATGATGGTCTACAGAAGCATTTCTTCACATCAACAGTATTTCGGAGACATGGACCTCGAATGCCAATGTTTAAAATTAGCATCTGGGACAAATCATCTGAGCAGTCGTTTTGGCATCAGGGAAATTAACCGGTTATGTAAAAAGACGTCCTTTCCTCAAATAATCCTTAAATAAAAAAAGTCATCTATCCTGAAATATCTACAGTATAAAGTATATAAGTGGCACTAAACTGAGGTGATAATGTGCTGCTGGTTAAGGGAACATTCACAAAAAAATGCACCGCATCTATGTATTTGCGATTTTCACAAAAAAGCACAAGTGCTTCCAACACTTTTCAATAGTAAAAACTGCATCACACTTTTTAAAGATCCCATTGAAAAAACTACAACAACATATAGGTTTTAGGGTGGACACCCACTGGCGATATTTTCTTTCTTGCGCTGCGAGAGCACGTGAAAACTCTCGCCTCGCAGCGCAAGAAAGACGCCGACATACAACCGGCATATCGCCAGTGTATTCAATAGGGCCAGCGGCAGCAGCGCTAGCCCCATTGAAAACATAGGGAGAACAGCACAGACTTCTGCCACAGTTATCACAGCTGTGGCAGGAGTTTCCTTCATCCCCACGGGGACCGCGGAGATGAAAGAATCCTCTGCCACAGCTGTGACAGCTGTGGCAGAAGTCCGCGGCATGTTATCCCATGCTTTCTGGCAAGCCCCGCAGTATGATTATCGGGGAAGGGCTTGAAATATAAGCCCTTTTCCGATAATCATCAATAAGTGGTAAAAAAAAATTACCCACCTCTCCGCAGCTCAGACGTGTCCTCCGGCTGGCTCCCAGGCACTGCTGTCCAGCACTTTCAACAGGCGGGGATTTTTATCCCCGCCTCCTGAAAGGGCTGTGCTGATTGGCTGAGGGCTCAGCCAATAGCAGCTAGCGCTTAGCTATTGGCTGAGCGCTCAGCCAATGACAGATAGTCCTTAGCTATTCATTCATGAATAGCACTATCTTAGCTATTCATAAATGAATAGCTAAGGGCTATCTGTCACCCCGGCGTGATGCCGTCTTTTTTCTCGCACTGCGCTGCGAGACTTTTCCTTTACTCTCGCAGCGCAGTGGAGAAAAAAACGCCAGTGGGTGTGAGCCCTTACAGTGATTGGTGTTTTTTTTTCGTTTTGTGCAGTTTTCTTCAAGTAGTAGATCCAGGAAATGCCCTTTCAAGCTACTTATATCAAATTGCATTCTAGTACATGTAGAGATGATTATGGTTTCTCTATGTATTGTACATGTGGTGTTTTTGCTACATGACTTAACGGGGAATAAAAACACAAACAATAAGGCATACTGTAGGTAAAAAACAACCACAGCATGCCATAAAAACACAAGACTTAACTATAAACTACATATGAGAGATTAAAAAATCCCACTGTCTTAATTAGAACATTAGGACTATCCAGACTCTGTGGCAAAAAATAAAGGTATGCAGCCAGACTGCAGAGTGTGAACAGGCCTTAAAAGGATTTTCCCATAGGACATGCAATCCATGGAACTCCCATTTCTCAGGAGAATGTGAGTTCCTGAATATTCAATGTGAGACTAAATGAAAAGATGGCCACACATATATACTCTATGAATTAAAGTCTATAAGTGTTATGGAAACAACCAAACTAGCTTATTGATGTCCTGGATTCCTGATCCTATTACACAGGCCGACAATCGGGCACGAACGTATGTACGAATGCTCGTTGGCCTGACTGTCAGCTCATGGAAAGCTGTGCCCAACCAGCTGACAAATGAGTGAATACGGTACTTATTTATTAGCAGATCCCAACTTTTATGCAGCCAAAAAAATGTTTATTTTTAGCTGTTCATCACATCTGGTAAATGGGGGATATGCTGCCAACAAAGATGATTCTCTTGGCAAGATGAATAATTGCATGAATTATTGTTTTGTTTCTATAGAGCCTTAATTAGCCTGTTTAAAGGCCAGGTAGTCGAGCATCTACTTAATTGATTATTGCTCGTCTACAGGAGAAAATCGCTCCTAGTAAAAGGACTTTAATGCATCAAAGCGACTTTAATGGGGACGTGTTGCTTTCCTGATTTGCCTCCGTAAATAATTGTATTCCCCATAAAATAACTCTGGATTCTCTTTTCTAGAAATCTGTGTTCTGAAATCCTCTGTAATTCTTCCTGAAAATCTATGAATACACATGGTTATTCAAAAAGAAAGAGCAGATTTGTGGATTTAATTACAAACAAGCTACAAAAGACAGGTACACAATCCACACATCGCTGAAAAGAGGAAGGTTTAATGTTTTTCGTGACATACCAGTAAGTTCCATTTTCTGACACATCGGGTGTCTAATTTACAGTTTTATGGTCCCTGAGGTGCGTATGCATATGCAACCAAGTTTGACAAATTTTCTGTGCTACTTGTAAATTAGCTTGTGACTCGATGGCTGTTTTTGGATTAACACCGAAAGTCACATTGTACGTGTACAATGGATTCACACTTAGCAAACTAGAGTACACAGAACAATTTCTCCTGTGGTGTTGCCACGGGATTGTGTACCTGTCATTTCTAGTTTGATTGTAATGAGATCCCCAAATCTGCTCCTTCTTTTTGAATAACCCTGTATTGACAACTGGCTCTTGTCAATGGGATATATTCCAACAAACTCTGGCACTTTCCAATCAGTACTGATGCCGTGTTTCCCTGAAAATAAGACTTACCCTGATAATAAGCCCTACACTGATTTCAAAACTCAACATTTCTGGATTTCCAGACTAAAGTCCCTTTTAATATATTTATCTCAGTCCATTTTTGAGCATTCAGGTCTAGATGTTGCCAAAACTGTCCAAATGGTGACTATTATTCCTGTCTTTGTCTGCAGCATGCCCACTGACTTACTTTTTGGGTGGGTCTCTTGTGGTGTGCAGACCTAGGGGTTATTACTAAGGCTGGCCACTCTTGCAACTCATGCCAACAAACACCTTGGTGTCCTCTTTGCCTAGCGGTGATATCATGAAGGGGGCTGAGCTTTGCACCGTCGCTTACAATGCCCTGGTAGTTCTCCCCCCTGCTATGTTCATTTACAGAAGGTAGTGCTGTTTCTGGTTTCAGTGTTTCACATGCCAGGACTCCTCTTTCCCCCTGCCATGTCCAAGGGAGGGGATGGAGCCTAGCTTAACCTATGGAGCCGCTTATCACCAGTAAGAGGGGAGAGGAGTACTGCTCACCCCTCTTACACTGATATTGCTAATTTAGCTGCAAAACCATAGTCACTAGCGCATGTAATGGCAACATTAAAAAGCCCAAAGTACGCATACGACTACAGATAGACACAGCCGCTGCACTCCCATTGGTATCTTCCATGATAACAATATAAAACCTCATAAATCTATTGAAATAAACATACAAGATAGGAATTGTGCTTTTAAATGGGTAATAATCAGCCACAGCTTTAATAAAGTTCCCATGCTAAACAAATCCAACTGTACAAATATCAGGTTGCATTAACCAAAAGAGAAAAGGGATGCATGGAAGCAATATGTCCTACCAGAGCCCCAGCATGCAAATCTGCATTCCCAGCTGCTCATCACCTCTGTAACTTCAGCCCTTCAACTAAGACTTGAAAACATGCAAGCTACAGCTTCAGAACTTGGTGGGAAAGGAGGAGACCCTGGTCACTGCTAAAATATGCTGGAACTGGAAGAGCTGTTCTTCCCTGCTATTGGGGGAACATAAGAATGCAGGCTATCTATAAGCAGAGACATGATGAGGGAACACTTAGCTAACTTAAATTAATTCAAGTCTCAAGGTCCAGATGAATTACATCCTAGGATACTAAAGGAAGCAGAGGAGGTTTTTGCTGAATCACTCACCATGATCTTTGAAAATTCCTTGAGAACATAAGTCCCAGAAGATTGGAAAAGGGCAAAAGTTGTCCCTATCTTCAAAAAAGAGAAGAAGGTGGATCCAGGATACTACAGTCCTGTGAGCCTGACTTCTATACCGGGGAAGATCTTTGAACAAATTATTAAACAACATGTATGCAAGTACTTGGATAAATAGTGAAATGGAGTGATTAACCAGAGCCAGCATAGGTTTGTAACAAACAAGTTATGCCAGACTAATCTAATTTCCTTCTATGTCAGAATCACCGACTGGGTCGATCAGAGAAATGCAGTGGATATAGTATATCTTGATTTTAGTAAAGCATTTGACAAAGTACCTCATACTATACTTATTGAAAAAATGACCAAATATGGGATTGACAAGGCAACTGTTAGGTGGATTTACAACTGGCTAAGTGATCGTACTCAAACAGTGGTCATAAATGGCTGCACATGCAAGTGGAAGAATATATCAAGTGAGGTACCACAAGGCTCTGTCCTATGCCCAGTGTTTTTCAACATTTTTGAAACCGGCATAAAGCAAAAAGAAAAAGCAAAATCACTTATCTTTAAAAGAGTACCCACACTTTCCTCTTCAGAGCACTGCTGCTCCGTTGGCTGTTTTTCAGCTTCTCTATATAAGCGCTATATGGGGCCATATTCATCTGCCGCAAAGACCCAAAAACAGCCGTCTGAGTAGCAGTGCTCCAAAGAGGAAAGTGCAGTTACTTTTTAAATCTTCTATGTCGACAGTTCCTTGGCCCCATTTCCCTCTTTGGCCACAGTAGTGATGTGTCATCCATACTCATAAACAACAGGGGTAGAATACCACACCCGGACTTAATTCACTTATTCACTCCGAGGTGGGAATAGACTTCACATCACCCAACAAAATACTCTGACCACATTAAATAATGCAAGGTTCTTGGTATATAATTTAATCAAATCATATTGGCCCATCCAGCAACGTCCAGGTGACCAAGCTTTCAGATGGGTCCTAACGCTAATCCCAAGTGGTTTAATCTTAACTTGGGAAAGATGGGTACCTACCTATAAGAATGCTCCTCTCTTGGGACTAAGCCTACAAATAACACTAGGGAAGGTAGGATACCATTTATATGGTCCAATAGGAGGAACAGAAGGTAAATCTGAAACGTTGCTCTTGCAGATTTCACTTTTGTGGATTAAAATGGAATTTTGAACTTTCTTCAACCACGTATTGAACACTGTTCCTACCTTTTTTCAGTTCTACCACTGTCATCCATACTGACATGATTGGCTGCTGCGGTCATAGATCAGAGCTAAGGAACCGTCAATATAGCAGCGGCAGTAGATTTGAAAGGTAGTTTTTTGTAGCCATGTATACATTATATAAGGAAAGGTCAAGAAAACACCACTATTGCTACAAAGAGTGAAATATAATACTATACTGTGATATATACATATATAATATAAAAGACAATAAAAAGTTGAGTCCCTTGCTGTTTACAATACAGACATCCATAACAATCAATGTGCTGGGGGCCCTAATGGGCACAGGAGAGCATTGTCTATGTTACACTCCTTACTTCCAAGGGTGTGCACGTCTCCCATCAATGTACATAAAAGGAAATTATCTGATATGGTTAGGGAGATTTTTACTTGCTGGCCTCTAAGTGTTCACTACAAGGAGCTGCAATGTTCTCGGTGTTAGCTGCTGTAAAAGGAGATCTGATGGTGACACACAGTACAGAAAAGAGCATGTGCGCTGTACGTCCAAGATGTATGGCAGCGTAACATGCTGTACAAACATTTATATGTCTGCAGGACTGATATAATATTGGCAAGACGAGTCTTCATGGAAACTGCAGCTTCTGGACAGCTTTCTTCTATCATTATGAAGTCACTACAGAAAATTTAGGGAGACTTCACCTCGAACCACCCTATAAACTAAGGAGTGAATACTATAAAGGATGCTGAGTTCAAAGCTATACAGTTTTCATTATTGTCACTCTCTTTTACCTGCTGTGGACCTGCAAACCAGCTATTCGCTGCATACTGATTCATAAGAGGACTAGTCCTCTCCATGATATGCGTGCATTTAGTAGTCCTCTCTAATGAGCAAATAGCCACAAACTGGATGCACACCGCTGGAACAGGAGTGAATATAATGATAAAAAGTACATATTTGTACTCAGCATATTTTATTGTATCGACTCATTCAGGGGCAGAATTAGTCTACTAAACCAAGGTTACTACATGGATATGGTACAAAACCAAGCTTACTTCATAGAGGTGGTACCAGAACCAGGCTTACTACATTTATGCAGTTCTGGAATCAAGCTAATTCCATAAATACAGTAACAGAACAAAGCTTACTGCATAGACATCCAAGCTGCAAACTTTGGTCTCCATTTCAGTAGGTTTCCGTTCGATTCTGGCATTATGGACAGACAGAATTATGAAGTCTAACAGGTCAAAATGCTGACATTGAATGGAAACCTGACAAAATGCAGACTAAAGCTTACAGCTTTAGTAACCATTTTACTAATAGCAGTGTTATGTTGTGCTCCTAGGACCTGTAGTTCTATGGATTTCCAGAAGCACACTTCCACAGGTGTGGGATGATTAAGCTGGCTGGGTCTGTATTACTCCAGTCAGCCAATCACCATCAGTCTGCTGCACATAAATACCAGCCCCTCTTGATAGAGGGAGCTAGTCATTTATCTTTCGCCTCATTCCTCTCAGAACCCCGGTGTTTGGAGCCATGCATGTTTTATTTGGTGTTGCAGAATGCATGAGGTGATTTGGGGAGGATTCCGTGTTGGTGTGAACTGTGTCCTGTTCTGCTTGTATGCTGTTTTCCATCTGTGATGAACCAGGGCCCTAGGTTCCAGCGTAGAGCCGTCCTTATTGGGACTATCACCCCGCTTGCAAGCTGGATTCCCTGGAGTTAAGGTATCTTGTTAGAGTAGAGACTCACAAGAAAACAAGGAACGTTGTTGTGGACTCTTGAGCTTAAATATCTTGACCAAAATACAAACCCCTTAAATACTTTAGCTATTCCATCTGATGATGCATGTTGTTTTTTTAGGTAAGTGTTTTGTCAGTTGTTGAATGTTTTCTCGCAAGTCCTGTATGTAGTTCACTTTATTTTGGTTTGCAATTATTGCTGGTTGAAGCAGACATGACAAGCAGGCTATGGAGCTATCCAAGGTTTCATCTATATACTGTTTTCATCCATCTAAAGGTAACGCTGGGACAGAACTGAATGCAATATGAATGAAACCTAACAAACAAGGCTGATTGTGACTGTAACCATTAAGCTCTGTACCTCTATTGAAGTAAAGTAAATCAAGTTCATTGCTGTTTGTCTGTCTCTATTACTGTGCAATCCATGAGAGGGATCCTGAAATATGGATACTGTCACCGAACATTTTTAAATCCAGCACGGTTCCATCTTGGGTTTCGATCTGTCCATTTAGCAGAGGATGGTACTTGCAAAGGATGACGCCTTTTTATCTAGCCACAACAGACTGACAGTTACAGAAACTTAGTGAATCTTGGACCAAAGTTTTATATGTCTCACATGCTAAACCCTATGATTCCACGATGGTTTTCATTCCTATGCAGTTTTCAGCATAGAAGACAGAAACCCTAGATGTAGCGAGGGAGCAGAGCTAAAGATGCAGTGTGCAAGCAGCCCATAGATCAAGGCCCACATCCAAACCAATGCATGTGTTCAGCTAAAATTCGCTCATTTATTATTGATCAAATCTTTTATAATCACCTAAAAGTGATAATTTCTTGCCATTATTAACCCCTTGAATAGACAGGCATCTGCTAGTCATTAGAAGAGGAGGCAGGAGAAAAAACATGCAATCTCAAAAGTGATCGATATGATCAAAAACAGGATTAGTCTTACATATAAATGTATGTATTTCAAATGTTACAATATTGTTTTATAAATTTAGATTCTTGTGTAAAGTGACACTTAGAGCCCATTCACAAGGCTGTATATTTGGGCTGTGTGCTGTCCACGTATTCTATGAACTACACAGGGCCCCATTATAGCCTATGAGGCCATTCGGATGGCCATTATTTCATACAGTTGATTTTTCCAACAGTCAAAGCACCAATTTACACTTCATTTTTTTCACATGGACAAACAGATCATATGAAAATAAATGAAGTGTGTAATATTCTTATCAAATTTGTTGACAAGGCTTGCCCATTTAAGTCAATGGGGAAGCAAAAAAAACAAAGAGCACGTGGATGCCATCTGTGTGTAGTCTGTAGTACATGGACCATTGCTTAGAGATGCAGAATAAAACAAATTGCCGCCTGTTTCGTGACTTTTATAAATGCATAAACCAGGTTTTTTTAATTATTCAAACTATATGGATGTGAGTTTCATGCATGCAGAAACCTGCGCAAACACGTTTATGTATTTGCCTGCATATTTGCACATGCAATACGCAAAGAATAGAACCCAATTTCAATGGGTTCGCCCTCACTATTGCATTTTGCACATGCTGTACGAGCACGCAAAAAAGAAGGTCCTGCTTTATTTTCCTGCGTATTTGCGTACTATTGGCCCCATGGAAGTCTATGGTAGATGCGTCAATGCGTGCGCAAAAGACAGGAATAAGCACAATACGCTGTGTGATTCCATGAAAAAATGCACATCTGGTATATAAAACTAGGCGTGACCTATTGTGTATATAGACTTATAGAATCACGAGTCCAGTTGTACATATGTTGCATTAAATAATGGTTTTGCAGAAGGGATTTCTAATCCAAGTGACATTTTATTTCATATGATAAAATTAAGCAGCAATGTAACACATTTCGATGTTTGGAGACCTCTTCCTCAGGCAGCTGGGTGGTTTACATAATGTGAGTTGTCTCATCCCAGATAGAAGGGGCAGCAGAGCTGTTTGGTCTACCAGAGTTGTATCTGCCCGGGAACAAAGGAATACAAGAGGTGCAGCTGATTATTTACCATGTTATTATTGCTGGGTATGTTGTATAATATTAGTTACTGTGTTTTATTTGGTTTAATAATTGTATTAATAAACGGTCGCTGCTGTGGTCTTTTTTCAGCCTCAGTGTTTATTCAGTAGAAAAGGGGTTTGGCGTTAGGTAGGGGGTAGCGTAATTGACGGAATCTCAATATCCCCTTCCCAGTCAGCTGTGGCAGGAAGTGAACAGACTTATTACAGAGTTAACAATGTGAAACCAGAGCTTACTTTACAGCTATGACTCATAAACCAAGACCTTTTTTTGTCAGTTTCTGCAACTGATATTTTGTTTGTCTCCCTTTCACTACTGTAACACATAATAAGTGCAGAATCTCAGCCTGGACATGTTTTGCGCAAACATTCATCAGGATAGCCCGCAGAGTACTGAACATGGGACTCTAGCAGGGGTATTCTTTTGAGTAATCACAGTAATCCTGGAAAATCCCATTAAACTGAGTGCAGCAGAATACATTAAACTGATTTAACTGGAAAATCAGAGTTCATATTCATTTTTAATTGTAAATATATGTAACAGTATGTTAGGCTGAAAAAAAACCCCTCTTAAACTCTTTTATCAAATTTGCCATCACCACATCCTCAGGCAGAGAGTTCCACAGTCTCACTGCTCTTACGGTAAAGAATCCCCTTCTATGTTGGTGTAGAAACATTCTTCCCTGTTGACATAGAGGGCGACCCCTTGTTACAGTCACAGTCCTAGTTATAAATAGATAATGGGAGAGATCTCTGTATTGTCCTCTGATATATTTATACATAGGTATTAGGTCGCCCCTCAAACATCTTTTTTTCTAAACTAAATAATCCCAATTTTGATAACCTCCCTGGGTATTGTAGTCCGCCCATTCCGTTTATTACTTGTACTAGTTGCCCGCCTTTGTATGCGCTCAAGCTCTAATATGTCCTTCTTGAGTATCAGTGCCCCAAACTGTTCACTATATTCTATGTGGGGTCTAAGAACATCTTTTGATGCACCAAATGATCATATTTGCCTTGGCAGCAGCTGGTTGCTCCAGTTAAGCTTACAGTTTAGCTAAAATACCTTAAAGGGGTTGTCCCGCGAAAGCAAGTGGGGGTATACACTTCTGTATGGCCATATTAATGCACTTTGTAATGTACATTGTGCATTAATTATGAGCCATACAGAAGTTATTCACTTACCTGTTCCGTTGCTGGCGTCCTCGTCTCCATGGTGCCGTCTAATTTTCAGCGTCTAATCGCCGTATTAGACGCGCTTGCGCAGTCCGGTCTTCTTCTTTTCTGAATGGGGCCGCTCGTGCCGGAGAGCGGCTCCTCGTAGCTCCGCCCCGTCACGTGCCGATTCCAGCCAATCAGGAGGCTGGAATCGGCAATGGACCGCACAGAAGACCTGCGGTCCACCGAGGGTGAAGATCCCGGCGGCCATCTTCACCAGGTAAGTAAGAAGTCACCGGAGCGCGGGGATTCAGGTAAGCACTATCCGGTTTTCTTTTTTAACCCCTGCATCGGGTTTGTCTCGCGCCGAACGGGGGGGCTATTGAAAAAAAAAAAAAACGTTTCGGCGTGGGACAACCTTAAGTGCTTCTCCATGTCAGTGTTTCCCAGTGTTTTCCCATTTAGTGTGTAATGGTGACATGTTTTTTTCCCTGCCCATGTGCAGAACTTTACATTTAACAGTGTTAAACCTCATTTGCTACTTTTCTGCCCATCCCCCACCCACAAAGCTCTCCATGGCGTAGCACCACAATACATCGTTTCCCTCCTGTGCGTACACCACCCAGTCTGCACACCCATCTAATATGAACCTCACATGCTCACCTACAGGACTTCACCAGAGCAGCACCAATCCTCTGGAACGCTCTACCCCAAGGCATCCGGACAATTCCAAATGCACAAAATTTTAGACGCACCTTAAAAACGCACCTCTTCAGGGAGGCATACCAAATCTCCTGACTTAGTCCTGCTGCCCCTACCTACGGCTCCCCACACCTTTCACCCTGCCTATCGCATGCGATCTCTACCCCTGCACTTCCTTACCGCCCCACCCCGTTTACCTTCTAATAACTGATTTTCACATGTAATTCCCATACTGCCTCTGTTCCCCCCATGCCTCATCTCCCCCACCCATACCTCCTGTATCACCCCCACCCCTTCGTCCCAAACTGATTGTATATCACATATAATTGTTGTATTGTCTGTGTTCTCCCATGCCTGAAAGTGCTGCAGAATAAGTTGGTGCCATACAAATAAAGATTATTATTACCCAGATCCATTTGTACCTGCATTATGTCTTCTCTCATGTTAATTTATTTACATAGTTTTGTATTATCTACAAATATTAACATTTCACTGTGCAATCCTTCTACCAGGTGTTTTATCGACCAATGATAATAAATGAATTATAATAAATTTGAATTATTGTAATTGAAGCATGTGTCCTTTAAAAAAAATGCTACCTGTTAATCAATGAACAGATAACGTTTGGTCACGTCCCGTGTGTTGTACTGAAAATTATTTTATAATATTTTGCACAAGAATAGGACCCAAAACCGACCTCTGTGGTACTGCACTACTAACGTACTTTTTCTATTTTTGTGCAGTAAAAACACTTTTTTTAACGTGCTATTGTGCCGTTGCATTTCAGGAGCCAAAGAATTTTTATTATCCATCAACGGAGCTTTATGAGGGCTTTTTGGTTTTTTTGCAAGATGAACTCTAGTCTTCATTTACCCTATTTTTGGGAACATGTAACATTTTGATTAATTTTTTATTCCATTTTTTTGAAGGGAAGATAAAAAAATCTCCAATTGTAACATGATTTTTTTCTCTGTTTATGGCGTACACTGTGCAGTATAAATAATTTATTCAGCTAATTCTGTGGGTCAGTGAGATTATGTCTATGACAAATTTATATAGCTTATTCTTTTTTGCAACTTTTTCCTTTCTTTTAAAAGAATATATTTTTTCCTGTTGCCGCATTCTAAGACCCCTAGCATTTTTACTTCTTCACCAAAGGTGCTGTGCGATTGGATGTTTTTTTAGGAAGAGTTGTGCTTCTTAATGCTAAGATTTTTGGACTATATAACTTTTTTATTGCTTTCTATTCCTTTTTTGTAAGGCAAATGGGCAAAATTAGCTTTTTTCGCCATGTTTTTTGTATTTTTGTATTTCTCGGTTTGCACTGCATGGCTTAAATAATGTACTAACATTTTTGCTCAGGTCATTATAAACACAGATTGTTTGGTTGGTTCTTATTTTTGTCAGTTTTTTACATATTAAAAAGTTAATGGTGGGGTTTTGACATTTTTATTTTTATTTATTTCAATTTTTTACTATTTTTTTTTCACTTTTATAAAAATTTTGGCCTACTAGGGGACTTGAATTTCACAACATTTCATTGTTCTTGCAATACACTGCTATACTTCAGTATAGCAGTATATCATAAGTAGAGATGAGCGAACGTACTCAGTAAGGGCGATTTCGCAATCGAGCACCGCGATTTTCGAGTACTTCACTACTCGGGTGAAAAGTACTCGGGTGTGCTGTGGGTGAGCGGGGGGTTGCAGCGGGGAGTGGGGGGGAGAGAGAGAGGGCTCCCCCCTGTGCAGCGCTGCTACCCCCCCACTCCCCTCTGCAATCCCCCCGCCCCACAGTGCACCCGAGTACTTTTCACCCGAGTAGTGAAGTACTCGAAAATCGCGGTGCTCGATTGCGAAATCGCCCTTACCGAGTACGTTCGCTCATCTCTAATCATAAGCCTATGAAGCTCAAGCAGAGGATAAGCCTCATAAGCCACCATACATGGTAAACCCAGAGGCCATCTTCAAGCCTCCGGGTGCCTTAGCAACCCATCAAGACCCCACGATCAGATCTGTTAGACCTTTGTATGCTGCAATTACTTTGTCCATGAATGTAAAGGATTAAACAATAGGGATCACTGGTTTCTCTGGTCTCTGCTATTAGAGCAAGTGTGGGCGTCAACTGATAGTCGAGCACCTGCTTCCCATGGCACAGGAGACCTGTGCCAGGCTCCTGATGCAGCACTGTAAAAAGGTCTATGCAACAGAAAAATTCCCCTTACTGGCTGTGAAGAGACCATTTACATTATCACTCTGCATCTCATCTGACATTTCATTTTCTTCTGTGAATACACTGGTGAAAAACCTATTTGAAAGATTTGTTTTCTCCTCATCACCCGCTACAATTTCTCCTACATTATTTATTAAAGGACCAACACTTTTAGTATTAATCTTTTTACTATTTATATAGTTAAAGAACAGCTTAGGGTTAGTTTTACTCTCTTTGGCAATGAGTCTCTCTGTCTCCAACTTTGCTGCTTTTATCTGATTTTTACATAATTTATTTTTGTCCTTATATGCTTTTAGTGCTTCTTCACTGCCTTCTTATTTTAGTAGTTTAAGCACTTTCTTTTTGCTGTTTATTGTCCCCTTTACATGGTTATTGTGTCACATTGGTTTTCTCCTATTCCTAAGCCCCTTTATTCCTGCAAGGTATGACCCTCTCATAGTAAGTAATTAAGATGTTTTTAAGTACAGAGTCCGTACTCTTATTTTTAAGTACATTTTTCCAGTCAATAAAGTAAATGGCATCTCTGAGCTGGTCAAACTTCCTGCATTTTTTTCAACTCCTGCGCTATGGCGCGGAGTTTGGACAGCTCTCGAAGGGGAAAAATTTCCCTCATTCTGGCACAACTATGCTCCGTACTGGCGAGCGCAGTTGTGCCTATGGACATCTGTAGCTGCCCTCATATACAAACATATATAGGAGAGCATGCGCACATCACTATGAAAAGAGATGGATGTGCAGTGCAGAACACAGACTTCAGTGGGGGCACTACGGGATTCAGGGAGCAGGTGGATATAGAAAATACATCACCCTGCTCCCTGTCACCTTCCCTAATAGCACCATTACTTAGTTTATGGTTCTATAGGAAGGTGACAGTTGAGAGAGAGAGATACGCTCCCCCCGCGGCCCCTCCGCATTTGCTCGGACAAGTATGCAGTGTCAGGACCGCCTGCTCTCGGGGTCTCCGTGCCCGCACCACCGAGCCTATCACCCAAGTTGATCGGGTGCGGCGCAGGGGAGCCCCGGTATTAGTGACCTCCCCTGGCCGACGGGGTCCCGGACATTGGCTCCGGTTGCACGCTCCTGTGCTCAGGAGGCAGTGCCTGGGTAATCGGGTTGCTGGGGATGCGGCGATGCCGTCCCTGTTGCCATGACATTCTATTGGCATGATCTGCACTCGTTGCTGGATGTCTGGGTCTCTGCACTTGCTGACTTAGGTCTGGATCTGGCTGCTGGCAGGCTCTCCGCCCCAATCAGCTGCTGGGGCGGGAGTTCTGACAGCATTTAAACGTGCCTTTTTTCTTCCAGCATTGCCAGTGTATGTTTGTCTCCAGGCTACACCCGCACATTTCTGATCTGATTTCCCGTTGTGACCGTTTGTTTTTGGACGTGACCTTGACCTCGCCTAATCCCTCATACCGCGTATTCTTCTGTTGCCAACCCGGACTTCCTGACTTGCCTCTGTGTCTGTTTGTCTCGGTATTTGTTTGCAAGTCTGACCCCCTGCCCCGCTTCCCTAGCGAGTATAGGGACCGTCGCCCAGTTGTCGCCTTGGGGCCTAGTCCAGGGGGGGCAAGTAGGTAGGGACACGGGTTGCGGGTAGCTTTTAGGGACTTCCAGTACCCGGACCCCAGTTCCGTGACATGCAGATACTCAAGAAGAGAGATGCTCACTCGAGTATCTGCCCTTACCGAGCGTGCTCGTTCATCTCTAAAAAAAAAACACTAAAAATTATTTGAATAAAAAAAGAAACAGAGTAAAACAACCACAACTAGTAAGACACATCCATAATGTGCTTTGCTCATCTACTTAAAAATGCACCTTAAATAGAATACCTTAATTTTGTAGTTTGGTTGTTTTTTTCTGGTTTGCTAAATGATATTTTCTTACAATCTCAGATTCACTTAGAAGACAGTTGATGGGACTTTTTTAACCACTTTCACAGTTGCTATGTTTTCGTATGTGCACCATGAGTTGAATGTGTTGTTACTTGCTGTGCTTTCCATTCACCAACAATATACTGATACTTTCGGCCAACTATATGTGTCAGAATTTTCTTCATCCTGGGGCTGCTGGGTGACATAAAAAGCTGTATTAATTTTCGATTTTTAATGGAGACATGATCCATGCATGTGCACAGGGTGAGGTTTCTCTAATTGTATAGTCACAAATACACTGACATGCCAAAAGTCATGGGATGCAAATTAATATTGTTTAGTACCCCTTCTAGCTCAGTGTAGTGCAGCAATTCGAAATGGAGGGATGTTGAATTGTTCCATGTGGATAGCCACCTACAGCTCTGTGATATTTGTAGGTGCAGGATCTCGGATGCAAATGGATGTCACTACCACATTCCATATATGTGCAATTCGGATCATGTGGGGCGAACATGGAGGCCGCACCATTCATAGGAACTCTCCAGAATGCTCCTCAAACCAATTGTGGAGAACTTGGGCCCGATGGCACAGTGCATCATCCTGCTGGAATATCCCATCATTGTGGAGGTACATCAAGTCCATGAAGTGCTGTAAATTGTGCACCAAACAGAGAAACTTAGCAGGCATTTGTCAATGATGTATTTAGGCAGGCTAGTGGACCCAACACATGTCATGAAAAGACACCCCACACCAATATGGAATTCTACCAGACTGCACAGTGAATGCTGACAACTGGGGTCCATGGCTTCATGGGTTCTCCACATTAGACGAATGCTGCCGTCAGTTCGAAACAATTGGTACTGTGACTCATCGGAGCACACCACATGTTGACAGTCCTATAGGGTTCAGTTAGCAAACTCATGAGCTCACGTGAGGCGCTGTGGCTGGTGTTGTGCTGTTAGCAGCGGTACTCTGGTGGGTCTTGTGTTCTCATATCTCATAGAATCTAAAGAACGCGCACTGACCTGCAGGATACACATTGGGTATGGATGTGATTTCTTCTGGAGTAACTTGTCTGTTTACACAGACTATCTTAATCAGATTCTGAAAGTAATGATCATTAAGCACTCATGGGTGGCCACTGCGTTGTCCACTGTGGGTGGTAATCTCTTCTATGACATATTCCTGGTACACATGCGACACTGTTGTTTGAGGAATGTGAAATGATTGCAAAGCTTCAAAAATTGAATGTCCCATCCGTCTGGCACCCGGCATCACGCCCTGTTCAAAGTCCGATAATTATAATTCATGACCTTGCTATGAGTAAGCTGGCTAGTGTTCAGCCTCATTCACAAGGTAACACCTCGCAACTTATACAAGTGCAGTTGTTCCCAAGCCGTCACCTGAAGTAGCGCCACTTCATAATCAATTTACATTTTGCTATCTCATGACTCTTGGCATGTCAGTGTATGTATATTTCCTATGTAATTATGCTGCAAATAGCTATCAGCCCTGTAAAAAATACACACATCTCTGAAAATGTTGCTTTACAATGTTGATTACTGCTTCCAGATATCTTCTAACAAAGCATGATGGCAAAACAGGATATGAGAGCAGCAGAGTTGTTAATTATAGGGCAGATCCATCCATCGTACCTTCAGCTTACCGTGTCTCAAAAAACCACATCACTGACTTTCAAAATGTCATTCAAATGTCACAACCAATAGCACTTTGATAGATACCAGCAAGGTGAATCTACTTTATTAAATGCAAGCAAAGGGCAAAAACATCTTAAAAGATAAATAGCTTACGCGTTTCAAACAAAGTTCTTATTCATAGGCCAGAAATAAGAATTTAGTTTAAAACGCCTAAGTTCTGCATCTTTTGAGATATGTGTATGCTAAGCTCTGCCTACTTTTTAAGTGCTGAGAATGTCACTGAAACTGAAAAAAACATTTTTGTGCAAAATATGACATGTAACAAAATTTGTGGCCAGCCACCAAAATGTGCCTAAATGCTGTATGTGAACCCAGCCTTACAATGCATTGTACGTCATGCCTGAAAAAAAAGGATTGGGGGTTTGTGAGTATGACATTTGTTCAGAGAACTGGCACATTTGCATGGATAAATAGTCCATGGTATCAACCAAACATGTAGGATGCAAAGCTAGAGGAGATTGATGGGGTATGTGTTCATGGTGCTGGGTGCCCAGGGAATCATCAACAAGACACTCTGCTCTGGGTAGCAAGCTAAACTTTAGCAAAAGTGAGAAAAAAAACTATATATAAATTTCACAATAGATATTTGATAATTCAGTTCATGTGATACACCAGCATACAGTTTTCCTAATGAATAACTATCACCACTTACGGTAGTTTCACATCTGTGTTGGGACCTTCGGTTGGAGGCTCTGTCGCAGATCCACCACAAAATACCATGCATGCTTTTACTACTGGCTAACAGCCGGGCAGCTGAGCTATAGTCAATGGGGTCTGTTTCGCACTGTTCGGTTCCATCCTATGACAGCCATTTCTCCATGGGGATACCCCTTTCCTGCTTCCTGAACGAAGCAGGAAAGCAGACGCCCAATGCAGATGTGAAACCACCCTTACATAACAACAAAAGTTGTTTTCCGTGGATGACACATGCTGTGGCATCCATTTGCTGCAAGTGCAAGCATGGGCCTACAGTAGCTATACGTGGTACAGAGGTACAGTAGCAGTCACACCTGGAACCTGGTGCCTAAGGTGACCCAATGGACCTTCCACATAAGAGGACCCCAGTTTTGTAAATGGCTCATGGAACTGTAGGTGGGAGATTCAGTTATAGTAGGTTATGGAGCATGAGATACTACTATGATAATATATGTTTAGGCATTGTTTTATACTTTGGGCCTTATTTATCAAAACTCTTTACTAGGAAAAGTTTTTTTGTTACCCATAGCAACCAATTACAGTGCCAACCTCATCTTTCCAGAGCACTTAAAAGGTGTATTTAACATTATACTCTTGGGTTACTCCTAGAATAAGCCATGGTGTAAGTGAGTGAATCATGTGACCTTCTGCAGTGCAGAGTGCTTATGCTTCAACCTGTGACGTAAGGCCAGATTTACACGAGCGTAAGCGTGTTTGCGATGCGTGTCTGCAGAAAGTTTGTGGCATTTCTGTGTGCGTTTTCGTGTATTTTATTAAACATTTTATGTGTGCAAGTTGTGCGCAATTTCAAATGCAAAAAAACATGCACCGATGCTGCCAGCCATTGAAATGACCAAATGCCGTGCATTATGTGTGACTGAAATGCACACGAAAATACACACTTGCGAACTGACTGAAATCAATTGGTACTATTTTCTGTGTATTGCGTGCGCAAAATGTTTACATGCAAATGCGCGTGTAGTCATGGTTTTGTTAAACCAGCCTAAAGCTATCTACAGAAGAGCGCGTGCGATATTGGCTGCTCGTAAACATGCGATTTACCCATGGATGTGTGGCGATTTTCAGGCAAAAAAGCCCCACATTGCATCTGTGAAGTTTTGATCATCTCACGCGAGTTTCACACTCACAAGCGATAGGTTTCCATTGGTTTTAGTGGGAAACCTTGCATTGCAATCTCATGCACATTGCACAGCATGCGACTGCGAGGCATTAAAGGTCCCATTGAAATCAATGATCGACGCGTTCCGAGGAGCATGCAAAGATAGGACATGCCGCAATTTTTTCCCCACAAACATAACTCATGTATATGGCTCCATTCAAAAGAAAAGGGGTTCATATTCTTGTGAGACTTGTGCTTCTTGCAACTCACAAATCTCGCGCAAGTTTTTCGACTGTGTGAAAGCAGCCTAAGTGAGTGAATCATGTGACCTACTCGCGAACAAAGCACTTAGGTCCTAACAGATGCAACGGATGATGAAGGCATTGAACATGAATCAACCACAGAAACACATTGCCAAGGCTGGCGGCACATGAACGGGTCAGATTTCGCATGCGAGAGCACGTAGCAGAATCTGGCCCTGTCCACAGCCGGCGACCGCGCGTACCTTTGATTTTCTATATTGCGGATAACTGCAATGACTCGCCGTCGGTCATGCACAGTACAGATTTTATTTATTTATTTTTTTGCCGCGCCCTCGCTAGGTGACGATGCAGGTACCCGCGACCTATTTGCAATGCCAGTTGCGAATGGGCTGCAGGTAGAACTGATTCCATTGACTTCAGTGGAAGCTGTCCGTACAGAATCTGCCCGAAAATGGAACATGCTGTGATTTTTTTTCCCTCCACTCAGAGTAATCGCAATTTGGTTACGCAAGTGTGTGAAAAAGCGATTTTGCATAGCGCATATTTGCTGTGGATCCTCGGTGCGGATTAATTAGCACCATTTCCTATTAGCTGTTTTTGAAATTCTCTAATAAGGATGTTTGTGTATTTTCCCTTTCATTATGTAAATATTTCTCTCCAGTTTCCGCACATGAGTCACACGTATTTATGACTGCAAATCAGGATTTTATCGGCTTTGGCTGTATTAATGTGTCATACAGCTGCTGTCTGTGATGTAATTTTTTTAGACTGGAAGATTTCTTGAAACTAATACATTAATTACAACAGATTGTTTTATCAACCCCCTATCCTCAAGTAGACTCAACCTTTGCTCCTGCCCTATCCTTCACACCATACACCCAATTCCATCGATCTCCTGCTGATATGAGCACACAAATATTTCTCAAATTCCCTCTTTAATCAACCCTGCGTTACGAAATTATTTGTACATGCCCAAATAACCTCCCACCAATCACAATGAAACACCCCCCAAGCCCAACCAGTAGCCCCTGCGCACCCTAATCTTCCAATGCGCCCTCTGGAACTCCCAGTCTGCGTGCAACAAACTCCCAACTATCCATGACCTCTTCACCACCAAACATCTCAACCTGCTCACCCTCACCAAAACGTGGATACAGCAGTCTGACACTGATTCCCCTGCTGCACTAATCTACAATGGCCTGCAGTTCTCCCACACCTCTAGATTGGATGACAGGTGCAGTGGAGGAGTAGGTGTTCTCTTTTCACTGAATTGCACCTTCTAAGTAAATCCCCCAGGTTCCCTCACTCACCTTCTCATCGTTTGAAGCTTATACCCTATGATTCTTCCATCCACTGTCCTTGTGAGTCATAGTTATCTACTGGCCTCTGGGTCCCACCGCCTATTCCTGGACCACTTTGCCGCCTGGCTCCCCCCCTTTCTTATCCTGTGAAATCCCAACCCTCATCCTAGGGAACTTCAAAATCCCCACTAATGACCCCACCTCCACATCTGCCTCCCAACTTTTAACGCTCACCTCCTCCCTCAGCCTATCAGAGCTATCAGACACCCCCACTCACAGAGATGGCAATACACTCCATCTAGTTTTCCTCCACATCTGCTCTGCTTCCCACTTCACCAACTCCTCTCTTCCACTTTCGGATCACAACCTCCTCTCCTTCTCCATCAGGCACCCCAGCAACTCCTCAGACCCTCCCACCTATCGCACCTACAGGAACCTCTGAACCATCCACACCCAATAGTTTGCTGACACCTTGCAGTCTTCCCTGTCCCCCACCTCTCTCCTCGCATGCCCCAATCTGGCTGCTGCACACTTCTACCACCCTTAGAAGCTCCCTGGATGAAGTGGCACCCCCCATGACCTGAGCCTTCTTCTGCAGACTGCAGCAACCCTGGCTCATGTCCCAAACAGGGTTTCATCTGGCGGTGCTCTAGGTGTGCTGAACAGCTGTGGAGAAAGTCAAAACAGCCCGCAGATTTCCTTCACTTTAAATGTATGCTTAGAACTTACAACCTTTTCCTTCACCATGCTATACAAGTTTATTTCCCCTCCCTCGTCTCCTTACTATCCCACAGCCCCAAACAACTTTTTAGTTCTCGGCCCCTTCCTCTTCTCTAACTACAGAGCCCCAATCGGACAAACCATCCACAGATTTGGCCTCCAATACCATCTCTACACTGACGACACCCAGCTATAAACCTCTTCTGGTGACATCTCAGCACCAATCCTCCAAAACATCACTGACTGTCTGTTGTCTCAAATACCATGTCCTCCCTTTTTCTCAGACTCAACCTCTCAAAAACCGACCTTTTTGTCTTTCCACCCTCTACTAGCCTCTAGTCCCCCCCCCCCCCCCCCAATATCTCCATATCGGTATCTGGCACCATCATAACCCTCAGACAGCACACCCGCTGTCTTGGGGTCACACTGGATTCTGACCTCTACTTTATCCCCCACATCCAATCTCTGGCCCAAACATGCCACCTGCACCTCAGGAGAATTGTAAAAATCCAGCCGTTTCTCACCACAGACAAGCTAAAGACACTCGTTGTTGCCCTCATCCACTACTTCAACTTGCTGCAAGTCGGCATTGCCCGCACCATACTCTCCCCTCTTCAATCCATGCTAAATGCAGCAGCTAGACTCATCTTCCTATCCAGCCGCTTCTCGGATGCCTCTGCATTATGCCAGTCACTGTACTGACTGCTCATCCACCACAGCAGTGTTCTCCAACTCCAGTCTTCAGGGACCGCCAACAGGTCATGTTTTGAGGATTTCCTCAGTATTGCACAGGTAATGTAATTATTGTTGGTGCCTCAGACATTGCCACAGGTGTTATTACTATAGGATATCCTGAAAACATGACCTGTTGGTGGTCCCTGACTACTGGAGTTGGGGACCCCTGCACTACAGAACTCAATTCAAACTTATCACCCTTACCAACAAATCTCTCCATGGTGCCGCGCCACGGTACATCACTTCCCTCCTGTCCATACATCACCCAGGCCACGCTCTCTGTTGCACTAACACATTCAAACTGTGCTCACCCCTAATCCGAACCTCGCATTCTCGACTCAAAGACCTCTCCAAAGCTGCACCAGTCCTCTGGAACGCTCTGTCCCGAAGCATCCGGACAATTCCCAGTGCACAAAACTTCAGACGCCTTAAAAACACGCCTCTTCAAAGAAGCACATCAATTCTCCTGAACTTATCCATCCACCTCACCTCCTACAATATGCCCCTGCCACTGCATGCCTGGACTATGGTTTATTTATGGTGCCCCACATTTCTGCACTTTGCCTATCGTGTACTCTTACTCCTGTACCTCCTACATCACCTTCTCCTTGTTGTGTGTAAGCTAGTTGGAGCAGGCCCCCAACCCCTTCTGTTCCTAATAATTGAATACTATGTTCCCCTGTGTTTTGAATGGTCTTTGTTTCCCTGTGTTTTGAATGGTCTACGTTCCCCTGTGTTTTGTTGTATCGTCTATGTTCCCCTGTGTTTTGAAAGCACTGTGGAATAAGTTGACACTATACAAGTAAAGATTATTATTATGATTATTATCCCATCCAATCTATCCTCAACCCTACTATCCGATTAACCCACTTCCTTTCGCCATTCCTATATTGTCTCTGTCCTCAGCCAGTTCTTTCACTCGCTACCCAATGACATACAAGGCTGTCCGCAACCTGTCCCCTCAACATATCTTTGTCGTAATTTCCTGCTAGGCCCTCTGCTCACCTAGTCTCTGTTCCTAACAAGAACTTCTAGGCTCTTCTCATATCTGTTCCTTCCATCATTGTATTTAACATGTAGCCCTTGCTTCCCCAAAGCTCTATCCCAGTACCAGGGGCGTACCTAAGGGCTCAGGGGCCCGGGTGCAAAAGTTCAGCTCAGGGCCCCCCCCCCCCCCCCTGGGCCTCCACCCCACACTCCCCCGTACCCATACCTAGATTGTGCTGCATACATGATCTCCCCCTTGGCGTAATTTTTCCAAACATGACGCATTTCCTGAACATGAACATTTGTTTGTAGCCCCGCAGGCCACTCTCACACACACCGCTTTTTACCGCTATTAGCGCGGTGTGCCGAGCGCCGTACTAACCGCGGTACAACACTCCCAGAGATTTTAATGAGCTTACTTAAACCTGCGCTCGAACACGGTGTTTCAAACGCTGTGATTTTAGAGAGCTGTCTGTTCTATTTTTGCGTTGTCGTGGTTTTTAACAGACCTCCTCACAATGATTGGGTGCGTTAAAAAGCGCCGTCAGACGCTGTAACCTGTGTTCAAAAACGCTGCTCGAAATCCTGGTAAAAATGCCACGATTTCAAGCTGCGTTTTCTGAACACGTGTCTATCCATCTATCTATATACTATTTATCTATCCCATATCTATCTATATACTATCTATGTATCCCATATCTATCTATATACTATCTATCTGCTATCTGTATACTATCTATCTATACACTATCTATCTAATATCTATCTATCTAATATCTATCTATCCCATATCTATCTATATACTATCTATCCCATATCTATCTATATACTATCTATGTATCCCATATCTATCTATATACTATCTATGTATCCCATATCTATCTATATACTATCTATGTATCCCTTATCTATCTATATACTATCTATGTATCCCATATCTATCTATATACTATCTATGTATCCCATATCTATCTATATACTATCTATGTATCCCATATCTATCTATATACTATCTGCTATCTATATACTATCTATCTCATATCTATCTATATACTATTTATCTATCCCATATCTATCTATATACTATCTATGTATCCCATATCTATCTATATACTATCTATCTGCTATCTGTATACTATCTATCTATCTATACACTATCTATCTAATATCTATCTATCCCATATCTATCTATATACTATCTATCTATATACTAGCTATCTGCTATCTATATACTATCTATGTATCCCATATCTATCTATATACTATCTATGTATCCCATATCTATCTATATACTATCTATGTATCCTATATCTATCTATATACTATCTGCTATCTATATACTATCTATCTCATATCTATCTATATACTATTTATCTATCCCATATCTATCTATATACTATCTATGTATCCCATATCTATCTATATACTATCTATCTGCTATCTGTATACTATCTATCTATCTATACACTATCTATCTAATATCTATCTATCCCATATCTATCTATATACTATCTATCTATCCCATATCTATCTATATACTAGCTATCTGCTATCTATATACTATCTATGTATCCCATATCTATCTATATACTATCTATGTATCCCATATCTATCTATATACTATCTATGTATCCCATATCTATCTATATACTATCTATGTATCCCATATCTATCTATATACTATCTGCTATCTATATACTATCTATCTAATCATCCATCTATCTATATACTATCTATCTATCTCATATCTATCTATCTACTATCTATACACTATCTATCTATATACTATATCTTTACACTATCTATATATACATTATCTATCTCATATCTATCTATACACTATCTATCTCATATTTATCTATATACTATCTATCTATCTGCTATCTATATACCATCTATCTATTCATCCATCTATCTATATACTATCTATTCATCTATCTATATACTATCTAGCTATCTCATATGAGATAGATAGCAGATAGATAGTATATAGATAGATGGATGAATAGATAGATAGTATATATATAGCAGATAGATAGTATATAGATATGGGACAGATAGATAGTATATAGATAGCAGATAGATAGTATATAGATAGATGGATGAATAGATAGATAGTATATAGATAGATATGGGATAGATAGATAGTATATAGATAGATGGTATATAGATAGCAGATAGATAGTATATAGATAGATAGATAGTATACAGATAGCAGAAAGATAGAAGATAGATAGATAGATAGTGTATATGTATGTATAATATATATATATATATATATATATATATATATATATATATATATATATATATATATATACACACACATACATTAGATAGATAGATAGATAGATAGATACATTGTAGTTAGATAGATAAAGGAGGGAGACAGACAGACACATACATATGCACTTACCCCAGGGCCCGGTCCACTTCTCCTTCATGTGACAGCAGCAGCAAGCCAGCAATTCAGAAGCTTCCCGTTCAGCAGGAAGCAGGGGGGGGGGAGCACATGATCCCTGTCATGTGACTTCTTCCCTCCTCCCCTGCCGTCCCATGTGACTTCCTCCTTCTCCCCTGCCGGCCCGCATATTAGGTATTTCAGCCGCACTTAAGCAGTTTAATATATCTCCAAAGGGGGGGTGTACCCAACAACCAATCAGGTCGCTGGAATCGCTCACTGCTGCTTAAGTGCGGCTGAAATCCCAAATATGCTGCCGGGCCATGTGAGTTCCTCCCTCCTCCTCCCTGCTCTGTCGAGCCTTCCTTTCACGCTGGCCGTTCCGGCTGCCGCATGATGAGAATTTTGCTGCAGTCAGAACGGTCAGCGATTAATGCACTAAATGTGCATGTTAGTTATGCAGAGGGCGGCCTCGGGGCCCCCTGAGAGCAGGGGCCGGGTCGCCATGGCGACCCCAGCACCCCCTGACGCTACGCCTATGCCCAGTACATCAGACTGTCCTCAAGCATCCAAAGCTTCAAAAACAACCCAAAACTTACCCTCTTCAGAACACCTTATAGTTTGCAACAACCATGTCTGCACTTCACAACTCTATAAACAGTTTCCGCCTTCACCTTCTGGCTCCTTCCCCTGCCCTTATAGATAGTAAGCCCTTGAGGGCAGGGTCCTCTCTCCTCCAGCTAATAAAGGCCCATCATTGTGTACCTATAGGGAGTGCAGAGGTTGCAGTTGGAATAGTGCCCTCCCAAGAATCCCATACATCTCAGTCCAACATGAAAGAACAATAGATTGAGAGGAAGCCACAAATCTTTCAACCAAATAGTTAAACATTAAACAGTCATTCATTGTACTTCTTCGCTTTACATTTTATTTGGCGACCATATATAGGTGTTATATACCGTATAGGCATATCTAGTTTGTACAAGATGCAAGGATGTACGGTTAATGGGGAATCACAGAAATAGAAATTATATTATGTGATACAATTATAGAGTTAAAATGATGTCAGATATGTCATTGATGAAGAATTAAGTCCCTGGTAAATCCTATATATGGATAAAGCGCTCTTGCACCTTGCAGACTGGTCTAGGCGAAAAGTAAAACACATTCCTCATTCGGCTGTAGTCCCAAAAGTCTCACAGGCTCCCAGTAGCTTGACAAACTAAAGGGACTCTCAGTTATTTGTCTATTAGAAAATGTATAAGCATTGAAGATGTGGTCAAAAAAGACATTTCAGGGAGTATTGTGGAAAACATGAAATAATGTGTGTAATCCCCTAAACTCATAACAGACAAAATACCAGTTATGTGCCTTGACTTTATAAGGGAAAGCAGCTTCTTCGTTGTAGTTCTTCCTCCTTTGCAATGATTGGTCTGTACAGAAAGGGCTGCAGCAACGTGTCTGCTTCATTTTGGTTTAGGAATTTCTTTCATAAAGCTGTGGCGGTGCTCCGGCTAGTCCGATGAGCTAACATCAAGCACTGTTTTATTACTCCTTATACTATTGTCTGTTACAGGGCTCAGAAAAATATGGAAAGTTTCAGGTTTTTAGTCATTTGTTAGAATTTTGTAAGGTTTAAAATAGTTTTGTTAAATAGTTTGCTGTCAACTAAATGAGACATTATAGGGTATAGATATGATATATAACTTGTAGAGAGGAGCGAGCATACTCGCTAAGGCAAACTACTCGAGCAAGTAGTGCCTTATTCGAGTACCTGCCCGCTCGTCTCTAAAGATTTGGCTGCCGGCGCGGTGAGAGGTGAGTTGCGGTGGTGAGCAGGGGGTAGCGGGGCGGGGCACAGGAAGAGAGAGATCTCCCCTCTGTTTCTCCCCACTCTCCCCTGCTGCTCCCCGCCCCCCGCCGGCAGCCGAATCTTTAGAGACGAGCGGGCGGGTACTCGAATAAGGCACTACTTGCTCGAGTAGTTAGCCTTAGCGAGTACGCTCGCTCATCTCTAATAACTTAGGATAACTGCAGTAGGTTTAGCTATCACAGGTAATGTGATATTATTTTAAAGGGAACCTATCACCGATTTACAATGGTCCTCAGCTACTGTAATGTGTGGATGTAATTATTTTCTCCAAACTCACTTTTATTTCCATGCAGTAAGCCTGAAAATGGCCCATGCTCAGTATACTAATGAAGCATCTAATAGTGCTGCTATAATGTTTGTTAAAGGGGTTTTGTAAAAAAAAATTATACTTGCCTATTCCTCCCCAGACAGTCTTCTTGTCGCATCTTCTCCTCGCCAATCTTCTCCTGGCTTCTCCAGGTTCCCGAGTTGCGTCACCTCCAGCCGGCCGGATCCACTTATTCCTGTTTTGGAGCGTCTATTAGCTGCAGTTTACTTCCTGCAGGGCAGTGGACGCTATGAGTGACATAGCGTTCTCTGTCAAGCAGGGAATGCTAAATCCTCAGCAGCCTGCTTTAGCGTGCATGTGCAATATCTCACTGTTAGTGTTTCATATAGTATATAAAACACTAGTGATGAGAAATCGTGCATGCGCAGTCGCACTAGAGCAGACTGCCAAGGATTCGGCATTCCCTGCTAGGTAGTGAACACTATTTCGCTCGTGGCGTTCACTGCCCTATAGGAAGCAGAATGCCGGCAATGTACGCTTCATAACAGAAAGAAGAGGATCCAGGCAAATATGGAGGTGATGTGACTCAGGAGCTTGGTGGAGCCAGGAGAAGATTGGTGAGGTGAAGATCTGGTAAAAAGACTGCCTGGGGAGGAATAGGTAAGTGGAGAATTTTCAATAGGGCTGACAGAAATACTCAAGTGCTTGCTGCTCAGCTATCTTCGAAATCCCATTGAAAGTAGATGGAGGGTTAGCACGCTTGCGCTACCAGTGCTCCATTTAGTCTTCTCCTCACCGCAGGGAGTGCAGTAACATCGCAGTGAGGAGGAGGTGGGTCACGAGACCCCTGTTTTTGAGAATGGCGGGGGTCTTAGAGGTCAGACCCAAGGATAACTTGTAATCTTGGTACAATCCCTATAAAGGGGTTTTCCTAGACCTTACTATGAATGGTCTATCCTAAGGATAGATCATCAATAGACGATTGGCAAGGATTCCATGGGGCATACTCTTGCCAATCAGCTTGTTCATCCTGCCAATTGTCAGTGCAGACAGAGCCGCAAATAGACAGCTCCGTCCATATTGCCATGGCCTGGGTCGGTAATCACAGACAGTTTATATTGAATTTAATGGGAGCCATGCCTGCAATATCAACCAGGGCCACTGCAACGTTGACAGAGCTGTCTGCTTCCGGCTCCATCCTCTCTGACAACTGGCCTAGCGAACAGCTAGATGATTGTCGGTAATCTCATGTGGGTGACCTCACTGATCAACTTTTGATGGCCTATCCTAGGTCATCAATAATAAAGTCCCAGAAAGTAAAGTATATAGATCAGATGGAATATATTATTGTCTGCAGCAAATAATTTCTGTCAGTTATCAGAAACCAAAGTTGTGCAAACACTATACAATATTCTATTTTAGCACAGAGGGTATGCAAATATATTTCCTTCCTCTAGTGGTTAGTACATAGCATAAATCCCCCATATTACTTCCTTTGGTAATTTTTTGTGATATCTACTGTATGACCTTTTGTCCAACTTCATTATTTTCACACCAATCAGCTATAATATTAAAACCACTAAGAGGTGAAGTGAATGAGATTGTTAATCCTATAAGAACGGCAAATAAACAGTTAACTCTTCAAGTTGATGTATTAAAAGTAGGAAAAATATACAAGTGTTCGGACCTGAGCCACGAGGACCAAACTGCGATGCCTAGAAAAGCGGTCAGAACATCTCTAAAATACCAAGTCTTGTCGGATGGTCTTGCTACGCAATGTTTGGTACCTACCAAGAATGGTCTAAGGAAGGCCAACCAGTGAACTAGCAAAAAAGGGTCATGGGTGCCTATGGCTCACTGATGCATGTGGGAGTAAAGGCTAGCTTGTTTTGTCTTATCCCACTACTACTCAGACACAAACTAATTAAAAAAATAAATACTTTTAACTTAGAAAGATGTAGAAAAACCCAGAACATCACAGCTTGCTGCGTATAGGGCTATGTAACCACAAACTGGTGCCTATGCTGACCCCTGTCTACAGCAGAAAGTTCCTATAATGGGGCATGTGGGCATCAGAACTGGACAATGGAGGAATAGAAGAAGGCAGTCTAGTCTGATGAATCATAGAATAGTAGAGTTGGAAGGTACCTCCAGAGTCATCGGGTCCAACCCCCTGCTCATGCAGGATTCCGTAAAATCATGTTTTCTTTTAATCATGTGGCTGGTCAGGTCTGGGATTCATATATTTGTTACTACATATACCTCCCACTGAAGCATTGTACAGACTACGTACAACCCTTTATGACAATGGTATTCCCTATTGGCAGTGACCTCTTTTAGTTGGATAATGTGACCTGCCTGACTGCAAAAATAGTTCACCAATGGTCTGAGGAACATGACCAACACTTCCACGTGATGACTTGACTACCAAATTCCCCAGATCTCAATCCGATCAAGAATATAAGGGGGATATGCTGGAAAAAAAATACCCTGACCAATGGAAGCCTCACATCACAACTTACAGGACTTAAAGAATCTACTGCTAACATAGACCCACAGACATTCCATTGAGTCTGTCTTCAGCTAATGAGATGAGCGTTTTAACTGGTTCATCCTAGCGATCGGTGCGAGTTTTAGCAGCTTGACATCAGAAATCAAAACGTAATATTTTGTGAGAAAAATACATTGTATCATTGCACTTGCAATTTTCATGCTTATGAAAAACGCGTGTGAAAACTCGCATATTGTTCCAATAGTAAAAAAAGAAAATCGTATCGCTCCCACATGAAAGTCACATTTACATGCGAGTGTGATGCAATTTTTTTTTTTGCTCCTATAGAAAATAATGGGTAATTATTGAACAGATCGCGAAGAAATGGGACATGCCGCGGCTTTTGTATCTCACAACATTGCTGCGAGAGTAGTAGCCCATGTAAATACACCCTTTTGAAATAATGGGTTCTTTTCACATGTGATTTCTGTGCAACTCACAAAGCATAGAAAACGCGAGTGAAAATTATCTGTATAAGGGGGCCTTCACACTGGCAAGAAAATTGCATGATTATGTAACCAATGATTTGTAATAGTTTCATTCTCATTTGCGCTGTTTGCAGTCCTGTGATGCTGCGTGAAAAAAAATTACAGAATATTCTATCTTTTTGTGATATTGCCCATTGTTTGGGAGAACATCGCAATCCCCTGGCACGGCTGTCACAGCCGCACCAGGAAATTCCTTCATCCCCGTAGGGAATCCCTTCAGCCAAGCGGGGAATCCCTTTAGAAGTGGCAGGGGAAATCCCTTCAGACATGGTGGAGGTGAAGGGATTCCCCGCAGGGATGAAGGGATGTAAGGCTGTTTTCACATGAATACTCCTTGCATCCAGGAGTTTCACATGGATTGCGAGGGTGATATCGGGCTGTGAACCATGGCCCGATATCGCCCTCACCAGTGTGAAGCAGCCTTAAGGCTGGCTTCACATGGGCAAGATTCTTGTGCGAGATTTGTGCGCCGCGAGACGCTCAAATCTCGCACGAATATGAACCCTATTCTTTTGAATGGGATCATACAAATTTGTGATTTTTTTTTTTCCCCCACATCGCATCGTGGTGTGATGTGGGAAAAAAAATCGCTTCATGTCCTATCTTTGGGCATGCTCTTGCATTGCATCACCCGTTGTTTTCAATGGGGCTGGTGGCAGCATCGCACCGTGTGTTTAGTGCACGCAAGTGCGATGCGAGGTCTCTCCATTGAAAACAATGGCAGACACTCTACGATGCTGACAGATGGCAGCCGCGACCGAGGATCACTATTTTTGATACAAAAACGCCTCACATCTGCAGTGAAATCACGTGTTGGCGAGCCTGAAACTCGGCCCAATAATACACTCGCCCATGTAAAATTAACCTGAAGGCGGTTTCAGACGGCCATAGGCACAATTAATTCGCTACGGAGTGTAGTTGCGCCTGAACAAGGCTTTTATTTGACCGTTAAAAAGTCTGCACCATAGCACAGGAGTTTTAAAAAATCCACGGAAGATAGGCACTGCCCAATCTTTCTCGCTCATAGTATTTACTAGATGCCGGAAAGGTAAGGCAAGTCCTATCTTTTTCGGCTGTAGAATTAATGGCTGAGAAAGGAGCGAAAACAAAACCACTGAAATCGGGCGAGTGCAATATTGGGCCATAAAACTCCCCGTACGAATGTTCCTGCGGATGCAAAGTGTTTTTGTGTCAAAAACGCCTCTCATTACTTCAGGGAAGTATCAGTCCTCCGGCGCGGCTGGAATGGGAGACCTCGCAGCGCACTGGCATGGACCTCGCACGCAGTGCAATGTTTTTTCCAGCTAAACTGAAGCCAATGGGCAAGGCGTTTCACGGGAAAGCCCAAAGATAGGGAATAGGGTTCATATTCATGCGAAATTTGTGTGTCTCACAACGCACAAATCTCGTGCGATTTTCTTGGCCATGTGAAAGCAGCCGTAGGCTGGATTCACACGACTGTATTTGCAAGTGCATAAAAATATTGCTTGTACAATACGCAGAGAATAGAGCCCATTGATTTTAATGGGTGCATTCGCAAGCACGTATTTTGGTTGCGCAAAACAATACGCAGCATGCTCTTGGACTCATTAAACTAATTGGCCATGGCTGAGAGCATTAGTGTATGTTTTTTTGCGCACGTTAAAAGTATAGTAAAATACTCCACGTATACAAAAGCACAATAAACATTCCCCAAAAACGCTTTGCAAATATGCAAACACTTGCGTGAATCCGGCCTTACATGTGCTATTCTCGTCCATGAATTGGACAAAAATAGGGCATGTTTCAATTTTTTTTTACTTGGACTGCTCATCCGAGTAGCAGGAAGTCCATGTGAGTACGCCCATTAAATTTAAAGGGGTTCTGTTTCTATCTAATTTTCCGACTAAAAAAATCATCTGAGTGTATATAGCTTAAGGGTGGTCTCACACGTGTGTAAGCGCATATACGCTCGCTATCGCGAGACATATGCGCTATGCATGGCGCTTGATTGTGGGCTATTGCACCCGGATTGGCCCATTTTACTGTACTTTATTGTGCCTTCGAGACTGCTTACATCAGCACGGCCCTGGCAGCGCCATGTTGGAGTGGGCTGGACCACCTACTTAGTAGGCAGGGCAGCCTACTTGTAAGCAGGTCAGCTGACTCGGGAAATGGGTCAGCCGCTTTTGCTAAGCCTTGTGTTTTTAATTAAGCCCACAAAATGGAATTGAAATTCCGGCAAACGGTGGCCTTCCATGCACAATTGTGCAGAAAAATAGAGCATGTCGCGTGTTTTTTCCCATGCTCAAAATGCCATTATGGAGTTGGGAAGGAATGTTTTCCTCCAAATTGTACATGCACATGATTGATACTTCTGTCCGATTTCCGGACCAAAAATTCTGTACGAAAAACGGACAGAAACAGCACCCATTTATTTGGATGCGTGTATGTACTATTTTTACCCAGACGGAAAGTCAGAGTAAAATAAATTGCAGCATGTCTTATTCTTGGACGAAAATAGTAAATGTCATTGTGTGGCATCCTGAACATTGGGCAGCACACAGACGGGTTATCCATGTGCTGTCCGATCCAAATTGCACCTGAGAAGCTCAGGCACAACCTTTTAACAGTCCATGTGCACATAGCCTAATCCTGATTCTCATCCAGACTGATGGGCGTTGATTGTGAATTTTCTGCACCCGTTTGGATTATGTAGACAATTGCAGGATCTCTTTTTGTTATGAAATAACTAAGAATGTCTTGTACGTAAATATCATCTTAGCTTTGCAGCCCAGGTTTTGCAGGGATTGCGCATATCTCCTCCAGCAGCACCCAGACCTGTCACTTTTTCGCAGTTCCCCTAGAGAGACCCTCTACTGCTATAAACACTCTGATCCAATCACAGCCGGTAAATGCAGCAAGCACCATAAGTGGATTGAACAAGTGCTGCTACTTGATTCTCATGAGACTCGTAGCCGTCATGTTCATACAATTAGAATGGGTTTAGTGACTTTAGTATTTTCCTGGCTTCTGATCTCCTTACAGAGAGACACACATGAAATAGATCAGTTCTTCCTAAAAAGTGAAATCATGATGTCTGACAATATATTTCTGGGTATATAGGCTGCAATTCTAGTGTCTTGGAAAGTTTGGGATAGATCCTTGACTGTTTGACTAAACAAATTTTAGTTAAATGTCTCGGAAAGCTAAAAGTGTAGCTAATAATAGCTTAACTCCACATTTCGGGCATATGGTTAGCGAGAATATATAGAAACTGGAGCTAAGTGTATGCCCCAGACATATAGAGAGAGCACTGGCATAACTATAGGGGATGCGGTTGCACCTGGGCCCAGGAGTCTTAGGCCTCATGTACATGGGGAAAATCAGGCCTTCTCCATAGAGAATCCGTAGCGGGTCCCTCCTGCCCCGCGGACATGAGGCATTAAAATAAGAGTAAGCCCACCTGCTGCGGACCGTGCAGGTCTTCCCTTCTTCGCGGCCGGATCTTCTTTCTTCGGCCCGGCGGATGTGCTCGGCCCAATTAACAGCTAGCCCACCTTGTTGATGTCACCAAATGTATCCTCCATCTTGCATAAGGGCAGCACTTTCACTGAACACCTGTATGACATGACCTAGCTATATATAACATAGGCACAGTGTAACCATCAGTCATTTTACAGTTGATCATTGTACAGAGAAGCTGTATCACGTGTATTTGTCTATATAACACTTTGTCTGTTGTTAGGGACAGATATTCTACAGTGGGTATATTGCTACTGGTGTGAAAGCTTGTATACCAGCAGAGAACTTACACAGGGTTAGAAGGTTAGAGTATGCAAAGGGTATATTTTGGCTGCTGTCAATGCATATAGCAGCAAAGCAGGCAGATAAAATACGATTTGGCATAGGGAATATTGCAGTTTCCTATTTGTGGCCTTAGATGTTGTTAAAAGTCACCAGTTTAGCCACTATAAATTTTTTTGCAGACCTTACGCAGCCAGCAGTGGGTGTGGGGAATTCAATTACACTGCGCCAAACAGGAACAGCTTACACTGTACTCTATACTCTGTGACCTTCTGTTCTCATATAATGTGCCTCCTAGGGATTGTGGCTTATTTAGTTGGCATTTCTTTTTTTGATAATATAAAACTAAAAGAAAATCAAACGGCGAACAGCAAACACACTCCGTACGTGTCAGCAACCTCAGACGTCGTTCAAAGTTGTCAATCCGGCCACTATGAATCGTTTGCAGGCTTTACGCAGCTAGTAGTGGTTTTCTGCAAACTACAAAGGTAGCTGATAAGTTACCCAAAGCTACACTAAAAAGTAAACAAAATAAATAAAAAGGGAAACATGAGGAAAACAAGGGGTTGGGGACGCGTGGGTCGTGATGTAGGTAGTAGAGGATGGGCCAAGTTGGCACCTTAAGTGGGTTCCATTGAAGCAACAGCTCTACGTTCTGCAGGAGGCGACGCAAGCCAGCTGCCGTTCCTAAGAAGTAGTTCTGCCCATCTGAAGCACGCAGAACAGGTCGTAGAGTGGACGACAGCATGCCTCAAGTACCACCACTTCCTCTTCCTCCCAGTTGTAGCCACAGCAGTCAGTCTGCACCAGTTATGGCTGCATTGGGGACCTCCTGGAGAGCAAATGAGTGTTCCCAATTCTTACTCCCTTTGACTTTACCCCCCTCTCCAATCCACTGTCTGGCGTCTAAAGACATTATAATTTAAGGCTGTACAGCTCCGATGTTGGAAGACGTCCGTCGGGGTTCTCTTACTGTATATTGCCAGCCTCTCTGCTGTCGGAGCCTATCCAACGTGTCACCTCATGCAGTACTGGCTTTAGGCAGCATATAGCGCCGTTGTATAACAGTAGAAAAAAGAGTAAGCCCCCTAGGAAAACCAGGATACAAATTGGATTGGAAAGGGTTAATGGGAGTTGTAATTAGCCTTCCTGATTCACGATGATACAGTCACTAATCACTATTACTGACATCTTTCTGTGAGGCTACAAGACTGGGTCATCTCAGGTCAGGACTGGGCTCTGGGTCATCCCAGATGTGACCATGGAATGAAGTTGTATGAAGTGATGTAGAATTGAAGATCTAAAGTGGAAAGGAAAAGCTGAGTGCCATCTGTATCAAAGGGGATTTCTATGTACTTTCTATTTATTTCAGAACTAACTTGCAGAAGAATGAATAACAGCAATTAATAAAGGCAAAACTGAGTGTGCTGTAGGGAATGTCCAACCTGACATCATCTATAACCTCAATGCGGCAATGGTTGACTCTGACATTATTTAAGTAGGATCTGTCAGCTCTGCAGACTTGTTTGCTTTAGTAAATACTTGTGTTCACTTGAAATAATAATTCTGTGGTAACTCTTTGTTATGCCGTTCCTCCTTTATTCCTCCTGGAAATGTATAAATAAATTGACAACTGGGCGGAACCATTCTCCATCTCAAATGGGTGTGTCCCTACATAGTCTAATACTAGCAGCCCTGCTTAGACATTGTAGGGACAGCCGCCAACTGGTAACACCTAGTTGTTAATTTTTTCATACATTTTTAGTAGGAATAACATAAGAACAACACAATGCCAAATTATGAGAAAAGATGCGTCAGAATTGTTTTATTAGACATGTAATGATTTGACATGTCAGGACAGTTGCCAGGTCCTAATTAGGAAGACTTTTGAAAATTGAAAATTGCAGCTTTATAGGAAGTTTCACCCATCTCAGACCTCTTCCCTATTTTGGTCATACTTTTGGTGGATTGGTCTGCATCAATGCTTTCAACACTAAGCTGAGGGTTGGCTGAATCACATTGTGCCACGCAGAGCCAAATATGTTTTATACAGGTTACAGAAGTGCTGTTCATGACAGGATGTGATTTAGCCTGTAATTCTGCAACTCATATAGTGGGCACTTATACTGGGTAATATCCCACTGGGCTTCCATAAGAAAGATTCGGTATCAAGTACAACCTACAAACTTGCATCATATAGTACTTGTCTATTACCCTCTTAATGCCACAGGATCTAAGTTTATGTCCTGGTTGGGGGCACTACACGCAACAGGATGTAAACCTATGTTCTGAGGCTGGCGCGGGCACAATCCTGCAGTGGCAGCTGGCTGTGACTGATAGCCTGCTTCTTTCTGCAACAGCGGGGATCGATGAGAACACCGCTCCCCGCTCTTAACCACCGACATGCCGTGATCAATGAACATTGCAGCAAGTAAAGTGTTCACAGAGGAAGTGCGCTCCCTCTGCAACGTCATCAGCCCCCTGGTGTCCAGGGCTGCCGCTGCATATAATAGTTATTGTAAGCAATAAGGCAATCCCCCGCTGCCCCCCCCCCCCGAGCCTGCTCGGACGAGAATGCAGTTGCTCAAGAAGAGCGATGCTCGCTCGAGTAACTGCCTTATCTGAGCATGCTCGCTCATCTCTAACTGCAATGCATTATCGTAGCGATCAGCGCTTTTATGGTTCAAGTTTTCTACAGGGACATTTAGAAAAAAAAAAAAAAGTAAAAAAAAATACGTTAAAAAATAAACCCTTTTTTGTGCACTTTCCCGTTTGTATAAAAGGAAAAAATTTTTAAAAATCCCACATATGTGGTATCATAGTATCTGTAACGACCTGTACAATATACTGAACACACTATTTATCCTGCATGACAAAAAACATTTAAAAAAATGGAGGCAAAATGCTTCTTTTAAACCATAATAAAAGTTATCAAAAAAGCCGTATGTACTCCAAAATGATACAAATAAAAACTACAGCTCGTCGCATAAAAAACAAGCATTCACAAATCTCCGTCCATGGAAAAATAAAAAAGTTATCTGACTTTGGTTGCAGTGATGTAAAAAATTTTTTTCCGAAAAAAGGGGTTTTATTGTCAACAGAAAGTTCTTTTTCCCAATACACACACATCCTCAGTCGCTGTTATCTGTAGGACATTGTGTCTTTCAAATCACTCTCACTTTAGCTATTAGCTGTAACAGGCTTCTGCACTTCCCCTCTAGATGCAGTTCAGCAGGGGAGTGTGCAGCATATGCATTCCCATACAAACTCTTAAGCAGCCTCTACTAGGCTTTTGTCCCCGGTGGGGACATGCCTTCTAGCAGCAGAGACATACCTGCGGCCTAGCCCCGGCAGGAGCATCAGCCCGTCTCGCCTACAAACACCTCCTTTTCTGACCACGAACAACACTTCTCCCTCAACTCTCTTAGTCACAACTCCTCCCCCTTCTCCCAAACGACCAATCACAACACACTCATAGGGTAGGGAGACAAACAAACTTACTTAAAGACAAACATACTTACAAATGATGGAGGGACCCTACTCTGGGTCACTACAACAGGTTTACAGGACGTCACCAAGCCTTCTGGCCTGGTGACATCACCTGTCAGATGTCATGCCCAGTGCTGCAGTGAGTATACTTCTTTTCTACAGTTTGGGGCACGGTGGACCCAAAATGGCGATCACGTGACCACTGGGTGCTCCCTGCCAAGGCAGAGCCAGATCAGCTTTGTTAGTGACTGCTGTCACACTAGGGGGATGTTGTCCCTTGTAACTGGTGCTCCAGTGGATGCTGCTCCTATGGATGCCCTAGCTACAGTGGAAATGTGTATAATTAAAAAAAAGACAACGTGAATAATCCTCAGAGGTCTTATATGACGTCTTGGGGGACAGAGGTGGTAAAAAATAGTTAGAAAAATAAGTTTAAAAAAAATTACAGAATAAGATAAAAAATACACAGAAAAAGAAAATGACTCAAAACCGACGCCAATCAAAACCGTCGCCATATGCGCCCCGTAATCTGAAACTATACAAGTTAAATATCAAAACATCTAAAACAAAATGAGAGAGCCATTCCCATACTTTATTTTAGCGTGAATATACTAATTTTAGTAAAAAACAACTATAAATTAAATGATTTATTATTCTTAGCTTTTTAACCCTTATAAAACTAAAAAACGGGAAAAAATTCTGTGAAAAAAACCCCAAACTAAATAGCCCTATATGTCACGGGCAAAAAAAGCGCAGCAAAAATAATTTTGAAAGCTGGAGAAAAATGAATAGGGCAAGAAAACCATCACATGAGTAAAATCCCTAAAAAGTGTCTGGTCCTTAAAGGGGTTGTCCCGCGGCAGCAAGTGGGTCTATACACTTCTGTATGGCCATATTAATGCACTTTGTAATGTACATTGTGCATTAATTATGAGCCATACAGAAGTTATCAAAAGTTTTATACTTACCTGCTCCGTTGCTGGCGTCCTCGTCTCCATGGTGCCGACTAATTTTCGGCCTCCGATGGCCAAATTAGCCGCGCTTGCGCAGTCCGGGTCTTCTGCTGTCTTCATTGGGGCCGCTCGTGCAGAATGCCGGCTCCGTGTAGCTCCGCCCCGTCACGTGCCGATTCCAGCCAATCAGGAGGCTGGAATCGGCAATGGACCGCACAGAAGAGCTGCGGTCCACGGAGGGAGCAGACCCCGGCGGACATCTTCAGCAGGTGAGTATGAAGACGCCGGACCGGTGGGATTCAGGTAAGCACTCTCCGGTTTGTTTTCTTAACCCCTGCATCGGGGTTGTCTCGCGCCGAACGGGGGGGGGGGGGGGGGTTTAAAAAAAAAAAAAACCCCGTTTCGGCGCGGGACAACCCCTTTAAGGAATATATCCACCAAGGTAGTGTGCATCAACAATCACATGCAAACCTGTTGACCAACAGGGCAAACAAAATGCCATTGACAGTAAATCATTTTTATTTCTTCATATTAGTAGGTTTGGTAATAACACCAGATATGTGTAGTTAAAGGAATTGTCCATGGTTAGAAAAACATGGCTGCTTTCTTCCAAACACAGCGCCACCCTTATCCATAGGGTTATGTGTGGTATTGCAGCTCAGCTACATTGGAGTGAATAGGAGCTTAGCTGCAATACCACACACAATCAACGGATAAGGGTGGCGCTGTTTTTGGAAGCAAGCAACCATGTTTTTCCAATCCTTATAACCCCTCTAAATGACAACTTTTGAATTAAGACGATACTTCCCATACAACCTCCAGATGAATATCATACCACTAGCAGAGCCATATCAGAGCGATCCTATAAACCCCTACTGCTCCAGTATTAGTGGTAGTAGTAGCTATAATTCCATTTCCATTTTGGGAATGTGTAAAAGTTATGTCTCAACAGTTCAATGACTGTGTATATTCGGAGAAGCCCGGTGGTTATTAAACTGTATGTATAATTAGCTTCTGCCAGACTCTGGAGATCTGAGCGGCTACTATGTGGAAAGAAGGGACCAGGTATTGTTCCTAGAATTTCATATAGGTCATTTAATAAAAGAATAGAAACCTTGGATGTCATTAAATGATCCAAGACCTAATTGTATTTCCTGTAATTGAAGGTCTTATGTTCAAAGAGAAAACTCCGTGATATGAGAGCGCATTATATAGGTGTCTATCTTGTAACACAATAACTCCAAGATATAGGGATATCATTGACTTTTCATCAATACTTCTTGCTTTAAATGTCTAACGAATGCATATGGCCGTGTAAAGTATTTGTGTTTTATGGATCAGAAATCTGAGCTACATGAGGCCTATACTGTGGCCTGTTCTATCACAGGAATGTTCTTCACTCAAAACATCGTCTAGGGCAGGGATGTCCAACTCATTTTCACCGAGGGCCACATCAGCCTTATGGTTGCCTTCAAAAGGGCGATTGTATAGTAAGGGCTTGTTCTAATGAGCGTATTTGTGCAGCGTATTATGCACACAATTTTTGCGCACGTAATATGCAATGAATAGAACACATTGATTTCAATGGGTTCGTTCAATTTTGTCACGTGATGTGCAATGAAAAAACTACACGGCATGACATATTTTGGTGCATATTATGCTCCGCAATAGGTCATTGAAATGAATGGGCTGTTGCAAATATGCAGGAAACTTGCGTGTTTGTGCACCATTTCAATGAGCCTGTTTGCGTTCTTTTTTTGTGTGTACATAAACGCAGTGCATTTGCACACATAAAAACATGCTGGAGCAGATAAAAATGCATGCGTAAGCGATTTTATTGCGCAAACACACAGCATATTTTTATGAATGTGCTTACATCTGTGTGAACAAGCCCTAATAGTGACCCCCCCACAGTGGCCCCAGTAGTATTAGTGACCCCCATAGTGGCCCCAGTAGTAACAGTGACCCCCATAGTGGCCCAAGTAGTTATAGTGACCCTCATAGTGGTTTCAGTAGTAACAGTGACCCCTATAGTGGCCACTGTAGTAACAGTGACCCTCATAGTGGCTGCAGTAATAACAGTGACCCCTCCCCCCCATAGTGGCTCAATTAGTATAGTGAGCCTTATAGTGGTCGCAATAGTAACAGTGACCCTATAGTGGCCACAGTAGTATTAGTGACCCCCACAGTCGTCAAAGTAGTATTAGTGACCCCCATAGTGGCCGCAGTAGTAATAGTGACCCCCACAGTGGTCCCAGTAGTAACAGTGACCCTCATAGTGGCCCCAGTGGTAATAGTGACCCCCACAGTGGTCCTAGTAGTAACAGTAACCCCCATAGTGGCCACAGTAGTAAGTAACCCTCAAAATGGCTGCAGTAGTGATAGTGATCCCCATAGTGGCCACAGTAGGAACAGTGACTCCCATAGTCGTCCAAGTACTTATAGTGGCCCTCATAGTGATTGCAGTAGTAACACTGATCTCCATAGTGGCCAAGTAGTAATAGTGACCCCCATAGTGGCCGCAGTAGTAACGATGACCCCCATAGTGGCTGCAGCAGTGATAGTGAGCGCCATAGTGGCCCAAGTTGAGATAAAAAACCCCATAGTGATCCCAGTAATAATAGTGACCACCATAGTAGTTCCAGGGATGCTGCCCAGTCAGGTGCCAATAGCAACCCCCTTGTTAGCCCCTGGTAGGGCAGCTTTCCTACAGGCTTTACACTCACTTAGCCATCAGTGGTGGCAGCAGCTGCTGAGTCTGTGACCGCTGACCTCTCATCTCAGCGCAGACGTCAGTGGTCATAGACCTTTACTTTTTTCTGTGCCGCTTGAAAGGAGAATGTAGAGTTATTTAATGCCTATTCAAATGAAAAGTCAACCATCTAGTACATGGTTCTGCCGCGTCCTTCAGAGCAGGGGCAATCTATGTAGCTATGGCAGAAAGAGTCCCCCAAAATGTCCACATGACCTGCTGAATCGGGCCAACCCAGTTAAAGGAGATGTCCCGCGCCGAAACGGGTTTTTTTTTTTTTAAACCCCCCCCCCCGTTCGGCGCGAGACAACCCCGATGCAGGGGTTAAAAAAAACACCCGCACAGCGCTTACCTGAATCCCGGCGGTCCGGCGTCTTCATACTCACCTGCTGAAGATGGCCGCCGGGATCCTCTGTCTTCATGGACCGCAGGGCTTCTGTGCGGTCCATTGCCGATTCCAGCCTCCTGATTGGCTGGAATCGGCACGTGTCGGGGCGGAGCTACACGGAGCTACACGGAGCCCCATAGAGAAGAGGAGAAGACCCGGACTGCGCAAGCGCGGCTAATTTGGCCATCGGAGGGCGAAAATTAGTCGGCACCATGGAGACGAGGACGCTAGCAACGGAGCAGGTAAGTATAAAACTTTTTATAACTTCTGTATTGCTCATAATTAATGCACAATGTACATTACAAAGTGCATTATTATGGCCATACAGAAGTGTATAGACCCACTTGCTGCCTCGGGACAACCCCTTTAAGCTTGGTCATAGTCGGAGGAAGTGATTGCTTGTCCCAGACTGACCAATGAACTTTCGCCACGAAATTTGATCTTAACCTTGTTTTTACCTTTGTATTCAGGTCATTACTCTAATTACCTTTAAATGGCTACTTTGGGTAGTATTACTCTGTGGCAGAGATAAATTTGTCATTGTACATAGGGGCCCCCAGTAGGTTTGAAGAGTGGTACCAAATGACAAAATCAATGCTGCTACCTCTATACACTCTTTTTCACCTCCAAAATAGCTTCTGCGGCTGTCTTAGGAATCACTTGATTGACATGATAGACAATAAGAGGATGAGATCTGGTAGCGATAATCTTTTTTATTTTGTGTTTTTAGCATATTATAACCTTTTTACAGCAAACTGGAAAAAAAGAAAATATTGCCGCTGTTCAGCTACCTGTGAATTTCACCACAATTTCATGGCGAATCTGCAAAGGATTTACGCCAAAATCTGCATGCGTTACATGCAGATTTTACCGCGAACTGGTTGTAGATTTCATCTTTTTGCAAATCCACAGCATTTCCACACCAGAATGAGCGTGCCGTAGATTTGAACACCACAGCATGCTTGTTTTTGATGGGTGGAAAAATTTTGCTCTGTGTGCATGTCATTTCCTAAACCCCATGTATTGTACTGTAATTTACCGCAGATTTGTGGCGCAGAAGTCGCAATGCAAATATGTATCAAGTCCGCCCCATCTGAACTCGCCCTATGGCCAGTTTCACATGAGCATATTACAAGCTCCCGTAAGGGCAGCTTCAGAAGGCCATATACACAATTAGGCTGCCTGCAGGCGGCCGGGTCGGATCCAGCTGCGAGAATTCTTGCAGCTGGATGCGGACCCGTGCCCCTGCAGAGACCTGCGGCTCACCCACTCCCGGCGTCTTCTGTCTCTGCTATGCGCCGGCTCCCGGCCACAGTGGAGCCGGCCCGTCACCACTGACATTTCTGTGCGGGCCTCTGCGAGACCCGCACAGAAATAGGACATGCCGTGATTTCTTTTTCGCGTGTTTTCATGCGGATAAATCACAGCCGTCTGCCTAGGATTGCGTTATCTAATGCAATCCTACGGCAGCGGGCACGGGCGGAAATTCTGCGGGAAATCCCGCAGCGGAATTTCCAACCCGTGTGCAGGGGGCCATACAAACGCTTCAGCGCAATGTATTTCTGCAGTGAATGAGGTTGATGAGTTAGATTTGCACGCTTAGCGGCGCATAGTACTGTCCTTTTTGCGCACGGAGGGCCTGTTTACATGAACGCGCAAAACACAGCTGCCCTGATTTAAAAGGCTAATGAGGTCCAGATGTATTCTTTTATTCATGGAATTGTGCAGCGTATTGCGCATTTTCCTGCGTTTGCACACCTCCCATAGACTTCTATAGGGGCCTTTACCCAGAAAGATAGAGCAGGACTTTTTTTTTTTGCATGCTCACAAAATGCGTTCGCAAAAAATCTTCCAAAGAATGAACTCATTGACATCAATGGGTTGTATTTTCTGTGCATTGCACACATATATATTACACGCACAAAAATGTGCACAAATACGGTCGTCTCAAGAAATCCTAATACAGACAAATGTCCCGACCCGACTGCCGATCTACTTACCCGAACTCAGAGCATCATAGAGATCAATGTGTGTATTGGGGCATATGCCCTTGCACTTGTGCCACTGATCTTTTAATGCCCCTGGAAGCACTGGAGATTATTGCTGCGGCACTCTGCACACCACCTCCTGAATTGATTAAATGTGTGACTGGCACACCATTTTCACATTTGGGGCCCCACTTTTAGTTTTGCCCAGGTCGGCCCTTTGTCTAAAAGCGACCCTGCTCCCATCAGCTGTATATGTGTTGTATGATCTGCTGTATTGCACTTTGATAGGCTTTTATAGACTGTTAGAACTCTTCAGATGCCTCTCCCTACTAGTTGGAGAGGGGTTGTGTCTTCAGCTCGCTCACTAAAATAATAAGCCCTGTAGCACATACAGTCGGAGATCTACATTTATGGTAACATTGCGGTGATTGGCTGAGACGATACATGGCTCCTCGCCAGACTTCTTGTCCAATTCAGAGAAATGCTGCCTTATAAAAAAAAAAGTTCTGATTTGAAGAATTTCTAAGCAAACCCTGCAGACAATCTACAACACCATACTCCTTCAGCATCTGAGGAATGTAAGAAAGGGCACAGATAATTAGGCATTTAACATCATTACTTCGTCAGTAACAGAAAAGCTCACTAATACAAATCCTCACAGTTATTAGACACAGGAAGGGCTTGTTGTAAGAACAATATAGGACCATGCTTACCTTGTGGTTAAAGTGCTGGTTGATGGGGACAGATCTACAGAACTTTATGGATCATCCTATTTTCTATATGGATTTAAGAATGGAGCTCTGACTTCAGTTTTCTATATCTAGGAAGTGCTAAAGTGAATGTCACTGACTTGCAGTACCAGATACAGCCCATGGGCAGGAGTGGCGCTGTTTCTAGAAGAAAGTAGATGAGTTTTTCTACCATAATTAACCCTTTCCCATTCAATTTCCTTGCCACCTGCACACTCCCCAGCTCCTATTTATTTTTGGTGGGAAAGCTCATTGTGGTTTCCTTGGAATTACTCAACAGAAACAGTATTTTATTAGCAATTTTTTTTCAATAAGCCTTTTCCAATCCAGTGTCGGCTTTCGTGCAACATTAAGATTTCCCTGCATAATTCCACTGTCGTAAGAGGGCCAATACATTTCTAACAGTATGCAGGACAGAGCTCCGATGTGGGAGGCTGTTCTGCATACATATGTATGTTACAGTGTACAGGATAGCGCTCCATATCAGAGATCTGTCCTGCATAGTGCTAAAAACATGTGTCAGCCCTCGTCCGATATGAGAGTTATTCTGGGAAATCTTAATGTCGAACGAGGGCCGATGCTGGATTGGAAAGGGTTAAACCTCTTAAACGAGAAGCTGTCAGTACTTCTGGCAAGGTTAAACCACCTAGAGCTTCAGAAAAAGAAAGGAGATCTATACAAATCATATCTATTAATTATTGTGGCATGCTGACCGCAGTCAAGGAGTGGAGACGGGGTGACGTCATGTCATCATCCCCAGCCCATGTGACTGCGTCTTTGGTGCATGTGCCCTGTTATTCAGCGCTAGGTGCTGATGAGTACCTTCACTTCAGGAGTATGGCAGGTTTTTAAATTTTTTTTACAACTTATGACTTGGAGTGACTGTAATAAACAATGGCATACATAGATTGCACTTCCCTGTGTGGAAGAATCACATGAATTTACTAATGACAGACATTTATGCTGTAATTCTTCATGTCACTGTAGAAGGCCCCTGAAGTGTCGTCTGTTGGAAATCCCTCAGTGGGCTCAGTGTATAAGGTGCCCTTCTTCACAACCCTGCTACAACATCTACTGTGGTTTATGGACTGAGTGATCAGTGGGGAGGTGTTTCCCTAACTGGCCAATCAGCCCTAATGGAAGTGTATTTATTCTGGGCCCTCCTCTACATGGGCACTGGTTATTGTCCTGCCTGAGGTGTTTGGTGAGGCAGCGGACTCCTGTTTAAGTACCTGTGGCTATTTATTCTGTGTGGGGCTTATTGGCATTTACCTTATACTGTGTTGTCTACATTGCTCTTTTAATCCACATTAAACTTTTTCTCCATCCTCCATATAAGTACAGGCTAGGTCCCATAGGTTCCTGATCTGGGGTGATCGGGGTGATCACTTTTCTTTTAGACCATGTTTGCCGCACCAAAGTTAGTTAGAGATAGTGTTCCCATCCCTGTATTTCTGCAACCATTATTTGCCCTATTTTGTGTTCACTGCATGTTGGTGATTTTACATATGTCTATACTGATCCATTTAGGACAATTATGTCTGCCGTGTTGGGTGCCATACTTGCTCGAACGTAATAGCAAGCGTTGCCTGCAGCCAACAAACGTAGAAAATGTATACTTTTAAATTTCTCGTGCTGCCTGTAAATAGGGTCCGAGCAGTCCAGTGGGTGGGCCCAGATCATCTCTGTTACCTGCACTTCACTGTATAAACCGGCCCCTCTCTGCCTGAGTAACATGGATGGCATCTCCTATGTCATCCACAAAATGATCCAAATCCCATGCATGCACTGCAAGACCACAGACCGGTGCATACACATGCATCAGTCTGCTTTCTCAAGGCGCATGCTCGTTATTGGGACTGTCCCATGGATGACGTAGGAGATGTTATCCACATCACTATCTGCATCAACGAATTCGAAAACTCCGTCATTGTTTCCTTGTACGTACAATAAATTACTCTGTGCTAAAGTTGCCTAACTTCTGCTATATCACTGAACACAGAGGCCATGTTATCCATAAGGATAGTCCACCCAAAAACTATTTAACCTCAGCAGCAAGATAGACGCTACCAATTTAGAAATGCAGCAATCACAAACTGAAGGTTGCGGGTTCAATCTACGTATGGTTCAGGTAGCCGCCTTAAGCCCCAAGACCCAGCATTCCAACCTTCTGAGGTTGGTAAAATGAATGCTTGCTGTAGAGTAAAAGGTGACTGGGGAGGGTAATGGCAAACCACCCTGCAAAAAACAGTCTGCAAAGAAAATGTCACAATGTGATGTCACCCTAGGGTCAGTCATCTTTATAATTATATAAGAATACAACCCAGCTCGGTGCTTGCACCAGGGATGACTTTACCTTACAGTACCATGTGACAAGGAGTCCGCTGCCTACTACAGACTCACAATTCAGAGATATTCTTTCTTGCAGTAATTTCATTTACAATGAGGTTGAAAAAATAGGGAGGTACAGTAAAGCCCCATATGTAATTCAGGTGTAATTCAGCATATACATCTATGGGTGCTGAATTACACCTTCAGACAACGTTATGGCTTTATACAACCATGGACAATGAGGACAACGAGGCCTTGCTGTCAGTTTTATAAAATGTTTTCCACTACTAAATTTGATTCCTAGACCTCATTGGGTCTGTGCCTTAACCATTATGTGAGAACCTAGGTGGGCTAATCTGACCCGACTCTGAGAATACATTGCTCACAGACTTGCTCACTTTAATTTATGCTGCACTCTGGAGTCACGTGTCTAATTTACATATAGAAGACCTCCAATTTTGAAAGGGCCCTGTGTTTAATAGACTATCTCTAATAACAACGGGTAACTAACAAACCTAGCAAAACGCCCTATACAAAGACCAATGTTACCACTTTACAAGGCCAAGAAACTCGGCCCGATATTGCGGTGGCCCACGTGTGTTTTTCATGCTGATGCGAGGTGTTTTTCATTCAAAAATGCCTCGCATAACTTCTGAAAAATTACAATCCTCATGTTTTACGCACATTAGAGGATTTCAGTGTTTCCCATTGATTGGGAAACATCCCATCGCACTCGCATGAACATCGCACAGCATGCAATGTCTTTTAAGGTCCTATTGAGAACAATGGATGAAGAATTCCAGGGAAAGTCCATTCAAAAGAATGCAGTTCATATTCATGCAAGTTTTGTTTTGTTATAACCTATGATCACAGGTGACGTCCATTGTGACTGGAGTCATTCATTTTTCAGGATAATCCATGTTTGAACCACGTTCAACACATTTTTCAGCACTCATCTTTATATTAATAAATTACCCTTTATTGCTAAAAATAATTAAAAAGGCATATGGAGACCCCCTTATATAATAATAATAATAATGCCTCCTTATATAATAATGTACTCTGGAGATACCCCTTATATAATAATGATGACCCACTGAAGATATCCCTCTGTTATAATAATAATGCGTCCTTCATTATATAATAATGTACGCCGAAAACACCATTTATATAATAACTCCCCCCAGAAGACCTGCCCTTATAAATTAATAATGTCTCCTTATATATTAATGTTCCTTTTGAAATTCTGCCCCCTTTCATATAATAATAATAACACTCCCAGAAAACCCCTGTAATATAAAAATAATACCTCCTTATATAATAATGCCCCCCTTCCCCAGAGACCTCTTCTTGTATAATAACAATGTCTTTTTATACAATAGTTTTACCCTGGAGACACCCTAACATACTCATGATGCCCCTGCGAGCTGCTTCAGTTAAAAAAAAAACATTCTACTCAGCTAACTCTTGGTCAGCATATTGTCTCCTTTAAGTGAGTAGAATGTATGTTTTCTCAGCGTTGTTAATTCACATCAAGTATGACTCTGACTCCCTGCCCTACCATAGTTATTAACTGTATCTGCATCCTGCGGACGCCGATACAGTCCGTGAATTCATAGAACTGGGTTAGGAAAATATGCTATGGATCTCTAGTGCTAGGGATGTCTCTGTCCATAGTGGCCAGATTTGGAATTACAGCTGTCTCCTATTCACTCTAACAGGAAAGAGCTGCAATGCCAAGCCAGGCCACTGTGCTGTACTGTCTATACTCTATAGCAACAATCCATATTAGTTGATCAGAAGGGGTCTCGAGAGGCTAATCCCCACCGATCTGCTATGGTTGACCCAGGGGTGTAACTATAGTGGGTGCAGGGGATGCGGTTGCACCCGGGCCCAGGAGCCTTAGGGGGCCCATGAGGCCTCTCTTCTCCATATAGGGAGCCCAGTACTATGAATAAAGCATTATAGTTGGGGGCACTGTTACAGGTTTTGCATTGGGGCCCAGAAGCTTCAAGTTATGCCTCAGCATGGTTTAGGTATGGGTACGGGTACAGATATAGATAGAGGGGGGTCCCCAGCTCACCTTTTGCATCAGGGCCCCTGAGCCTTTAGTTACGCCCCTGGGTTGACCTATCATAAGGGCAAGTCACCAGTAGTTTTGCTCCTAGAAAACTCCTTCAAAGTGCCATCATAAAACATGCTAGCAATAAGCAAATAACAATATGCAGATTTACAACAACCTGAAATAAATGGTTAAATAATAAAGTGTTTTATTATATTTACACAGAGGATGATAGAAATATTACTGTGGTGTAATAGGTATCTGATAAGTGCAGCGGAATATGACGCTGCTGTATAAATAAAGATTAATATGATTATTTTGGTTTTTGGTTTTTTATTTTACGTTTTTGTGGTATATCTGGAAGAGATTCAGGAAGCGCAGTGCCATTTGGGTGTCATTGTTATTCTCAAGATGCAATATTGCAACTTGCACTATTCATAGGCATCATCAAATGAGTTCACTTTTGGCTATAAATATACAAGTTTTGGCCCTTTTTGTTTAAACATGGAAGAACCTGCTCACCACTGCCTGGCTATTTATACAACTGACCAAATGAAGACATGTTTTGAGCATGCCATCTAGTGGTAGAACCATAGAATATGACTACTAACTGGGAATCTCAAAGTGGAAAGAAACAACATATAAATGAGTGTTGATGTACGAGGGTGAGTCAAAAATTATCCGCACTCTGGCTTTACAATTTATTTTAATCAACTTTCAGAAAAGACAAATACTTTATTTTTTGACATAATCTCCCTGCTTTTCAATATACCAAGTTTATCTGTCAACGAGCTTTCATATTGCTTGATTAAAAAATATATGTAGGCTGGCCATGTCTTCATCAGACATGAATCTTCCTCCTCTTAGGGCTTCTTTCACCGAACAGGTGATGGTCAGATGGAGCAAGATCAAGACTGTAGGGAGGATGCTTTAACACCTGAAAACACCTTTTCTTGAAACGGCCTCTGCCACTTAACTATTATGGCCCTTTTCTTGGCTGCTGCACTCTGCTGTTTTCTCCTCGCTGCATCCTCACTGGCTGATGATGCAACTCCCAGTATTTATCTGGCACCTGGCTGCGCTGAGAATGCTCAGGCCAGTTGGCAGGGCTTAGCCCCCCCATACACTTTCCCTATGTCTGGGCAGTGATGCACTAGTCATGACACCACTATGTCACTTGGGAGACAGAGTTTCCTCCACATGGTACCTGGTGCACCTTCTCCTTCTGTCCCACCCTTCCCAGGTCACGTCACAGGCAGGGTTTAAATCTGGCATTTAAGCAGCTCTTCTCCTCTGTGTATTCCCCTCCTGGCACATCACTAGCTGGAGGAGGCAGGACTTATTTGCGTCTGCCAGGGCCACTGATCTCAGCTGGTGGGAGCTGCTACAGAGCAGAGGGGAGAGCAGAGCATGGCTTCCCCTCTACATCTGTAATGGATGGGTGGTACGTGCCCGTGTTACAAGATGCGAGATGGTATGTTGGTGACAGACTAAGTCCGAGGCAGCACATTTTTTTTACAAGAATAACTTTGCTGAAGAAAGGAACTGATCGATGAGGAACGGATCAATGTGATACTACTGGTAAAATAGGGCCGTAAAACTACCACATGGGTAGAATTCCCCAAAAAGTGCCTGGTCCTTTAGACTGAAACACCCTGGTCCTTAGGGGTTAAGATGCTGTAATGCCAATCCATGGCAAAGGTGGCAGGCACATAGCATAAAATTACTGCCAGTATCCTTTTTCAAAGTAATGAAACCCTGTTGAGCTGAAATCTGCAAAAATGAAACTGCAGAAAACACTGTACACGATAAATACTGTAAAAAAGAACAAAGAATGCCATGCAGATTAGATAAAAAATCATCTAAATCAGTTGATTTCAGAACCATTGTCTAACATTGTTATGTTCATAGAGGCTGACAGATGTTGATTTCGGGGAGTTGCCGATATTGCAGAGCACATTGATGTCCACCTGTCCCATAGAAGTGAATGTAGTGGAGGTTGAGCATGCACACCACCTCTCCATTCATAAGGAGCATTTGTGTGTCAGGATCACTGGGAGTCCCAGCAGTCAGACCAACTTTAGATAGGGAATAAAACCCATTTAAGGTAACATAATTGTCATGTTTTCCTATCATATCACATATATAATTTCACTGTTTGCGAAATACTCCATCTGATCTGCTCGTTTGTTCACACAATGGTAATACAGGATGAGTCAAAAGTCTCCATTAGGAGACTAGTGCGCTAGGACCGTAGTGGCCATTCCTTCTTCTGTAGCTGTTTTAGGGTGCTCTGATTATACCGCATCATCCACACATCCAGTCTTCTTGAACTTTTGCATCAGTTTCTCAACACAGTCATGTATAAATTGCATAGCATGTGTTGCACTGAATGTCTGGGCTACGTGATATGTTGACCCTGACCTTTAACCATTCCTCATAGGACATGATTTGCAGACCACTCACCATTTTGGTAGCTCTTCTCTGAACTTGCTCCAGTTTGTCTATGTTTTTTTTAAATTGGGGTGCCCAGAACTGGACACGGTATTCCAGATGAGGTCTGACTAAGGAAGAGAATAGGGGGATAATTACCTCACGTGATCTAGACTCTATGCTTCTCTTAATACATCCCAGAATTGTGTTTGTCTTTTTTGCTGCTGCATCACATTGTTGACTCATGTTCAGTCTGTAATCTATTAGTATACCCAAGTCTTTTTCACATGTGCTGTTTAGCTCATTTCCTCCCATTCTGTACGTGTTTTTTTTCATTTTTTTTGCCCGTATGTAGGACTTTGCATTACTCCTTGTTAAATAGTAGAGATGAGCGAGCACCAAAATGCTCGGGTGCTCGTTATTCGAGTCGAGCTTTGCATAATATTCGAGAGCTCTATTCGAGTAACGAACCCCATTGAAGTCAATGGGAGACTCAAGCATTTTTGCCGGGTGCTGTTTTTTTTTTCTCCCTCTCTCTTTCTCTCTCTCTCTCTCTCTCCGTCTCTCTCTCCCTCTCTCCCTCTCCCAGCCAGCCAGCCACATACTGCTTTGGACGTGCACACTCTGGCACGTCACAGCAGAAAGTGGTAATGCGGGGAGGGGTCGAGTAGCGATCACCATCGAGTATGCTAATGCTCGAATGAGCATCAAGCTCGGACGAGCATGTTCGCTCATCTCTATTAAATACCACTGTTCAAGCTTTTCTAGATCTTTTTGAATCCTCTCTCTCTTCTCTAGTGTTAGTTATCTCTCCTAGCTTTATGTCGTAGGCAAATTTGATCAGTTTCCCCTCACTTTCCTCCTCCAGATCATTTACAAAAATGTTGAACAACACTAGTCCTAGGACAGAGCCTTGTGGTACCCCACTTGATGCATTCTTCCACTTGGATATGCAGCCATTTATGACTACTCTTTGAGTACGATCACTCAGCTAGTAGTGAATCCACCTAACAGTTGCCTTGTCAATCCCATATTTGGTCATTTTTTCAATAAGGACGGTATGTGATACTTTGTAAAATGCTTTACTAAGGTCAAGATAAACTATATCCACCGCATTTCCCTGATCAACCCAGTCAGTGATTCTGTCATTGAAGGAAATTAAATTAGTCTGGCATGACTTATTTGTTACAAACCCATGCTGGCTCTGGTTAATCACTCCATTTCACTATTTCTCCAAGTACTTGCATACATGCTGCTTAATAATTTGTTCAAAAATCTCTCCCAATATAGAAGTCAGACTCACAGGCCTGTAGTTTCTTGGGTCCACCTTCTTCCCTTTTTCGAGATAGGGACAACATTTGCCCTTTTCCCATCTTTTGGGACTTCTCCTGTTCTCCAGAAATTTCCAAAGATTATGGCAAGTGGTTCAGCATTACCTCTGCTGCTTCCTTTAGGGCTCTTTCACACAGGTGTCGTTTTCACGCAGAATAGGCACATCAAAAAGCGCATCTATTAGAACTAATGGTTTTCTATAGAAACATTCAATTGATGAAATTTTAGACGTGCAAAAACCTTGCACCTTACTAAGATACGACATGTGTGACTGTAATGCACACATCAAAGGACCGTGCTGTGTGAAAAGATAGGACCTGACCTATCTTTGGTGCGTGATACACAGGAGCTTCCATAGACTCCTATGGAAGCTGGAAAACACGGAAAACGCAGCTCCTGATCGTGTGAATGGGCAACTTCACCGCTAATTAAGCTTGGGACTTGATAAGTGGAAATCATCCGTTCACGCTATTTTCAGAGCAGTTAGCCGCAATTTTTTTTTCATGCCTATTCTGCTCAAAAACGATGCCCATGTGAAAAAATCCTTAGGATCCTAAGATATAATTCATCTGGACCTTGAGACGTGAAACCATTTAAGTTAGCTAAGTGTTCCCTCACTATCTCTCTGCTTATAGATAGCCTGCATTATTTTATTCCCCCAATAGCACAGGGAAGATCAGCTGATGTTACATCTACTTTCTGAGAGAAAACTGATACTAACTATGAATTTAGAAGTTCAGCCTTCTCAACATCATTTTTAACCAATTCACCATTTTTATCCTGTAAACATCCCATAGCATCTTTGACTTTTTTTTTGCTTTTGACATACCCCCCAAATCCTTTTTTATTGCTTTTAGCCTCTGTTGCAAGCCTCAATTCATTATTAGCTTTAGCTTTTCTAATACTTATCCTACAGTAATCCTGTGTAAAAGCATCCTTAACCTCTTAACGCTCCATGACTTACATTTACATCATGGGGGTTCTAGGTTTGCATAAAGGGAGATCGGGAACCGATACTGCTCCATACAATGTGGGTGCTAGCTGTTTCTTACAGCTCACACCGACCCACAACAGCTGCAATCAACACTCCCACTGATCGTGGCTGTTAACCCTTTAAATGCTGCAGTCAATTTTGACAGTAGCATTTAAATGCCTCAAACGGCCGACCGTGATGAGATCGCAGGATACTGTTCAGTTGCCATATCAGCCAGGCCTTCTGAAAGCCCCAGGGCTGCCATTGCAGATCGCCTATCAAGCCATGCCTGTGGTGTGCCTTGATAGATTGTCTGTTAAAGGGGTTGTCTCGCGAAAGCAAGTGGGTCTATACACTTCTGTATGGCCATATTAATGCACTTTGTAATATACATCGTGCATTAAATATGAGCCATACAGAAGTTATTCACTTACCTGCTCCGTTGCTAGCGTCCCCGTTGCCATGGTTCCGTCTAACTTCGGTGTCTTCTTGCTTTTTTAGACGCGCTTGCGCAGATGCATCTTCTCCCTTCGGCTGGTCTTGGAAGCATCAGCGTTTTGGCTCCGCCCCCTTGTACGCATCATCACGTAGCTCCGCCCCATGACGTGTGCCGGTTCCAGCCTCCCGATTTAAATTGCGGTATAATGTAATACTATGGTATTACATCATACTGCAGAAGTGATCAAACCAAAGCCTAAGGGGACTATAAAGGTAAAAATCAGTTTTAAACAGTTTCATTAATTATTAAAAAAATAAAAAGTACTAAAAGTAAAAAAAAAAACTTTTGCCATATCTATAATAAAAAAATCGAAATAAACAAATCCCCAAACATATTTGGTATTGTTGCATCCATAAAATTTCGATCTTTCAAAGTAAGTGGTTATTCAGATGGGTGTATATCGGTTAGGTTTTCACGCCCAGCTGATATATGCTGTCCCTCGCTTCAGGGGGAAGAGGTGGGACAGGCCAGGAGCTAATGCATTGAGCTCCTGCCCCTCGCCACTGTTTGCAATGGGAGGGGTGGGATGGGGGTGGAGCTAAGTCTCACCCCGTCTCATTGCAAAGAGTGGCGAGGGACGGAGAGGGAGTGTAGTGTACTAGCTCTTGTCCCGCCTCCTCCCCCTGCAGAGAGGGGCAACGTATATCGGCCGGGCGTGAAAACCCGACTGATATACGCCCATCTGAATAAGCCCTAATGCATTATTTACCCTGCACGGTGAATGTTGTCAGAAAAAAACCCATCAGAATTGTGCTATGTTGGTCACCCCCATCTCTAAGAAAAAAATGTAATATAAAACACTCAAAAAGTACTTTAAAAAGCTACCAATAGAAACTACACACAACTATGTTGCTGAAAAAATAAAATAGTTATGGCGCACTGAAGATGGTGGCAGACAATTTTATTTTTTTCCGGGTATATTTTATTTTTTAAAAGTAGTACGGCAAAAAAAAAAAAAAACTATATAAATTTGGTATTGTAGTAATCATACTGACCAACAGAATAAAGTTATCAGGTCATTTTTGCTGCAGTATGTACACCGTAGAAACAAGACTCCCCAAAGACTGCAGAATTTCATTTTTTTTCCCATTTCACTCCACTTAAGAATTTTTAAAAAATCTTGTATATGGTACATTACATAGTACGATTGAAAAATACATCTCATCCCACAAAAAAACAAGCCTTCAGTCAGCTACATTGATGGATAAATACAAGAGTTATGATTTTTTGAAAGTGGGGAAGAAAAACTAAAAATGAAAAAAAAGGTTGTGTCTTAAAGGAGATGTCTCGAGGAAGCAGTTAATTTTTTTTTTTGCCCAGTCCCCCCCATTAAACACACATTACTAAGCCCCCCTGTAAATGACATTTCTAGCTGGTTCGTACTTACCGTTCCAGCGTTTCAGCAAGTTATAAAAGTTTCCTCAAGATGGCCGCCGGCTCTTTCCCAGTCGCTCGCTGCAGCCCGACGTGCGCGCTCCCGAGACGCCGCCAGCTGTGTCTCCATGGCAACCGGACGCATCGCAGCCGCCGACCAGACGCCCCGCAGCCGCCGACCAGACAGCAGGTAACCGGCGCTAGCCCCCGGCTCCCCAGCGCTAGCTCCCCCGGCGCAGCGACAGCCCCCCCCCATCGCAGCGACAGCCCCCCCGGCCTAGCGCTAGCTCCCCCGGCCTAGCGACAGCCCCCCCGGCCTAGCGACAGCCCCCCCGGCCTAGCGCTAGCTCCCCCGGCGCAGCGACAGCCCCCCCGGCCTAGCGACAGCCCCCCCGGCCTAGCGACAGCCCCCCCGGCCTAGCGCTAGCTCCCCCGGCGCAGCGGCAGCCCCCCCCCGGCGCAGCGGCAGCCCCCCCCGACCCATCACTTACCTGGGAGGCTTCTCGGGGCTGCTGGGCTGGGCTGGTCTTCTCCGCTGGGCAGCTCCAGTTTCTGCACCTTCCTCTAACAGAGGATGGTGCAGAATGGCCGCTTCAGCGCGCTCCCGAGCAGTGACAGCTCGTCTGCGCATGCGCAGAAGAGCTGTAGCGGGGAGCACACTGAAGCGGCTCGTGCTGAATGGAGAAGACCGGACTGCGCAAGCGCGTCTAAAAAAGCAAGCTGCCAGCGAATTTAGACGGAACCATGGAGACGAGGACGCTAGCAACGGAGCAGGTAAGTGGAATAACTTCTGTATGGCTCATATTTAATGCACAATGTACATTACAAAGTGCATTAATATGGCCATACGGAAGTGTATAACCCCACTTGGTTTCGCGAGACCACCCCTTTAAGGGGTTAAGCATCCAACTGTCATCCCATATAAAAGCACCCTTACAGTACAATAGTCTAACACTTTAACACTGATGTGACAGGCTTCATGAGTGAAATACAAGTTCTGTTTCCACTATATCAATCTGCTCTCCCCCTCCCCCTGCAAAGCTGATACCACATGAAGCTGTTAGCTTCCTTGTACACTGCCTGTCAAATGAATTACAAGAAACGAGTTAGGCTCCTCCTTTGAAACTTGCTTATTTATCTATCTTGTTACTTTCAGTTTTCATTTCAGAATCACAATACAAGCATGAGGATGTGGAGAGGACTTGTCCTGCTGGTAAGTTTAATATTTAATTCTGTAGACAGTTTCTATGCTGAACTAATGACAGAAGTGGATCTAAACTTCAGGGCAGAGTAGGAAAAGCCACATTGTATCCAGAAGTAACGGTGGAAGAGAGAAGGAAACAACAGCGCAGATCAGTGGCAGCAGGAATGGGGCGTCCTAATTGTATTTTTACGGGGTGGAATTTCGCCAACGATCTGACGCGGAATCCAAGTTGATTCTGTTGCTAATCTGACAAATTCTTGGGTGTGTAGAGTATTCAGAAGCTAGAGAAAACTGCATTGTCATTCTGCCTTCCTCTTCTGCCCAGTTTGACAGCAAATGGTATAATATGTAGTTTGTATCACTGGTTGTTGTGAAACTGAACTTCCCAGCATATCCTGATGGCATGCTGGAAGCAGTAGTTTCACAACAGCAGGTAATGGGCCGCTGCCTTATATAATAAAACCCTAATAAAATCTGAAAATGTATTACATGGTAGCTAGTTGTGGCGCAGATAAGGATCATGTCATGACTTGTCCTTAAGTCTTATGCGCGCTTAGCAAAATTCTGCTGAATCCTTCCATTGCTGCCGCTCAGATAAGCAGTTTATTGCTCTTTTTGTATTGTCTTGATATAAACATCCTTGCAGAGTAAAAACTCATAGAAATCTCGAGGACAAAATTGTTTATTAGTGGAGAACAATATGATATTCTTTCTAGAGGTGATTTCCAAACAATATAAGGTTTCTTTCATATACCTGTCGGGGATTCCCTTTTCCTGTTCCGCTCAGGGAGCAAGAAATGACATAGTGTGGGCGCGTTTCATACTCTTTCAAACACCCGCACCAGCTTCAGCAGATCACAGCATATCAGACAGCACAAAACTGTTACAGATACAAAAACAACCTTCCACGTACTATGGGGCATAGTTACTAAATCTGCTGTTACATATGCCGGACTATGCCCTTGGCTCAATGCGACACTTATAATATGAGGTGCAAGCCTCCTAATACATTATGGGACATCATACTGCCTGCGCAAGACATCATTATGTTTTATTTCTTTGTTGTGATGTTGCAAGATACATTATTACTATTTGTGTGTCACTTCATGTCTTGTGATATCATAATGTGCCTTATCTTTAACTGTGACATCACTGTATGATTCCTGAGCTGTTAGGTCACTTAGTAGGGTATCTCTATACTGTGACATCACTGTGAACATTATCTTTACATTGTGTCCTTTATTCTTATACTGCAACATTACTGTGCATATTATAGCTATACTATAACTTCACTGTGTATTTTATTTATCCCTTTACGGTGACATCACTGTGCACATTCTTCCTGTAGTATCATATCACTGTCCACATTCTTCCTGTACTGTGACATCACTGTGCACTTTACTCCATTACTGTAACATCACTGTGCACATTATACCTAAACTAAGAGTTCATTGTGTGCTTTATTCCCTACTGTGACTCCACTGTGCACATTCTTCCTGTACTATGGCATCATTATATATATTCTTCCTGTGTACTGTGAACATCACTGGGTACATTTTTCCTGTACTGTGACATTACTGTGTGCTTTATTCCATTACTGTACCATCACTGCGCATATTATACCTAATAGTGTCACTTCACCGTGCGCTTTATTTATCCCTTTACTGTGACATCACTTTGCACATTCTTTCTGCACTGTGTCATCACTGTGTGCTTTATTTATCCCTGTACTGTGACATCACTGTGTGTCTTTTTCCTGTACTGTGACATCATTGTGTACATTCTTCCTTTTTTGCGACATCACTGTGCACATTCTTCCTGTACTGTTACATCACCATGTGCTTTATTCCTTTTCTATAACATCACTGTGCATGTTATACCTATACTGTGGCTTAATTGTGTGTTTTATCACTGACTGTGACATCACTGTGTGCATTCTTCCTGTATTGTGACATCACTGTGTGCATTCTTCCTATATTGTGACGCACATTTGTACTTTATCTCTCAATGATGGAGACCAAAATAATTACAAGCTGAACTTGCTGCTGACAGTGGAGTGGCTGTAGTGGAATGGGGCTGCATTACAAATTTGTTTTGGGGTGCTATGGTTGCATTTTACACCCATGTGTATATGCAGTTCTAGGTTATTTCTTCTGTAAAACATAAATATTTTTTGGGAGGGGGGTTAAAAAAATAAAATAAAAATCTTTACTCGGGCACATACATATCAATGATTCAGATTTGTGTGCAGTAGACCTGGGGTAATATTTTGGGGTAAGTTTCCATATGAGTTCCCCCATTAGGTATAGACTGATGTTTGAAGACTTGGACCTCCTGAACTTATGGGGTTCTGCCACCAAGTTCATGTGTATAGCGGTCTCACTATACACAAAATGGGAGAGAGAAGTCAGTCTGCATGATTTGGGCGGGAAGAAACCTGGCGTGACTCACCTCTGTTACTGTTTAACTTTATGACCGAGTCGTCATAACCTGCATAGTATGTAAATAACCTCTTTATTGGCCCCGTGGAGTGGTTTCGTTTTTATATATTTTTGTGAAATACTGTATCTTGTGTGCAAATGATTGACATGTTTATGTGTTCGACCTGTAGAGGATGCATGAACTCCATGTTCACACATTGAGGAGTAAGTCATTGCAAGGCATAATTGGTGATGGGTTCAGGAATTAAATATCTGGTACACCAAGATATATTTTCACATGTCCGCAAAACCTCAAAAAGAAGAAATCTTTAGAGGCATTGCTACTTGGTAACAGTACTCTGAGGCCTAATCATCGTTCATTACATCATTCTGTGGTCTTCACTTCTCTTTCCATAGTTCGGTACATTTGCGTAAAGCTGCTTTCACATCTGTGTTTGGGGATTCCTTTTTCCTGCAGCAAAGGGGAGTTCCCTGGCTGAATGGATCCATCTCATGACGGAACCAAACAGCCCCCATAGAACGAACCCCATTGACTATAACGTGCATCATTTGGCAGCATGCATGCCGGATCAGCATCAGAATCTCCGAATGGAGGTTGCAGCACAGATGTGAAAGCGGCCGTAGTATTTTCTTAATAGCTTTTGAATATAGTTTCTGAATATAGTTGCTGTATTTGCAGTTGAAAAGTATTTTTTTAACTGCTGATATCTTTTTTTTTTTTTTTAATGTCCAGACATTGGCATGAACATTCCTCACTGTTGTGGTGATTAACAGTGTTGTCCGGTTTCTAAGGCCTCATGTCCACGGGGAAAATCAGGCCTGCCGCGGATTCTTCATGTAGAATCTGTAGCGGGTCCCTCCTGCCCTGCGGACATGAGGCCAAAAAATCTGAATAAACTCACCTGCTCCGGACAATGCGGATCTTCCTTCCTTTGCGGCCGGATCTTCTTTCTTCGGCCCGCCGGATGTGTGCCGGGCACATCCGCCGGGCCGAAGAAAAAAGATCCGGCCGCAAAGGAAGGAAAATCTACATCGTCCGGAGCAGGTGAGTTTAATTCTGGTACGGGTCTCCCGCGGATCCGGACAGCTTCGATAGGCCTCAATAGAAGCCTGCGGGAGCCGTCCCCGCGGGAGACCCGCACGAAAATGGAGCATGTCCATTTTTTTTTTCCTGCACGCGGATCCGCGCCTGACGGGAAAAATGACATCCGCAGGTATTTAACTACCTGTGGGTGTCCAATGCATCCCTATGGGCACGCGGATCTGCGTGCAGGAGAAACGCTGCGGATTTAAAATAAAAATTATCCTGTGAACATGAGGCCTAATAAATATTTTTATTTTGTGTACAAAATTAAACAGTTACACCTTTTTCAATACTGATATTGACAATGCTCAGCTGTTTGCACATTGCTAGTGTCAATGCCTCAACGTAGTCCTGGTTTACTTCCTAGTGTGATGAAGTTTCATCCCGCAGAGCTTGTTCACATGAAGGAATTTGCGCAGCTAAATTACATGCGAAACAAAAATGGCGACTATTAGAACCAATGGTTTCCTGTGAAAATGTAGGAATTTTAGCCGTACGAAAATATCGCAACTAGAAAAGTTACAGACTCTAATGCTGTATGAATGATGTCATCCTGGAAACTTGACATTTAAAAGGGCTGCCCAGCTGAGATTTTTTAGCATAAAAACAGCTTAGAATGTTCTATAATAACAAAAAGAAGTCACAGTCACCTTACCAATCCTATGCTGATCCGCTTCTGACTTCTTTCAGTTTACTGCAAGCATCTATAATCTCCAGCAACTGATAATGTTCAGTCTTACCATATGACTGCTACAATTAGAATCCAACAGAAAAAAGACTCTCTATGCTTCCATGTGAATTCAGAGGCACACAGAGGAAGAGTAGAGGTCTTGTGGACCACTTTGGCAGCCCTTTTACATCTCCGTATCAAACAAAGCCATAACACAACACAGCCACATGCAGTAGACCGAAGCCTGACCAAAACGGTATTAGTGTATCTTGACGCCACCGGAAGAGTGTATGGCGACAAGATACAGTGTTTTTGACATGCCGGCCACTCCCCCCTGTCAGGTCCTGGCACTCACTAACAGCGCCTTAGCGGCGTTGGAGTGCCCTGCGTATCCGGACAGTGAGGGAGCGGCAGCACAGCAGAGTTTCCGGGCGGCTGTCAGCATTCTGCTCCGGTGGGGGACACAGAATGAGCGGCGGGGGGGGCGGTAGCGGCAGAGCTGCTTCCCCGTCGGCCTTCCTGCACTCACCATCGGCGACATCAGCAGCAGCGGCCGCCGCCGTCGTCCTGCAATGCCTCATACTGAGTAACGGAGGGAGGGGGAAGGCCAGCGGCGGACATAGAGGGAGCGCCAGGGGCAGCGGAGTCGCTTCCCCGTCAGCCACCCTTCACTCTGCAGCGGACGGCGAGACACAGGGAGTGGGGGACCTGCGGCCATGACTCTCACTGAGGGAGGGAGCCAGGGGGACGCGGAGACTGCAGGCCAGCGGCGGACAGTCAGGAAGCAGCGGGGAAGGCAGAGCCGCTTCCTTGTCACCCTCCCTTCACTGTGCAGCGCCTGGCGACACACAGGGAGTGGGGGAGCTGCCTGCCCTAACTGTCACTGAGGAAGGGAGGGAAGGGGACACGGAGTTTGGAGGGCAGCGGCGGACACTGAGGGAATGGTGCCGGGCCGCCAGAGCCGCTTCCCCCTCGCCCTCCCTGCACTGTGCTGAAAATAAAGGACTTTCCAGCCTTGAGCCAATCGGGAGCTAGGGATGTGAGAGGAGCGTTCTTCTTGTCAAACCCCTAGCTTCTCGTGGCATCAAGAAACACTAATACCGACCAAAACACCACGTAAGTCACGTTTGGTATATTAAAATGCAGGTCACAGAGTGGTAAAGGCAATTTTAAACTCTATTATAGATCCATCCACTGTGTATCAATAAAAACGTAATTGTTAGAAATATAGAAATTTTAGACTTTTTTTCAGTATTCTTCAAATAAAACTGTAATAAAACCAAAGACCATTTATATAGAAATGATACAAAATAAAGCCCTGTCTATCTTAAAAATGCACGAATCTTATCAATAACATTACAGTTTAAAAATGTTGCTCCACTCATTATACTAAAAAGAGTTTGGTCACTAGAAAGTTTATACAGACTTAAAATAAGTTAACAACACATTCATACAATAAAATAGCTGCAGCATTAGTCATCTGACTCATCATTTGCACTGCTAGCTCACAACCAAAGTCCACAGCTTAAGGCCTTGATCAGATTTGAGTGTACTTCGACACATCTGTGCTGCGCAAAAAAATTGCGCTGCACGGATATGCAAAATACGCGTGACCGAAGCTCTATTCCATTGCTTTCAATGGGGCCAGCACTACAGCCCACTCGCTGCTACTATGTGCGACCATAGTAGCAGCGAGTGGGCTAAATTGAAGTGGGCAGGAGTCAGAAAGCTGTCGGCCACAGCTATAAGCCTAGGGTCACACAGGGCGGATTTGCCGCGGTTTTGCCGCAGCAGATCCGCCCGCGGCAAAACCACTCGCGGCCGCTAATCCCGGGATTAGCCATCCATGTGGATGAGATTTCTCAGAAATCTCGTCCACACGGGACGGCTAATCCGCTGCGGTAAATCCGGTTGAAACCGCGGCTGCGGCCGCCGCAGCCGCGGTTTCAAAAGAAGCAGCATGTCCATTCTTCGCTGCGGCCGCGCTCTCCTCTATGGGAGCACCGGCCGCAACGGAAAAGCATGCGGCCGAGCTGCTTCAAAGCCTCCGCAGCTTAAACCGCGGCGGTTCTCCCGGCGGAAATCTCGCGGTTTTTGCTGCGGCCAAACCGCGAGATTTCCAACAAAAATCCGCCCTGTGTGACCCTAAGGTTTTAGGAGGGGATAAGTCTATGCAGCATTCTTAGCTTGTCGCAGCAAATTTTCTACAAAGCACAAGACATGTTAGAAATGGAGGTATACATTAACCCCTTAACGCCCCAGGGCGTAAGCTTAGCTCCTGGCAGCGGGGTACTTCCCGCAACAGGGCGTAAACGTACGTCCTGGGGATAGCGTTAGATCACTTATGATCTCGCGCTATCCCGCAGCGGGAGCCAGCTGTCAGTCACAGCCGGCCTCCCGCTGCAACAGCGGGGGTGCATCGGAGATGCGCCCCCCGCTGTTAACCTTCCCTGCCGCGATCTAACTAGATCGCGGCATGGGAAGGGTTCACAGAGCGCGCTCCCTCTGTGATGTCACTGGGCTCTCGCGATATAATCACAGAGAGCCTGGCCTGTTGCCATGGCAAACGGCCGCCAGACACTGGCGTCCTGTAGTGCCATAGCCTATGATTTCTGTATAAGCGATAAGGCATGGCAGGGCTGTAGCCCTGCCATGCCTTATCACAGCGATCATCAGTGCTGTGTTGCAAGTCCCTCAGAAGGACTCAAATTGTTTAAAAAAAAATTTTTTTTAATGAATAACAAAGAAAAATGTTTAAAAAAGTAAAAAAAACCCTTTTTTATGCTTTTTCTCATATTAGCATAAAAAAAGGTTAAAAAAAAATTAAAACCCCACATATTTGGTATTGTCGCGTCCGTAACAACGCGTACAATAAGTTGCACATGCTTTTGACTGTGCACGGAAAAAAGTGTTTAAAAAAATGCTAAAAAACTGAGGCAAGATGCAAATTCTTAGCATTTTGCCTCCCTAAAAAATGCAATAAAAGTGATCAAGCAAGCCGTATCTACCCCAAAAGGGTACCAATAAAAACTACAGCTTGTCTCACAAATAATAAGCCCTTATAGAGCTCCTTACATAAAAAAATAAAAGAGTTATAGGACTTTGAATGCAGTGATTTACAAATTTTTTTTTCCAAAAAAAGAGTTTTTATTGCAGAAAAGTGGAAAAACCTAAAAAAATTGTAAGAATTTTGGTATCGTTGTAACCATACTGACCCGCAGAAAAAATGTAGTGTGTAATTTATGCTGCATGATTAACGCTGTAAAAAAAATAAAAATCTATGGCAGAATTGATGCGTTTTCTCTCTCTGCTATCATAAAAAAAAATTAAAAAGTTTTACAATATAGTCAATGTACCCAAAAGTGGCACCCAAAAACAAGCCCTTATACGGCTGCGTCGACAGAAAAATAAAAAAGTTATGACTTTTAAAAAATGGAGAAGAAAATCCGCCAAAAATCGTTGCGTCCTTAAGCCAAAATAGGCCATGTCATTAAGGGGTTAAAAGTTTTTTGGGGGTAAATACTATTGATGACCTCTTCTGAGAATAGGTTACCAATAGTTGATCGGCTAGGATCCTGTCCGATCAGCTGCTTGGCTGTCTGCTGGCAGCACCACAACACAATGTAGGGAGCTGAAGCAGATAGCTCTGACGCCTTGTAGTGGCTGGCGCTGGTAATGGCAGATGCAGCTGTCATTAGGTCTTGCCATCTGTACAACTTAATGGATTGCTATGCAGTTTTAGATGCACGGGGAATAATCATTTGCTATACTGAGTATACCAAAGATCATATTGTGTCGTTCTTCGAGGTTCTAAATAAATAACGGAGTAAATGTTAATAAACCGTATGAAAAAAAATTGCACTGCTTAAAAAAACATTTTATTTTGTAAAAGTGAAGAAAAAACAAAATAAACAAAGTATTCTTCTATATATGATATCTTTTAATGGCTACAAAAAGGAATGTTAGCCATTAGAACGTATGATATCCACAAGACTACTTTTTAAAAACTTTTTACTCTACTGACTAATTCGGTACAAAACAATTTTTTTTTTTTTACCGAAAAACACATATCTGCTATCACTGTAATTATTATGACTTGTATAAATATCTCCACTGTCATTTAACAAGAAAACACTATACCAAGACTAACATTACTAATAACACTGTATTAGGGCCAAATAAAGCTACCAGATCTTGATCACATATAACCACCACATAGTGACTAATATCACCATACTGTTACCAAGAAAAGATCACTATACAGATCAGTATACACTAATTACACTATGTGAGGGCCAAATAATAGTGTCACACAGTGATTAATTAACCTACAGTACTGCCATTGACTAAAGCCCCATTTACATGCAACGATTATCGCACAAAATTAGTTAAAATGATGGCATATGAGCAATAACTGTTGTGTGTAAATGCTACCATCCTTCACTCGGCAGCTGAACGATTATTTTAAGGTGAGCTTAAAATCCATGGTTTAGCTGGAGAGTAGATAACACTGACTGCACACTGTGTTCTGCATGGGAGCAGCTGATTATATTGTATTCAGCTGACCTCCCCTGCGAGAACAAAGGAGCTGATTGCAGAGGTCAGATAACCTGCTGTGTTCTGCAGGCAGCTCCTGGAGGCTCATTTACATGCAAATGAAGCTAATAAAGTGGTAATGGCCATTAGTGCCTATTAGCACTTTATGCAAAATGATCACTAGAAATGTCAATCTTTCAATCCTTTGAAAGATTGTCTTTGCATGTAGATGAGCCTTAAAGATCACTGTGAGAGCCAGATAATACCCCCAGACTGAAACCACATATTATCGCCATAGTCTTTCCCAAAAAATGACACAGTACAAAGACCATTATTACCTCCCCATACAGTGACCATATCATGGTATATACCAGCTCTGTATGGTGCAGACCATATAAGTGATTATAGTACCATTATATCCAGTGATCACAGGTGACATAATCTCTGACTGGAGTCTTTGACTTTCCCGTTTCCATCTGGCCCAGACCATCATGACAACTTCTCCTAGTCACAACTTGTCTTTGCAGAATTTGACGAGGCATTTTTGACTCCACAGTTTTCCAGCCACCTGGCTTTGTTTTCCAAATCTCTACATAATCTTCCCATTCATAGTGCCCCATATATATGTAATAACATATATATCATCTGTCTGTGTAAAAAAACAGACATGTTAAGAGCTTCATAGGTTGTAATGGATCCATGTGCTGTACATGAAATACACGGATAGCACATAGATGAAAAATATTTAAGGCCATAGAAAAAAACAGTTTTATATTTGCATGGGTATTTTATGATTTTCTAGTGGAAGTGCTCCTTAAAGGGGTTGTCCCACAAAATGCAGTTATTCCTGATCCTTGGTACAGGCAATAACTATCTTATCAGTGAGGATCTGACTGCTAGAACTCCCACTAATCATGGGAATGCTCACTGGGGTCATAAAGGTCCTCAAATGAAGGAAACAGGGGTCATGCATGCACGCCACTGCTCCATTCATTTAAGTGGGACCACAGCGATAGCCAAGTTCTCCAATAGTCCCACTGAAATGAATAGAGTGACCATCGCTTCATTCACTTGAGAACCTCAGGACTCTTCTCATGATCTGTTGGAGCTCCAGCGGTCAAATAGTACTCTATCTGGGGATAACTTCATTTTGTGGACAATTCTTTTAAAGAAAAAGCGTTACTTTATATTACAGATGAGTCAAACACTTCTCTCAGAGGCATAGCTATAGGGGCACAGAGGCAGCTGTAGAATTTGAGATTCGGAGAAGCTCAAAGCTCCCTTTGCCACATAAAAAGATACCAAGAAGACAAGTAGTGGGAGGGGCCCTGTTAGCATTTTAGCATCGGGACCTAAGAAAACGTTCCCAGTGGCTGTAATGAGATACTTACTGTGATTTTCTATTGGTCACTTACCTAGTGGCAGCTGGAACCCAATTCTTTTGTTGCATTGACAAAATTGGATCTACGAGATATTGGTAACCTGTTTTTTTTGTTTCAGAATAGTAATGTTGCCTATATAAATAGCTGCCAGCCTTCATATGTTGTCATGATACAACTGCTACTCTCTGTGTTCTTATCTTTATAGGCTCTATTACAAAGTTCTGTGGTGTTGGCCCACAATAACCTCAACAATAACACAGACAGATCTGTAGAGAAAAAAGCATCTAATTCCATATTACACAAGTTGTGGAAAAGAGAAAATCCTTGCCCGCTTGATGAATTCTTATCAGGAGTTCGCTGTTGTAAAATGTGCAACCCAGGTAAACTGCATTTTAGGGAACATTTAAAGGGATTTTCCCGCTATCTAAAATTGTTTGACAAGCACTCTGCTCTTCCTGATTGCTGCTGACCAGGCCATGTGACTGCTGCAGCCAATCACTATAGCCATTCTATAGCCAGTGATTGGCTAAAGCAGTCACATGTCCTGGTCTGCAACAAACAGGAAAGACAGAGTGGTTATGAGGCAATTTTAGGTGGTAGTAAAACTCCTTTAAGAAGGACCTGTTAGCTTCCTTAACATGTCTGTTTTTGTAACTACCTGTATTCCTCATGAAGTTACCGATCTAGGATATCTTTTCTTAGAATTATGCACTGTACTGTTCCTCTGCTATTCCTCCTGGATATTTATTAATAAATTGTCAACTTGGTGTTACCATTCCTCTTGTCAACATGATGCTGTCAGCATTAATTGGGAAGCGTGATTGTTCTCAGTAAGAGAAACCAAGTAATCTTGTAGATATGATAACTTTTAATGACAAAAATACATGATGATATAGCGAGCTTTCAGATCTTCTATGGACCCTTCGTCATGCATAATGAAACTGATTTGGTTCAAAATGTGTTTTATTTTTAAAAGTTATGCAATTAACATCTTATGTCATCAAACGTTGTCAGGTAATATCACTTTGCAATATTGTGCAATTTTATACGTTATAACACTAAACTGAATGTATCTGCCAAACTTGACTTATGAAATTATTTTAACATGAGCTAACAATGATGCTAACGGTGCTTATTATTAAAAGATAGCAAGAAAGACAAGGTGAAAAAGAAAAAGGGAGGAGAGCGAAAGACAGATTTAAAGATGAAGCTGGAGAGGAAGGGGGGTATTGTAGGAGAAAAAGGGAGGGGAGTGGAGGTGGGGAGGGTGGACCAACCCGCTAGTTGCTTAGGCATCGATCAATTGTCTCAGCAACTTAATCATGGTAAGGTGGTTTGGAATTGTTGTGGGGGGGTGATGCCGCTTATGACCTATGTTGACACCTCTGATGATTTCCGATGTATGACCCAGGCGGACCAGGTTGCCAGATAGCCACCATGCCTCATCTCGTCTCTAGCACATAGTTCTTCCAGGTATTGTATATTGTCTAGTGCTTCGATCCACATTAGTCTTGTGGGTGGTGATGTGGATTTCCATTTTCTGGGAATTATTTGGCGTACAGCCAATATGAAAAACCTCAATAGTGATTTCTTGGCCTGTGCTACAGAGCCTGGGAGCATTGATAACAACGCTATTTCCGGGGTCAGTTTCAGATTCTGTCTGTTCACCCAGGAATAGAGCGCGCCAACCTCTTGCCAGAGGGGGCAGATCATCGAGCACGACCACCATATGTGGATAAAGGTGCCTTTTTCTCTTAGGCATCTCCAACATACGTCCGGATATTGTGGGAAGACTCTAGCAAGCCCTGCCGGTGTTCTATACCATCTTGTCAAAATCTTGTAATTTAATTCTTGTAACTTGCTAGAGGTGATGATTTTATGTGTTAGGATATATGATCTCCTCCATGACTCCTCGGGGGGGGAACCGCCTAGCTCCCTTTCCCACTCCCTTTCCAGCACTACACCACTTCTTTGGCTATTCTCCGCTATCATAAAGTGATATAACTCAGATATTTTACCTCTTGCTAGCTTATTGAGAATAAATTGATTTTCAAAGGGTGTCGTGGAGGTTTCTAAGGATTGTGGGCCCCCCAAAGACCTAATATAGTGGCATAATTGGTGGTATTGGAACCATGCTCCAGCTGGTACGTCCCTGCCCTCTAAGATCTCTCCTAGTGGTTTTATACCAGTTCCTCCTAGCATGTCTTTTATTCTGGGGATGTCCTCTGTCTGATCATTCACCAGTAGGTTTACAATAGAGGAACCGTTATAAAATGTTGGGATATCCCGATTTCCTACTAGTGGGGTCAGGGGTCCTGGTCTCTTTATCAGGCCTGCCTTAGTTGCGGGGCCTACCCAAGCTGTCAGTACCCCTTCAATAAATGGAGAGAGTCCCAGGTTTTTGAATTTTCCATTGCCCGGGATCCAGACCAGGCCCCTTCCCCTGTAAGGAGCTGAGCCTTGCTCCGCGGCCACCCAGCGTTTCCGGGATCTGTTCTGTATGAGTTCCAGAACTCTTCTTGTTAGTGAGGCTTTATAATAAAGTGAAATGTTGGGTATCCCCATTCCCCCGTTCTCTTTGGGGCCAGTTAATGTCTTCCAATTGCGTCTCGGCCTTTTGTCTCCCCAGATAAACCTCATCATGACTTTCCTGATCCTATTTAGATAAGCTCCTGGAAGTCTGATGGGTATGGTTTGAAGGATATATAATAGTCTGGGTAGGACGTTCATTTTTATAGAACTGATTCTACCGAACCAGGAGAGGGGTACTGCCCGCCAGCTATCCAGATCCTTTTCGAGCTTCGCTAAGAGTGGTTTATAGTTTAATTGGCAGAGATCTTTTATGTCGGGTGTGATTGTTATCCCTAGGTATTTGATCCCTTTTTTTTCCCATCTGAATGGGAATGCGTTCTCTATGTCTCTTTCCTCATTGTCGGGTATGTTTATGTTCAGGATTTCAGATTTACTTAAGTTAACCTTAAAATTGGAGAAGCGGCCGAATCTCCTGAACTCTTCCAGGATACTGGGAAGAGCTATCCTCGGGTTTGATATGTAGATTAAAAGATCGTCAGCGTAGAGGGCGACTTTCTGTTCATCATTGGCCACCTGTAGCCCCCTGATGTCTGTATTGGCTCTGAGGGCATTGGCCAGGGTCTCCATCACTATGATGTACAAAAAGGGAGACAGGGGACAGCCCTGCCTTGTTCCGTTCCTGATCTGGATCTGCCTGGACAGGTTCCCATTTACTCGTATTTTTGCAGAGGGGTTGGTGTAGAGTGCCATAACCCACTCCAAAAATCTTGTGCCCAGCCCAATTTGTTTTAGCGTCGTTTCCAGGAATCCCCAATCCACTCTATCAAAAGCCTTTTCGGCATCAACCGATAGAAGGCAGAGGGGTGTACCTGACTCAACGGCCCTTGATATAAGTGCTAGAGTGCGGACTGTGCTGTCCCCTGCCTCCCTCCCAGGGACGAAGCCCACCTGGTCCCCGTGTATCAGGGTCGGTATGTGGGGCTGCAGGCGGCTCGCCAGCATCTTAGCAAATAGTTTGGTATCGATGTTTAGAAGTGATATTGGCCTATAGCTTCCACAGTTGGTCGGGTCCTTTCCAGGTTTTGGGAGGACTGTTATGACCGCCTGCAGTGCTTGTGCCGGGAAGGGGGATGTTCTAGATACTGTATTGAATGCTTCCAGCATCAAAGGGGCCAGGCGTTCCCAACATATCTTATAAAAGCGGGGTGTGAACCCGTCCGGGCCCGGGCTTTTGCCAATTTTCAGGGATCCGACCGCCTCTCCCAAGTCCTGTAGTGTGAAGTCAGTCTCCATTGCCATCATGTCCTCGTGGGATATGCTTTTAGAGGCATGGGCTGTTATGTATGTATCTCTTTCTGTGCTGTGTTCCCCTTTCGTGGTGTTTTGTTCCTTTTTCAGGTTATATAATTTTTGATAATATGTGTGAAAGCTCTCGAGGATTCTGGTGTTGTCATGGACTAACCCCTCCCCTGATTTGTCTATGGCGAATACGTAAGTCTGGGGTGGCCTGGGGTTTAATGCTCTCGCTAATCCCTTGCCACACTTGTCCCCGCACTCGTAGAACTTTCCTCTGGCTCTGTCGCGTTGACATAGAGAGGTCTGGTCTAGTATGCTGAGAATGCTAGTTCGGGTCGCTGAGATCTCCGCTGCGGTGTCCGCAGCAGGGGACGTTTTATTTGTCGTCTCTAGTTTGTTTAGGTGGGTTAATAGTGTCTCTAGTTTAGCGGACCTCAGTTTTTTAATTCTAGACCCATGCGATATAAAGATTCCACGTAGTACACACTTAAGAGCTTCCCATTTCAGGGGAGCTGCAGTGGTATCTGAGGCGTGGTTGGCTATGAAGGTGCCTATTGACTGCTGTATTTCCTGTATGCATACCGCATCGTCTAGGAGATTGTCATTTAGACGCCAGTCAAAGCTCGTTTTGTTCCCCTGTCCTATTACTAGTGATCCCCAGACTGGAGCATGGTCCGACCACACAAAGGAGCCAATTGATGATGAGGGCCTCCTATCCAACAGTCCGTGTGATACATATAAATAATCCAGTCTATGATAGCTGTTGTGGGCTAGTGAATGGAAGCTAAAATCTCGTTCTCTAGGATGAAGTGTCCTCCACATGTCTATCAGTCTAAGACTGGCTAGTTCTGCTCTGAGTGTACGTGTTGCTGAGGGGGAAGCCCCCGACTTACCCCCCGAGGAGTCACGGACCGGATCCATGCTGAGGTTGAAGTCTCCTCCCAGGATGATATTGGACCCACCCGCGAAGGCCGCCAGAGCCCCCAGTAACCGGATTCCGAAGCTCTGCTGACCTTGATTTGGGAAGTAAGCATTAGCCAATGTTATTATTTCATCGTTTACTTGAATTTTTAGGAATAGATATCTCCCATTTTTATCTGATTCGGAGGCCAAGAGCTTGTGTGGTAGTCGTTTGTGTATTGTTATAGAAGTGCCTCCTGCTTTTTTCGTCGGATGTGGGCTATGATACCAGGAGGTGTAGTGGCGATATCTGCATTTGGGCACCTTGGACTCCTGGAAGTGTGTTTCTTGTAAGAAGACTATCATTGTCCTCTTGCGGTGGAAGTGGTCCATGATCTGCCCCCTCTTGGCCGGTTTGTTTAACCCCCTCGCGTTAAAGGTGCTGAAGGTGAGATCAGCCATCTGTTCGAATTATGAGTTGTCTCAGCTGAGGTCGGCGGTGGTTAGGTGAGTGGTGTTTGGGTGGGGAAGGGGGGAGGGGTATGCAGGTAAGAGCTGTCATAGTGAGAGTAGGTAGGAGTAGAGAGAGCAAAGAAAAAAGGTAGAGAAAGAAAGGCTTAACCGTTGAAGCCTTGTGCAGCGCAGGGTAGTTGCGCATGCTTTCTGGGCGAGCTACTGGCTTGGGTTTTGCCAGTGGTCGCAAAAATGCGATTGGTCGCCCTGTGTGGGGAGCGAGGAGGTGCCGGAAGGGAATGCGCCGGACCCCCGCGTCCCCCACCAACGAGGCCAGTGTGTGGTTATTGCTACCGGCCCCTTTTTCTGGGGGGCCTTAAAGGATGACCCTTGAGGCACCAGGGGATGTATAGTTATGTTTTACATTGAGAGTGTAGAGTGGGGGAAGAGGTTGATAAAGCATGAAATATAGACGTTGAGCAGGAAAATAGGTAGAGGTCCTTCTATAACTAAAGTTTTCAACTATTAACTCTGAAAAACGACTCGTCTCAGTCTCTTAGCGGTGAGTCAGTCCCGTGGCCCAGAGTCCTCTCTGCCTCAGTAGGTGGTCTCATTTGACACTTCTCCCATCCTAGGATTTGGAAACTTATGGGAGATGTGGTCTATTTGTCTCAACATCTTCTCGTGGGATGGCCGAGGCAGGGGCGGTGGAGTCAAAGTCAATTTGATGTTCTGGGCCGCCGTTAAGAGAGTTCAGGTCAAAGGTGATCCTTTTAAATATATCCTCACGGGTTCATGTGTTTCTGTCTGGGCGGGCTCGTCTGTCTCGTTGGGCCTTGGGTTGTGTGTTCTGCCATTGTTCTTGTGTTGTGGGGGCCAGGGCTGTTGGGACCATGGGCCAGTCCGGCAGGGCTATCATTGGTAGTTGTAGCGTTCCTAAGAAGTTGGGGAGATCACCTAAGTTGCGGAAGACAGCTGTTTTCCCGTCTTTTGTGGCGGACAGTGAGAAGGGGAACCCCCATCTGTATGGTGTCCCCTGAGTTTTCAGTGCTGCCAGGAGAGGTTTGAGCGCTCCTCTCATACGTAGTGTGTGTCGCGCTAGGTCTTGAAAAAGTATAACGGGTTTGCCATTATGGTGTAAGTCTCCTCTCTCTCTGGCCTTTCGAAGGATCGCATCTTTGTCCTTATAAAAATGAACTCTGCAAATTATATCTCTGGGCCTGTTGGGATCTGTGGCCCTAGGTCCCAGGGCTCTATGGATCCGGTCTATCTCTATCGGACTCTCCGCTGGCCGTTTTAGTAGTTGTTGGAAGAAAGTCTGTGCCCATTCTTCTAAGTGTTGTCCCTCAACCTCCTCTGGCAGGCCTCGTATTCGGATATTGTTTCGACGGTTCCGGTTTTCCAGATCGTCAATATGCATAATAAGGCCTGTGATCTGATCTGCCTGTGCTTGTATTGCTTGTCTATGGTTTTCTAATATGGCCGCCGTGCCCTCCTGGGTGTCTTCTATTTGCACTATTCTGTGGCCTAGATGCTGTATGTCTGTGCGTATACTGTCTATAGCTTGCTTGTTGGATGCTTCAAATTTATGGAACAGGTCGGTTAGCTCGCTCTTTGTGGGTATCGTCATAATGTGGCGTTTCCAGGCATCATCGCCTGGTTCGTGTGAGGGACCCCTGGTGTCCTTGGGGGGTGAGCTATTTGTGGTGTTGGGCATAGGAGACAGTGTCCATGCTGGGCTATTGCCCCTATCAGACATGCGGGTCTGTGCTGTGGGGGAGGGTGAGCTGTGTTGTGTGCAGGGGCTGTTGCCCGGTGTACTCACTGCACCCACGCTCATGGTGTCTCTTCTCTGCTCCGGCCGTTCTGCCAGGGGAAGGTCTGTGCAGCTTTCCTCTCTTCCTGGTCTGCCTTCTGCTATCGCTGTCTGCGGGGCTTCAGCTCTGGGGCGCTGGACTGCAGGTGCTTGTGTGGACTGCTGCGGTTCCCGCGATTCTGCTGATGCCGGCGCCATCTTGCTTCCCGCGGCTGTCTCTCCCGCTCCGCCGAAATACCGCTCCATAGCGCCGCCTCCGCTGACCGGAGTACAGGGTTGTGACCGGGGGGGTCTTCTCTTCCCCATGGATTACTCGGGGTTCCTTTTCTGCCGCTCACCGGTGCCTCAGGGCTGCAGGGAAGGTAGGAGACGCGGGAGCCCGTCTAAAGTGCGGCTTACTCCGCCATCCGCTTGGCCACGCCCCCATCAATGAAACTGATTTGGATGGGGGATATATATATATACAAATGCAGAGATGACACCCCTCTTGACCTAAATACAAATGTTCACACACAGAAATTTGAGACTAATTTGCACTTAAAACAATACAATATGAGCAGAGAGGTAAATACTTAATAAGTCCACTGAGCAAAGGAATGTGACAGTTTTATGATGTGTGTTATCCCTCCTTCAGACTTCACATAAAGGAGATGGAGCAATACCTCTGCAGCGCCACCTATTGTATGCAGCATTCCTTTAAATCAAAGTATGAATTTTTATGAAGTTTCATTACGCCGGATAAAGGGTCCATGGAAGATCCGAAAGCTCACATTAACATCATGTATTTTTGTTAGCCATTATTTGCTCCACTGGCTAATGCCGTACCAAACCTTTTTTTTTCATTAATTGGGACACATACTGTTGACAATGAAAAGGGTAAGGCTCTGTTCACATTTTCTTTATGTTTCCATCATGGTCTCATGCTGCGCTTTTTTTTCTGATAAATTAGGGACACCAAGATGGATACCCAATGGAGTTCATTATAATCAATGAATTTCATGTGACGTACTTGGGGTGATGTTTTTTTTTCTTGTTTTTTTCTTTTGGCGATTGTTGCCCAAATAATCGCTTGAAACAGGAAATTTCAGCGATGGTCGACCCGTATGCATATAGCCACAGACAGGACACTGAGCAAGTAATTGCTCACCTGTCGAATTCTCTTGGTTTTTAACACAAAAATGGGCTGTGCAATAGGGGAAAAGCCTAAAAATATATCATTGTGGTATTATCATAATCGTACCTATGTGCAGAAAAAAAATGTCATGTCATTTATGCTGCATGATTGATGTTGTAAAAAAAAAACAAAAAGACAATTGCAGAATTTATGTTTTCTTTTCTCTCTGCCTTCTATAAATGTTTAATAAATGTAATGCAATACATTGAAGGGACCCCCAAAATCGTATCAATAAAACCTAAGGCTCGCCACACAAAATACAAGCCTTCATATGGCCATGTCGACGGAAAAATAAAAAAATGTATGGCCGTTGAAAAGTGGAGATGAAAATCCCTCAAAAATTTTTGAATCCTTTGGTCCAAAATAGGTCGTGTTACTGAGTGGTTAAAGGTGTATACCCATCACAGACATTTTTCTCCTGTCCCTAGGATAAGGAATAGCTTTCTGTGTTTGGAATACCCTTTTATAGTAATCATGTAGATCACTTTGTTCATGTTGACAATAGTCTTCTGCTGTTGATTAATGCCAAGAAGGGAATGTTTTTCCATTGGGCTTCCTGATAGCGGCGTGTCTGCTTTTTTTTTTTTTTCAAAGGAACATATGCAAAGTCTGACTGCACTGAAAAGCATGGTCTTCCAGATTGCAAGAGTTGTACTGAAGGGAGGACTTACATGGATCAAAGAAATGGCTATCATGAGTGCCACACATGCTTGCGATGTGACGCTGAGTTAGGTAGGTTCTAAATGTATTAAATATAATATTGAGCTTTATTTATCAAAATTGCCCATTGCAACCAATCACAGCACAGCTTTCATTTTCCAAAAAAGTTACAAAAATGAAAACTGAGCTCTGACTGGTTGCAATGGTCAACAAAGACAGCTCTTCCTTTCAAACAGTTTTGATTAATCTGCCCCTGTATGTCTTGCTGAAGAAGAACATTTCTTCTGGTGATATGTACAAAGCTTGTCATAGCCAGACACTCCATAGTTTCTTGATGAATCCCGGTAATTTACGAAAGCCCCGCCACATGTAATTCTTCTCTATTCCTTCCTGCTTTCACTCTCTCACCTTCAAGACGTCTTCTTTGCCTCTCCACACTTCTGGTATTTTTTATTGCAGGCTATATGATGCTCCTTTATCCTTCAAGCCAGCGGCATACATGGAAACCATGGGGCCTTATAGCAAAACTTAGAATTGGGCATGAATTCTAAGTTCTACAGAATGATCATAATGAATACAGTGCAGTTACCACCAGTGATCACAGTTTGTGTCTTCACTGATTGGGGAAGTTAATTTTCATTCCATTTTTGGGTCAAGATGACCATAAAGGTTTCCTCGAGCCATGACTCATCTCTTACACTCTTACCATCCAGCCACTTCCCCTAATGAACCTCTCAGTACCCCACACAGTACTAGTGTCCCCTATGTGGCCCTCCATAACACTAGTTTTCCATCTGTGGACCCCAAAAACACTGGTGTCCCCCCAAAGTACTGGTGCTCCCCCCTGTGGCTCCTCAAATTACTGGTGTCACCACTGTGGTCCCTCAAAGCACTAATATCCCCTCTGTGCCTTCCCCATAACGAACAGTAGAGTTGTAGTTCCCTGGAAAAACGATAATCCCCATTTTGACAATCTATCAGCAGGAGGTACTCCGATCGGGAATATATGTCCGGCATAATTCTGGTCATGATTTTAGCTATTCAGTGATATCAAGCATAACATGTAAATTATAACCAGGTACGCGGATACACCATATGGGGGTGTTCTGGGGCTCGTACCGCAACATGTGTAGATGCGTTTAGTTCAGCTGGCCCACCCGATTCTGAAAATATAATTAATATCGGGCTAGAACCTTCACATGACTAATAACCCTTATGAAAAGATTTTACCTAAATAAAAATTTTGGAGCCAGGATGTCTCTGGGATCCATTTGAGGTGTCATACCTCCCCGGTAGGGGGTAACTAGCATTCCCCTGTCACTGCCTTAACTTTATAGTCATCCGAAAAAAAGCACTTCCTAAGGCCACATGGTCATCAAAGAAACGACAAGGGGGTAGGGTGTCACTTCAACTCATAACTCATGCTGGTTCCTGTGTGAAAGCACAGGAACGATTATTGCAGGGATCACTGTCAGACATCAGAGTTCGACAGGAAATCCCTTGTAAAAGGCCCTTACCCTGTTTTTGCACTAACAATACTCTGAAGGTAACAATACTCTTGGAATTTGGGGCAACATGAATAGAACTTTTTCCTAGCCGTTGTCCCACAATTTGTCATAGAGAGTATAGGAGCAGTGTTATGTCACCACTACACACTAAATAGCTGTCGGCCAACACCTCTGGCAGCAAATTATCTTCTGGGGAACAAAGGATTAGGCATAGTGAAATGAGATGTCCCTTCCTCCTTTAGGCTGGGCCCACATGGGGCTGATTTCCAGCGGACATTTTGCAACAAATTAGCAGTGGAAAACCTGCCTCAAAACCCACACTATTTGGTGTGGATTTTGAAGCAGGTTTTATCGCGTATTTTTGTGCAGAATTCTCCTCATTGAGAACGGGTGAATTCTGCAGCGGAAATGGCAATAAAATTAACAAACTGCAGAATTCAATTCTGCACCTCATGTCAGTTTCCACATGGGTTTTGTGGGTTATTTCCGCAGCTTAAGGATAAGATTTTCTAAATCTCATCCACTTTGCTGCTACCGAAAATTCCGCAGAATTTACGCGTGGAGGGTCCACATGGAAATTTTGCAGCAAATCGACCCCGTCTGAACTCCCCCTTGAAGAGGTATTTTTTTTAGGAGAGAAGTATTGTTGACCTATCCTCAGGATAGGTTACCAAGAGCAGATCGGTGGGTGTCCACTGCTTGGGACTATAAGGAGCTGTGGACGGTGGGAACTATTAAGATCTCATCCATTGCACAGTGGCTCAGTTTGGTATTGCAGCTCTCTCACTGGCCATTGAATGGCCACAGCAGTTAAGAGCCTAGAATCGTACCAAGGCAGCCGGGGATCGGACCTGTGGGGGCACAGAACAGGTTCAGTAGAGTATGCTCTGTTTATATTATTTTACACCTCTACGAACCTATATGGAAAAATGTATTCAATCGGATGACCGCTTTAATCAAAAAACAAGCCTCGTTGTGGTAAGCATCGGGAGTCTTTTCAAGTAACAATGACTGATATCACAATGCCAAAATGTTGAATCCAATGCTTTCTACCTATCCTTATGATTTCTAGGTCAGGAAACACAAGGAGACTGCACTGTGCAACAAAATACTGTATGTAAATGTGCAAAAGGCTTTTTCTGTGCAGAAAATAGAAGTGTTGAGTCCGATGGCTGCAGTCAGTGTCAACATTGCACCCCGTAAGTGTGAAAGATATTACTACATACTTCGTTCCGAAGATGGCTATCTTAGTAATGCTTCATGTGACATGAGAAAGTGTAAGTCTTGTAAGTCTACAGCACTGTGTAGACGTTTTAGGCAGGTGTGGAAAAACTACTGCAAAGTAAGAATTTTTTTCAAAAACAGAAAGCATCCGATTGGCTCCAAATTTATTCTGCAACAGGACAACGACCCCAAACATCTAGCCAATGTCATTACCGACTATCTTCAGTGTAAAGAAGAACAAGGAGTTCTGGAAGTGATGATATGGCTCCCACCAGGGTTGTAGCTGTAGGGGATGCAGAGGATGCGGTTGCACCCGGGCCCAGGAGCCTTAGGGACCCATAAGGCTTCTCTTCTCCATATAGGGAGCCTGGTACTATGAATAAAGCATTATAGTTGGGGGCCCTGTTACAGGTTTTACATCTGGGTGCAGAAGCTTCAGCACGCTTACATCCGCAAAAGATATAGGGTCAGTTCTCAAGAATTTTGAAACATCTTCTTCTCAAGTTCCTTCAAAAACTGTGTGCGAGTGTACCTAGAAGAACTGATGCTGTTTTGAAGGCAAAAGCTGGTCACATTAAATATTGATTTGATTTAGATTTCTCTTTTGTTCATTCACTTTGAATTTTGTTCAAAATTGACAAAAATAAACTATTAACACTTCTATTTTTTAAGTCATTCTTTCTTTGCAGCGTTTTTCCACACCTGCCTAAAAATTTTGCACAGTACTATATCCCACGTGGTCCTGGGCATGTACCATGGCAAATGTATACTTGTAAGTTTTATAAAAAGGGAGAGCTCCTGTACTCCCGGAAGAGCAGGGAAGTTTCCCAGGTGCACTGCGTTCTCCTTAAAACACCTTTTAGGGTCAGAAAATTGTCTGTGTGATGAGTATCTGTAGAGTTTGGTCTGCAGTCTATATTACTTTAAGGGCTCCTGCACACTTGTGTTTTTTTACGCGATATAGCTGCCTTTTTTTTCACACAATATCGCTGCTTTTTTTACATGATTGTCAATGGGACTTTCTTATGTTAAAAACGCACCAACTTGCAATTCGTTTTTAACATTAGAAAGTCCCATTGACAATCACGTAAAAAAAACAGTGATATCGCGTGAAAAAAAGTCAGCTATGCCCACCTGCACAGGGCGGAAATTCTGCGGCAGGATTTCCCGCAGAATTTCCGCCCGTGGAAGCTGCCGTATGATTGCATTAAAAAACGCAATCCTAGGCAGACAGCTGCGATTTGTCCGCGTGAAATCACACAGGAAAAAAAATCGCAGCATGCGCTATTTCTCTGCGGGTCTCACAGAGGCACGCACAGAAATGTCACTCCCGGGCCGCTAGCTCCGCTCTGCGTATGCATTAAAGAGCCAGAGCTGCGGGAGGTGGGTCCCACATTGGTCCCTGCAGCAGTGGGGGTCGGGTCCCGCTGCGAGAATTCTTGCAGGGGATCCGACCCGGCCGTGTGCAGGTGGCCTATATCGCGTGAAAAAAACGCAAGTGTGCAGGACCCCTAAGGGGTCTGGGCTGCAGTCTGTATCACTCTAGGGGTCAGGTCTCAGACCCACGGTGGATATAAAAAATCTACACACCCCTGTTAAAGTGCCAGGTTTATGTTGTGATAAAAAAATCCAACAAAGATGAATTATTTCAGAATGGTTTCCACCTTCATTGTGACCCGTAATCTGTGTAATTCCATGGAAAAACAAACTGAAATCATTTAGCATGGGAAAAATAAATAATGTGGTTGCATAAATATGCACACCCCAAAACTAATACTTTGTTGATGCTCCCTTTGATTTTACTACAGCATACAGTCTTTTGGGATCGGTGTCTATCAGCATGGCATATCTTGACTTGCCAATCTTTCCCACTTTTCCACTGTTACTCTATGGGTGGCTTGAACTGTGCATCCGCAATTCAAATTTGCCCGTGGACATTGAGCCTCAATGTGTCAGATTGTGAGGGCATCTTGTGTGTAGCATCCTCTTCGGGTCAACCAACAGATCTTCAATGGTATTCAGGTCTGGGCTCTGGGTGGGCAATTCCAAAATGTTGAAGCCAATCTTTTGTTGATTTGAAGGTCTACTTTGGGTTGTTGTCGTGCTGAAAGGTGAAATTCCTCTTCATCTTCCGCTTTCTAGCAGAGGCCTGAAGGTTTTGTGCCAAAATGGACTGATTTTTGGAACTGTTCATAATTCCCTCCACTTTGAATAAAGCCCCAGTTCCAGCAGCAGAGAAACCGCCCCAAAGCATAATGCTGCCTCCACCATCTTCACTGCGGTATGGTCGTCTTCTGGAGATGTGCAGTGTTGGCTTTGTGAAAAACATTCCTTCTGGAATTATAGCCAAAAAGTTCCCCTTCGGTCTCATCAGACCATAACACCTTCTTCCGCATACTTTTGACAGGCTTGATAGTTTGGGCAAAACATAGCCAGGCTTGGATGTTTTTCTTTCTTAGAAAAGGCTTCCGTCTTGCCACTGACCCCACAGCCCAGAAGAATATAGGAGCCTCCTGGACCAAATTTTTTCTGGTCTTTTCATCAATTTTTGAGGGACGTCCAGTTCTTGGTAATGTCACTGTTGTGCCAAATTTAACCCACTTTTTGATGACCATATTCACTGTGTTCCCTGGTATATGTACTGCCTTGGAAATGTTTTGGTCCCTTTCTTCTGACTGGTACCTTCCAACAATCAGACCCCTTTGATGTGCTGTAAGATCTTCACGTCCAACTATGAACATGTCAGAAAAATCCTCCTAGAAGAGCTGAACGTTATATGGGGGTCACATGGAAGGTGAAAGAAATCTGAAATGAAGTTAACCATGACAAAAGCCTGGCATTTTAACAGGGGTCTGTAGACTTTTTATATCCACTATATATTTATTCTGTATTTGTTTAGGGGTCTGCGGTCTGACTCTTCGTAGTCCGGTGCCTTTACATGTTTAGTTCAATGTTTCCCAACTCCAGTCCTCACAGACCTCCAACAGGTCGTGTTTTCAGGATATTCTATAGTAAGAACACCTGTGACAATGTCTGAGGCACCAACAATAATTACATCACCTGTGCAACACTGAGAAAATCCTGAAAACATGAGCTGTTGGGGTCCCTGAGGACTGGAGTTGGGAAACACTTGCTCATACATTGCTCTTCATTATCCCCTGATGTCTCTTCTTAAAAGATGGCAAGTATATATAGATGTATGGCAAGGATTAAAGCCACTGATCCTGCAATCAGAGACTTAAATCAGCCTTGCTTGTGAATGTTACCACAATGGGCTATTTTCTCCCTGTAAGGCTAAATTCACACGGGCAAGCACTTGTCAACGCGCGTTTTTCATTCCAAAGCAAGGTGTTTTTCAATCGAAAATTGATTCAAAAATTTAAATTGGGCTCCTCAGACGTCAGAGGACTGCAAGTGTTTTCCAATGATTTCCTTGGAAAACGGTAATCATTCAGTTTAAATGCGGCCAACGATCAAGCGATGAACAATAATTAGTTTGCTTATCGTTCTTTGTATGCAAGTGTGACAATCATCGTTGGCTCGTTCACTAATCGTTCGGTTTAACCCCTTAGTGACGGCGCTATCGTAAAACTACGTCCTGCTGTTGCAGGACGTGTATGGAGGGAGGTAGCGCCGCTATCTCTCTTCATACAGCGCGGGCGTCAGCTGTTTATTACAGCTGACACCCGTGGGCAATAGCCGCGCTCGGCCGATCGCGGCTATTTTAAATGCCCCGAACGCTGTTTGGGGGTCCCGCACGGCCCCCCCGCAGTGAGATCGGGGGAGCCGTGCAGGTGTCATGGCAGCTGGGGGCCTAATGAATGGCCCCAGGGCTGCCTTAGCAGACTGCCTATCAAGCCATCCACACAGGGTGGCTTGAAAGACTGCCTGTAAAAAAGCAGTATGACGTAATGCTATAGCATTACGTCATACTGCAGGAGCGATCAAAGCATCGCATGTTTAAGTCCCCCAGGGGGACTTCAAAGTAAAGTAAGAAAAAAGATCAATAAAGTTTTTTAAATTGTAAAAAAAAAAAAGTTATAAAAGTTTTAAATCACCCCCCTTTTGCCATATCAATTATTAAAAAATCTAAATCATAAAATGAAAATATGTATTTGGTATCGCCGCGTCCGTAAAAGTCCGATCTATCAAAGTAGTGCATTATTTTTCCTGCACGGTGAACGTCGTCCGAAAAAAAAAAAAAAGAATGCCAGAAATACACTTTTTTAGTTACCCTGTCTTCCAGAAAAAATGAAATAAAAAGCGATCAAAAAGTTGTATGTATTCCACATTGATACTATCGGAAACTACAGGACATCCCGCAAAAATTGAGCCCTTCCTCAACTACGTCGACAGAAAAATAAAAAAGTTATTGAGCGCACAAAATGACCACAGAAAATAATTGAAAAAAATTAAATATCTTAAAAAAAAAATACAAGTACTACAGCAAAAAAAAATAACTATATAAGTTTGGTATCGTAGTAATCATACTGACCCATAGAATAAAAATATCAGGTCGTTTTTGTTGCAGTTTGTGCACCGTAGAAACAGGACGCACCGAAAGATGGTGGAATGTCGTTTTTTTTTCCATTTCTCGCCGCTAAGAATTTTTAAAAAGTTTTTCAGTAAATTATATGGTACAATAAATAGTGCCATTGAAGAATACAACTCGTCACGCAAAAAACAAGCCCTCATACAGCGACGTCGATGGATAAATAAAGGAGCTACGATTTTTTAAAAGGGAGTAGGAAAAAACAAAAATGGAAAAAAGCAAAAAAGCTCCGTCACTAAGGTGTTAATGCTTTCCAATCTACTGTCTGATGTCTAAAGACATTCTGATTGAAGCCTGTGCAGCTCCGATGTCAGAAGATGTCTGGCAAGGTATTCTTACTGTATATTACTGGCCGCTCTGTTGTCAGGGGCCTCTCCAGCATGTCACATACCGCAGTACTAGCTCTAGCCAGCAGATGGCGCCATTGTATAATGGCAGAAAGAGAAAGCCCCCTAGGAAATTCTGAATCCAAAATTCGATTGCAAAGGGTTAAATACCGATCGTTCAGTTGTTCACTGGTACAATGTATGTGAACGACTAAACGATTAGCAAGCGGACGATCTATCTGCCTGTATAAATAGGCTGCACGAGTGACTGAGCGAACTCTGACATTATTTACTTGTGCAAATGATAAATCGCTCCGTCTAAAAGTACCCTTACCTGAGATTGTGGACTGCAGGGAATCCATAGGGAACAGACAGCTATAGGATCCCTATAACAAGGCCATAGTATACTCATAACAAAGACAGACAATATATTATATTCTTTTACATGACTGAAAAATCTGCATCAAATTCCAAATCAAAACCTGCGGCAAAATCCTCACTTGGTGCAAATCTTGACCCGGATCTGCAGCAGATTTCACTCCCTTCAATTGAGAGCGAGAATCTGCTGTGGATCTTCATAAAAATCCGTACCAGTGTAGATTTTCATGCGTAATTTGTTGCTGAGGTAAATCCACACCAAATCTGAAGCATGTGAACGCATCCTGAGGGTAGTTTGACACAGGCGATCGCGATATCGCCACGAGAAAATTGCGGCAACATTGCAATTTTTGTCTGAGCATCGTTGCTGCTTGCGATTTTCTTGCATGTTTTGTTTTTCTTGCGCAACTTTGAGAAAAACATTAGCACTTTCTAATGTTAAAAATGCATTGCGTCGCACGGAAATCACAAGTTTATGCAGTGCGATGCGATAAAACGGAGGCTCTATAGGGAAACATGAGCAATAAAAAAGAGCAAACCACAGAAAGATAAGATATGCTACGATTTATTTTTTTCTACGCAACATTCAATGAATGAAAACATTACAAATGGGAAGGCAACCATTGAAAAGCACGGGTTTCATAAGTCTGCATTTTCACGTGCTGTCGCATCGCGCTAAAATCGTGTGATTTTATCACCCATGTGAAACCGGCCTAATACTTTTTTCTTGTATTTTAGGTGTGAACACTACGCTGAACCGTGTACAGCCACCAGAGATACCGTGTGCAGTGAGTGCAACCTTTTACTTGTTAATTCAACTATAAAACTAAATAATGTACTACTGTATATACAAGTGTTTCCCAACTGCAGCCCTCAATGCACTCCATCCAACAGGCCATGTTTTCAGGATATCCTATACTAAGAACACATGTGGCAATGATAAAAAATTACATCCCCTGTGCAATACTGAGGAAATCCAGGAAACATGACCTGTTGGGGGAATCAAGAGGACTGGAGATGGGAACCATTCGTAAATATTGTAAAGCAGAAATATGTAGTGCTAGACATGGAATTTAACAATAGGTCTTGTAGGAGTGCAGTACGCAGAATGGTCTGTAGGGGGCTATAGACAGACATTCTGGTGACAGAGAGAGAGAAAACACCTGTAGGTGTGGCAGCAAGTAAGATAAAATGATTAGTTCCTACTACACTGAGGGAAGAAATTGACAGCGCAGCAGAACTGAAAGGGCTGCGAACCTGAGATCCAGTGTGGACCAATGGAGGGCTCGAGTCTGACAGGGAGGACGATCCTAGACTCATACCTCGTAGTGGAGGCCCCGAGTCTGGCACAGAGGACAACCCTAGATCCACCCCCTGGTGGGGTACGGATAATGAACTGTGTTGTATGCTGTACACATGGTTACTGTTTTATGGAAATAAAAGGCTAGAAAATCTGAATATTCCCTAAAGATACAGTCTCAGAGTGAAGTTCTTGAGGTGGTGCCCACTGCGGACAGAAAGATGGCGATCCTGTAGGCGAGTGACACCCAGCGGGCCACAGTCTATGAAGGCTGGAACTACACAATAACTTAATCCAGTATCAAACCATCACAACAAGACATCCTCTTTTAGTCCAGAGAACCTTCTTTTTGTATTTTGCTTTCTTCTTCCCTCAGGACAAAAACAGATGGGTGCATGCGCTAATACGCTCGCCGCTATGGAACGTATTAGTGCATGAACCGGAGTTTTTTTCCCGGACTATTCAAACCCCATAGACTATGTCGTGCGGAAAAAAACCCCATGTGAAGTACCCCATTGAAGTCAGTGGATTCTATATACTGCATATTGCGGGTGCAGACTTTGTGGCTGCAATGCGCTCATGTAAGGCCACCCAATTTATCAGTGGTTAGATTTACAGGCCTCCACTAAGAAGGCTTTTTGGTTTGGGTCTCTTTGTAATCATCCACAGTAGATCACATGTTAGAACCTTTCCTGGAAGTTTCATCACGAATGAAAAGCAGCAGAGGAGTGAGAAATTTTCACCCCTTAGTGACTACCCCATTGGCTTTTTACATCCTAGCCTGCTGGACTTTAATCCCCAGGGACGTAAAAACATGCTCCCTGCGGGGATTAAAACCCTGCAGGCTCTGGACGTGACAGCTCCATGCTGCCGGCTCCAAGAAGTAGTTGACAACCTGTAGCTGTCATCATGGGCCATGGGACACTTTCCACCCCCCTCCCCCACTCCCAGTCATGCGATCAAATAAAAGTATGTAAAGAGCTAAAAAAAGTTAGATTTTCAGCCTCCCTCACGGATCGCATCTATGAGGGGAGCTGAAGCTACTCGCCCCCGTCCTCTGCGATGTCCTACGTTGATCTGCTCTGGAACGGACTCTCAACCGTCTTCTGCGTATGCACACCAAATGAAAAATGGCGATGCATGTGCAGAAACCCAGGTTGGCGTGGGACAAGTAAAATCTCCTGGCCCCTAGTTGCTGAAGGTAGCCAGGAGGCGGGAGACCCCCGGGCCCGTGATAGCCGGTATCCAATGGATACCGGCGATTACTGAAAAGTTAAAAAAAACTTAAAGTTTCAGCTGACCTAATGGATTGGATCCATGAGGGCATCTGAAAATACTCACCCCCGTCTTCCGTGGTGTCCAGACCTCCACGGGCTTCTGAGCATGCGCCAATGTGGCACGCATGCGCAGAAGGCTGGAGTGCCTGGCAAATTTAAAGTTTCCCTGCACCCGACTGTCAAAGATAGACTTGAATACCAGCGGGATCAGAGCAACACAGGAGCAGACCCATGAGTGCAGCGGCCGCCATTTTTCTGCCCTCTTGCTGCGCTGGGGAGAAGGTGAGAGATTCACTCGGGCGGCTAGAGCAAGGTCCCCTGTCCACCCCGGTTAGTCTCTTGGAACTCAGAGAATTACCATAGGACTCCTTGATTATCCTGCCCTGGACATCCTGCAGCCGCATTAATATTGCGGACCCCATCCACAGCTTATAGCCCGCCGCTCAATAGCAGGAGCAGGGACTCCCTGCGCTCTTGAATTTTTATAGCCAAGGGCTTCTTGTCTCTTCAATCTATAACCCAAAGCCAAGACTAAGCTTGACATCCACTGCTCACCCCTCTCTACAAGCTCAGGCAGATTCAGGGACCCTAACAAGCCAGAACCACCATTTTGTTAACTATATAGCAGGACTTCTCCCCAGAGCCATATTTACAGTGCCATGCACCTGTTTAATTAACACATTCCAGACCAAGGAGGACTCTGCTGACACCTAGTGGCAAAGTTTATAATTCAACATACCACACAACAGAATGATTTCTCCTCTGGTCCTGTTATGCTTGTAGAGGAGGAGACGACAACATAGGAGAATTCTACCTGCTACAGTTCTCTACACTGGATTAGCTGGCTCTATTCAATTCTTTTAGGCACAGAGAGAACATTGCTGTCACCCAGTGGTTCAGCTCCAACTGTAGCTCACCATACAATTAAGTGCTCCACCGGACCCGACATTTTTCTCAACAAATTATTCTGTCTGAAACACAGTCAACAATAACGAGTCTGCCACATGCTAGATCACTATCTCCCTTTTTCCTATCATAACCTATTATCAACTCGCTGAAAAGCAAAACTAAGAGTCCAATACTATCCAGTGGACGGGCCTCTGCTCTATCCTCTGGACTTACCATAACTGATTATCCCCCATAGGACACCATTTAAAGTTGTGTATCTGCGACACACGCTGGTGGTCAAGGTCCTACCACCCAAAGAAAACACTACAGATGACATTAGGCTTCTTGGGTGACTACATGGCCCCAATGTAGCTAAACTTGCGCTGGGTGCCTGGTAGAGGACATCAATTTGAGGTGATCCATACTGTTCCCCCACCTCTCTTACCTGCTTGCTCTCTTTAATGCTCAATTTGAGCCATGCGCCCTACTCAAACAAAACAAGGAAAGAGTGATCAATCCCTGACAATGTCCAAGCGATCTTCAAAACCGACGCTGTCCTCAGTCGCTGCAGACGAGTCTTCTCATTCGTCAATGGAAGGACCCTTACTCACCCAGGATTCCACCCCTATGGGCCCCACTGATCCAGAACTTATCACAACCTCCATATCTGGCTCTCTTCTACCCCAAATACAATCTATGCTAAAAAGAGAACTATCACGAATTTCAGAAGACATTACGTCTAAGCTTACTAAAGAGATCCGAGACCTAGGCGGTAGCATTAGAGGATCGAATAGACAATGAAACAACGGTCCTAGAGTCCCATGAAAAGGAAGTAGAGAAGCTACACGAAGAAATCTTGATTTTTCATGAAAAATTGGAGGACGCCGAAAACAGAGTCCGCAGGAACAACTTACGAATTCGTTGCCTTCCCGAATCAATCCAGGACCTCCAGTCCACTACAATGGCCCTGTTTTAAGAACCTTGTCCCAACATCTCTATAGAGAGGCTGGAGATAGATAGAGTCCATAGGGCGCTGCGGGCCCACAAACCAGGAGGTCCTTTAAGGGATATTGTTCTAAAAATGCATTTCCACTGCACAAAGGAACAACTACTGCAAGCAGCTCATACTACCTCAAAACTAACTTTTCAAGGGCACGAATACCAACTATTCCCTGATCTAGCTCCCTGAACGCTGGCGAAAAGAACAGCCCTTAAGCCTTATTTAGAGATTCTACAACAGACACGAATACAATATAGGTGGGGGTTCCCATTTAGATTAACATTCACTTTCCGTGCCCGATCTGACACCACCCTACCCACAGAGGGCGCTTGGCGATGCTTTGCAGACTTGCAGTTCCAGTAACCTGTTAAGGGACCAGATTCACCAGCTGTTTCGCAACAGGAACAACAAAGAGCCATGAAATTAGCCAGTACCCCCTACTAGGGACACGCCATCTCTTATAACTCCCTTCCTGAAACTTACTTTAAGAGAATTAAGATGCTTCGGGCTCCCTGACGAGTCTTCCTTGAAGCGCAAGAAAAGTCTATTCTCCCTTATTCCATACAGGATCTTGGCAAGACATGGGTATTAAATATATTTGAGGACCTAGAACTAGTTCTGACTTGTGCCATACCAGAAGTAGTAAATACCATCTCTTCTTCAGTACAGAACAGTTGATACTACTCTGGACACATTCACTTCCTGAAAACTTTTCTGGAGTTGCACAAGAACTTTCTGCTAGAGTTAATCCTGCCCATCCTAAACTCGACAGCCGGACCCCACGAAATGTGAATATTCCTCAGTTACAGTGGCAGGTTTACAACCAGATTGAGGAAGAGGGCTAGTTGGGGGCCTTCACTGACCAATGACTGCCACATGCTTAATAGTGTTGCATGCAGCAAGTTTCTGCCCCTCTCTTTTTTTTTTTTTTAATTTTATCTTCCCAGTCCTTTTCCATTTGCCCTTCCCTCTTAATTCCTCCTCTCTTTATCCTTATGATCCCCCCCCCAAGAGAAGGGGTCTCCTCACTTCTACAGTTCATTTTTCATTCTAATATTCAGCTCCTCCATGGCACCTCCACAGTGTGCCGTTACTGTTAGCAGTGGCTGCTATGATCACCACAGCAGCTTTAATTAGACGAGTTAATTGTCTTATCCACAATGTTACCTCTCTGAGTTGGCCATTCTCTCTACTCCCCCCATCCTCCTTTTCCCTTATCTCCCTCCCTCCTCCTCTCTCAGGGCTGGGGTCTCAGTATATTATCCATTTTTTGTAACATCTTATACACCCTCCCATGGATTTAAAAATTGTCTTGCATAATGTGCAAGGCTTTAACTTCCCCAATAAACGATCCAAAGCTTTCCGCTATTACAAAAGCATTCATGCCGACATTGTATGCTTATAAGAAACCCACTTCTCTACCCACTCCTCTCCGTGCTACCTTTCTCCTCATTACTAGAGATGAGCGAGCATACTCGTTAAGGCGATTTACGAGACAGAGCATCGCCTTTTTCGAGTAACTGCTGGCTCGTCCCTGAAGATTCGGTGGGCCATAGGGGGGTTGTGGAGGGAATTGGTAGGGAGAGAGAGATCTCTCTTACTCTTCACCCCGCTCCCCTCCACCACCCCGCGCTGCCCCCCGCCCCCCCCCCCCCCCTGAATCTTCAGGGACAAGGCAGCAGTTACTTGAAAAAGGCAATGCTCTCTTGAGTAAATCGCCTTAACGAGTTTGCTCGCTCACCTCTACTCATTACCCTACCTTCTCTTCGGCAATTATACCATCAAAAATAAAAGGAGTAACTATCTGTTTCGGTCGCTCTGTTTCTTTTACTCATACATCAACCGTAGCGGACCCCGAAGGTCGATTTCTAATCTCAATGGGTGTTATCCAAGATGTCCCAGTAAACATCATGGCATATTATGCCACAAATTCCAGACAAATTAATTACTTGAAACTGTAGAGAATAATAAAAATGGTACAGTCATCTAATGCTGGGACTCCAATTGTATTCTAGACCCGAGCCTCCACAGAAATGCAGTATCCCTCCCAGCGTCCCAACTGCAACCACAACAATCCATATCACATAACTTGAAAAGACTCCTCTCACAATACAATCTAGTTGACTCCTGGTGGAAAGCTAACCCCACTGTCATGGACTTTACACACTTTTCAGCCCCACATTCTCTATACAGGAGAATAGATCACATATTAGTACCTGTATCATTCCTGCCACACAACGTCATCCAGAATTCTCTCTGTCTCTTGGTCAGACCATAGTCCAGTATCGATAACCTGTGATTCCTTAATATCAAAACCCACTAATGCATCCTGGTCCATTAACGATTCTCTATTAGCTCTCCCTGATATTGTGTCTCAAATAACTCCTCAACTTGAGGATTATTTTGCTATCAATAGCCCTTACGTTTCTTCCCCATCTCCCTATGGGAAGCTTATAAGGTGGTACTTCGAGGCATCCTGATCCAAATATCGTCTCGGAGGGAAAAAAAACGCTTGCATAGACAATTAGATTTAGAACGAAAAGTTTTACAGCTAGAAGAAGCTGCCAAAAAATGTCCATCCTGTGAGAATATGCGAGTACTCTCTCAAGCCAGGACATAACTAGATCTATGTATTATGGAGTCAATTGAGAGGAAATTACGTTGGTCCCACCAGAGATAATACATACTAAATAATAAACCAACAACACCACTAGCTCGCAGATTTCGAGCTCACCCTATAGTGGGCCCCTTCTTCAGGCTCATACAAAACATGGCACAGTCACGACAAACCCCTTGACGGTAATATCTAAATTCAGACAGTTTTTGGTGAAACCATATTCCCAATCACACAATACATCATCAGAGCTACTAACCGCGTACCTCTGAGACACCACACTCCCCACACTCCTGGAGGCATTCTTGGAACACCTGGCAGCAAAAATCACTCCAGATGAGGTCACTCATATTCAATAGAAAAATTTCCCCCGCGCTCGGGGGTTCCAGCAGAAATAGAGGACACAATGTCCGTAAATAACTTTAAATGATTTATTATTTCGTTGCTACGCGTTTCTGCGGGATAACCCGCTCTCTTTAGGCATACAATTGAATAACACAGTACACATTTTATAAACTACTTGGACTCACGAGAGAGCTCAGACGCCGACTTTCGGAGCCGCCCTCTGCATCATGTGAGATAACACGTCATGTCATTAGTCTTTCACAGGTAATGTAACCCTTTACGTACTACTACAATTCCCCATTCATAAAATGCAGCAAATCATGCTATTTAAAAGTCCGATTTACTCACTTATACTATTCATTATCTATTATACTTCATATGAAGGTCAAAGATGCAACAAAAACATTGAAAGTGAAAAAACGCCCAGGGCCGGATGTTTTTTCCGCCACCTATTATAAAAAATTCTCCCCATTTCTTCACATCCATTTTGCAAATTTTTTTAATGCAATACGAGATGGTCAACAAGTGGGACAGACGTCTTATTGCTGATATCTCAATGATCCCCAAGCCCGAGAGAGACCCGCTAGGCAAACAGAGTTACCAGACTATCTCTTTAAATAATTACTATAGATATAAAACTCCTCACTAAAATCCTACCCTTGCGACTAAACACCGCTCTACCATCTCTAACTGGAAAGGACCAAGTAGGTTTTATTCCAGGCCACCAAGCTCCAGATGGCATCCATCGGATAACACACCCCACACACATCTGCCAAACTAGGGGCATTTCTGCAATGTAGCTTTCCTTGGACGTCTGTAAAGCTTTTGATACGCTAAGCTGGTCATACCTGTTTTCAGTATTAGAACATTGGAAATTTCCCACATTTCCTAACATGGTTGCGTATCCTATATAACTCTCCTAAAGCCTTTGTTCTTTATAAAGGCTTTCGTTAGATAATTTTATGATCCAGCGGGGCACGAGGCAGGGCTGCCCACTCTCCCCTCTCCTCTTTATTCTAGCCTTAGAACCATTAGCTATAAAAATCCGTGATAATCCCGACATCAGAGGAGTCGAAATTGCTGGCGTCCATCACAAAATTAGTATGTTTGCAGACAACTTACTTGCTATAATATCTTCCCCTCATACTACAATACCAAATCTTATGGCAGAGCTGTCCAGATTCGGGTCGATCTCCGGTTTGAAAATGAATGAGGCAAAATCAAAAGCTTTTAATCTCACCCTGCCCTTACACACACTCTCTCTACTCCATTTCAACTTTCCATTTCAGTGGATGACCGGGGTCACTGGGCTATCTGGGTATAAGTTTGACAAACTCCTATGACACGTTATATACGCAAAATTACATGCCACTCGTCCGTAAACTCTGTCTTCTATTGGAAAGCTGGGACTGATACCATATATCGTGGATTGGAAGAGTGAACTTGGATATGTCATTCCTTCCTAAACTTCTCTATTTTTTATAGCTCTTCCAGTACCTGGGCATTTCTTGAAGACACTTCAGCAGATGACCCTCTGCTTTATCTGGAATACCTCTATTCCCAGGGTATCACGTTCCACTTTGTATAGACATAGATGGCAAGGAGGTTTTGGAGCTCCACACAAAATATTACCAGGCAGCTCAGGTGGCCCAGTTAGCCTCTCTACATTCCACTACTAACGTCCCTCTATGGCTTGCTATAGAGGCCGTGGAAATACACCATCTCACATCATACTGCAGGAGCGATCAAGCCAGCAGAAGTTCACGTCCCCTATGGGGGACTAAAAAAATGTAAAAATCAGTTTAAAAAGTCTTATTAATTATTAAAAAAAAAAAAGGCAATAAAAGTGAAAACATTTTTTTGCCATATTTATAATAAAAAAATGTAAATGAAAAAGAACTCCAACATATATTTCATATCACTGCACTTTGATCTATCAAAGTAATGCATTATTTACTGCGCATGGTGAACGTCGTTAGAAAAAAAAAATACACAATGTCAGAATTGGGCTCTTTTGGTAAGCCTGTCTCCAGTAAAAAAAGGAATAAAAGCGGTCAAAAAGTCATATGTACTCCAAAATAGTACTACAGGATGTCACGCAAAAAACAAGCCCTCACACAGATTTGTCGACAAAAAATTAAAAAGTTATGGCTGTCAGAAGATGGGGGCAGAAAATATTTTTGTTTTTTTTCCAAAGATATTTTATTTTTTAAAAGTAGTACAGCAAAAAAAAAAAAAAAGACATAAATTTGGTATCATCATAATTGTATTGAGGCACAGAATAAAGTTATCATTTCATTTTTGCTGCAGTGTGTACACTCTGGAAACAAGACCTCCCATAAAGATGATGGAATTGCGTTTTTTTTTCCATTTCACTCCACTTAAAATTTTTTTAAAGATTTTTTAGTATTTAATACATTAAAAAGTACTATTTAAAAACACAACTCGTCCAGCAAAATAAAAAAAACAAGCCCTCAGACAGCTACGTTGATGGATAAATAAAAGACTGATGATTTTTTAATAGTGGTGAGGAAAAACCAAAAATGAAAAAAAAAAAGGTCCGCGTCCTTACTAGATTAAAAACAAAATTAATGCAGGTGGGCCAGTAACCAACAAAGTTAAACTAGTTGATAGACTATTGAAACCCTGATTCCACAATGACTAAATAAAGGATATGATCATGAAAGTAATTCGAGGAATGATGGACAGGGTGAAAGCGCTATTAAAATCTCGAGGGGGAGCATGCAAAATATTAAAAATATGTTGCTTGCATACCAGATTTCAGGATTTTGCTAATTAAACTGTTTTTTCTTAATAATTCACTTCTGACAAAATTTTTAAACAATTATTGCACATTTGCAATTATGGTTTTAATGTGTCCAGTGCTGTAGAGTTACAGGTTCTGTTGTACTAAATCACCTATATTATAGTCATGATTCATTCTTGTTTTTTTTTCAATGGGTCCTGAAAAGATTTTCTAGAAAAGAAATAAAAGAGTTTGATGAAGTTGTCCTGCTAAACATAGTTGCTAGAATGAAGACCTAATACAATAATACAAGTCTGCTTACCACAGTTGCAATGTTTTTTTTTCAGAGCCCTTAAGAAACCACAATATCACATATGCTCTACTTGGAGTGTTTACATTACTCTCACCATGTAAGTAGCAATAATTCTCTGATCTGTGTGCTACAATGCTTCTAGATATAAATACAATTTGCCTTTTAGAAGAATGGTGATGTGGGCTGCCATTATGAACTTTTTAACATATGAATGGGTCTTGGACTAATATCATATACATAGGATTTTCTGATTATGCACAAAGTAATTTACAATTGTGTTTATCATCTACTAGTACAGGATCACTTTTAGGGTCAGCAAGCTGATAAGTCGCTCAGAACCCCCATTTCAGCTTCCAAGGCTTAAACCCTTATTGTGTTTGAGGTACAGGTGTAGCCATCATTAACATGACTGGTGCATCATGATAACTCAATTTACAGCATTACAGTTAGAGGGGTATAGCCGAGATGGAAAACCGCAGCTATAGTTACTGGCCACCCGGCTGGAACCTACGAAAGCAGCCAAGCACTTCAGCCCCGCTCTGTTTCCGTAGCTGTCATTAAACGGAATAGGAGCAACAGAAACAGCGTCCGTGGTTTCCGCAGCTCTGATTCACTTCATTGACAGCTATGGAAACCGTGCTGTTTCGGACCGGTGGTCAGAAACAGAGGCCTGGGTTTTCCCATCTCGGCCATGAGAAGCCAAGATTGACATACTCCTTTAAGTTATCATAACTTTAAATGTCAAGTTGATGTTTGCTACATCTGTGCATAGTAGTATAACTGGGCACAAAGCAGTAAAATTACTGTTTGGAGACTTTATTTAGACAGTGTCTGGTGGTATTATTTGGTGGCTGAATGGCTGTTTTATGTGGATAGTGTAACTTGGCATGGAATGACAGTATTTGGGTATGAGTACCTGTAGCCTTCTATTCCCAGGACAAGGACTAATACCTGATTGTTTGGTTTTATCACATCCTATGTAAACTAAACTATGTCATTTGTATTTTAGGTTTTTTATTGTGGCTATGGGTGAGTACATGTGCAGTCTTATTGTCATGTACATTATTTAATGAGCTGTTGAAGACAAGCATAAGCTGCAGTATAACTAAATTAAGAGGTTTTCAGCCTAAATAGGTTTGTTTTTCAAAAATTGATGCTCCCTTTACAAAATGCCCTTCCCTCAGGGACACTTAATTCACGCGTCTAGGGTTGTATTTACTGCTTATGCCGCCCTTGGCACTGTGATTAAATTTGCCACATATGCAGGCGTGCCATCTTGCCCAAATCCACTAAAATTATACTTCTTTTCTTCTTCTCCTTTTTCTTATTCTTCTACATTATTCTCTTTCTTATAAAAAGAAGGCACAAAAAAAAGAAAATCATCTTTTTCCTTAATGTTTCTTTTTCCTTTTTCTCTCTCCTTCTTTTTCCTTTTATTTATTAATTTTTTATTCTTTCTGTTCCTTTCTTCACTAACTTTGCCTTAAAAAATGCTTATAAGTACTTAGATAGACCAAATATAAAGAAAAGCACAACACTAACCTTTTTATGTCAGTTTATAAGCCGACTGCACACTGTTTCTGTCAAAGGTCTGGGGTCCAGGAAGTCCCTAGGAGAACTGCCCACAACCCCTGTCCCTACCTACTAAACTCCAAGGGCAACAACTGGGTGACGCTCAGTACACTCCTCTAGGGATGCGGGGCAGGAGTGGTTACAAACAAACACAGAGACAAACAACACAATGGCAGGTCAAGAAATCCGGGTCGGCAACAAGAGAGTACGCAGTACAAGCGGTCAGGCAAAGGCAAGGTCAGGATACACACAGTAGTCAAATCAGGAAGTCAGTCAAAACAAGGAACGTGAGTGCTGCAGAAGAACAAACAAACACTGGCAATACTGGAAAGAAACATACAGGTTTAAATGCTGTCAGAACTCCCACCCCAGCAGCTGATTGGGGCGGGGAGTCTGACAGCAGCAGGGCCCAATCAAGGAGACACTGGGAACACCGCCCCCAGCCTTGCTGAACAGACAGATACCGAGGAAGCATGCCCGGTGGTCATGGAAACGGGATTGCGGCACAGGGCGACACCCGCTGCGTCCCTAGCAACCCGGTGGGGACCAGAGTTACGGTGGCCTGGGGAGATCACTAGAACTGGGGCTCCCCTGCGCCGCACTCCAGCAACCAGGGTCGTAGGACCGGTAGTGCGGGCACAGAGGCCCCGAGACTCGCCGGTCCTGACAGTTTCTCCCCCCATGTTTTGATGCTTTGTATTTGGAATAAAGAAGCCTTTTAAGAAAAAAATCTGATGGTCAGTGGCGTGCTTTTCACTTCTTTGGACTAGTAGTTAGATATACTCTTTGGTGACCTAAGAATGTTATACAGGACTTTTGTGGCTATTATACAGTGTTATACATCTTTTCTAGGGGTATTGGTGAAGTTCTAGTTCAGTTCAAACTAATTCGGACAAAACGGAACTTGTTACCCAAATTTGGCAAACTTTTGAAAAGTTTGCTCATCAATATTTGCCACCTTAAAGTGTACCTTTAATATTAACACGTTTGGCACTGGCAGCTAAAGTTTAAATGAGATGCAGCATGGGCAATAACCATTTCTGTATTCTAGACACTTATATGACATTAGAAGGCACTATTACATAGTTCTTATACACTCGTTGGAAAAAAATCAAGCGCCTAGATGGGGTTGTCAAAATCAAATGAAACTTTGTGATTGTAACATTAATATAAGTACAGTAAGTGATTACAATATCAGAGCAAAAGGAGAATTTATTGCGGAAAACTGACCCCTTGAAGGCAGGCTCTAGTACCCTGTTGTGCTGCCTCTAGCTCGGATACAAGATGCGATACGGGCATGGAGGCTCTAGTAACCTGTTGGGCACCTCTAGCTTGGATAGAAGATGTGATACGGGCATGGAGGCTCTAGTACCCTATTGTATTGCCCCTATCAAGGATACAAGATGTGATACAGGCGGGCATGGAAGCTCTAGTACCCTATTGGGCTGCCTCTAGCTTGGATATAAGATGTGATACAGGTGGGCATGGAGGCTCTAGTACCCTATTGTACTACCCCTATCGTGGATACAAGAGGTGATATGGGGGGGCATGGAAGCTCTAGTACCCCGTTGGGCCGCCTCTAGCTTGGATACAAGATGTGATACAGGTGGGCATGGAGGCTCTAGTACCCTATTGGGCCACCACTAGCTTGGATACAAGATGGGATATGGCTGGCATGGAGGCATACAGATTCCGTATAATATTCTGCGGCATATCAGTCCACATTTGCTGTAACTGAGCCTCTAGGTTGTGCAAACTCGTAGGTTGTTGAAGTTGGTGTCCCAGATGGTCCCATACGTCTCACATTCCAATAATGCGCCCCCTCTCAGACTCTGTTATCTTGGGGAAATCTTGGTCAACAAGCTCTACACAAGTGGAAAAAGAGGTCACTACACAGAAGGAGCCTCTGGGAGCCTTTTTATAAGGCAAGGGTGGAACCACTTTTATGGTCTCACGCGTCAAGACTGTTCTTCTAATCACACTGCAACTCTAATCATTTGCATATCTGCCTGCGATGGAGCTGCATGCCGAGTTTTGCAGCACAACGACAATTCCTTCCAGCGGCTGGATTTTTTTTGACAAAGAGTGTAATTTTCAAGTTGCGCATTTAAACTTCATGCAGGAGCACAGAACATATTATAACTGGAGTGCACAATAAGATGATATGCCTTTTTTGGTTACAATATTAAATACAAATACCATACAAGGCTCACATAATAGTGCCATACTGTGCTAGAGGAATTACAAACATACACACAACATGTAAGAAATATGCCAACGTTACAGAGAGGAATTTCGAATTGCGGTATTGCTATATTTATTATGCATATACATTTTAGGTTCTTAGCCCATATTTTGATCAATTTGTAAGAGCCAATGACATATTATAATTTGGGCAGTTTAAGTGGCCACTTGGAGCCTAAGGCTCCTAGGGGCCCATAGCCACCCAAACTGCCCCACTATCTGAGCAGCTGTTTATCACACTGAACAACTTGTATCTCAGATGATGTAGCATCATTGAGATCCTGCCATAGCCCAACTCTACCCCCTCTTCTTCCGTCTCACCTCTTAATTCAGCACGTGCAGAAGATGGAGGGAGGAGCTGGGCTATGCCTGGACCATGCTGTGATCACGCTGAATGACTTGTATCCCAGACACATTACTGCGGTATCATCAGAGTGGATGGGGAACAGAGGGGCATTATTATTTGTGGGGGCACAGAAGGGGCTTTATTATTTTTTGACAGCAGAGGAGGCTCTATTAATTCTGGGGGGCAAAGAGAGGCTATATCACTTTGCAGGAGTACAGAGAACTCTATTACTTTGAGGAGCATAGAGGGGATAATATTATTTTTCCATAGCACGGAGTAAGCATTATCTTGTTAGGGCTGCATATAGAAGAATCATCAGTGTTGGGCATAAAGGAGGGCACTATTACTCTAAGCCACTATGAAAGCATTATTATTATCATTAATTTGAACAAAATCAGTTAAAGTACTATAACTTCTAGCTTATTTTAATGGGTTTTATAATACGTGCTCGTTTCTACAAACTTAGTACATTACCTTTTTGGTGTTTTATTTGCAGTGTCATGCCAAAACAGGCCGTCATTCACAGTCTGAAACACAGGTGGGTATCAAGAATTTGTATCCTATCTATCTATCTATCTATCTATCTATCTATCTATCTATCTATCTATCAAAACATAATACTTGGTGACAGTAAATAATGTTTTTGTGAAGACACATTCTATACTATGTATTGCATCATTTAATGATCAGTTTAACACAGTCAAACCCTGTATTGCAAAGCTACTACACTGCTAGCATCAAAAGTGCACTTAAACGAGTGGTTTGTATAAATTATTACCCTCCACCCTGAGCCATTTTATACAAAGCGGAGTTAAATTATAAAATTCTTTCTAATGCCACTAGAGGGCGCTTGCTGCACAAGAATTTATGAACCAGCTCAGTGCGCGCTCCCTATGCAATAAGAATCCCGTAGCGGTGTCTGCAGGGAAGAACAGGATTCAGTTTAGATTTATTGGAGTACTGGATTGTTGAAGGGAAAATTTGGAGTTGTGTATCAGAAAAACAGATGTCTGACCCCTATAAAGAATAGTGGACCTATTGCAGCAATGCACTTGGAAATTAACCTTTCTAAAATCCAGTGCTTGCCCCTGAGGATTTAATGGTACAAATGTGGGATTTTTGTGTTTCCTCTTAAACTTTCTGTATATAAATAACTTTTAATTCTCAGTAATGTACAACTTATCCATCTGATTTCTCTTCCCCTCCAGCCTGCTCCTCCTACTGATAAACTTGAAGGTAAATGACAAAAATGTGCATATATTGTTATTACCATTTCAGGAATATCTTAAGCATGTCAGTAGTAGATCCTCTTGCTTTGACATAGAAATGTGTTTTTGTAATATATGACTGATCAGTGGTGCTCTAACATAAGGCCTGTTTCACATCTGTGTTGGAACCTCTGGCTAGAGATTTAGTTGCAGATACGGCTCAAAAGACCGAAAAAAAAAGTGCTGCATGCAGCACTTTTTCTTCCGTCCAAAGCCGGGCATCTGGGCGGAAACCGAACCGACCCCAATAGCCACAAAATTTTCTCTAACTACTGGAATTGATGGTGGAAATTTCTTCCTTTAGGACTCTTCTAGGAAATGGGGCTCTGGGCAGTTGCCCAGTTTGCCACCCTCTAAATGCATTTTTGCCCCTAAAATTGTATAAAATAACTTCTATCGTCTATTCTTAGTCCAGTGTGGGCACTAGTCATATCCGGATCACACCACCAACTGGATCCGATTAGACAGACATTGCTTTCTTAAAATAGTCTGATTTGGATGGTAACTTCAAGGAGGCATTTTGTAAAAGAAAGTTCATAAGTTTTGTCCTGGAGTTCTGAACAGGGGTCCGGGTATAGACCATCAGAATAGAGTTGATAGTGAGGGCAACAGTATAAATGTGTTCCTCCTATGTCGGAGGAACATCTAGTCTTAGGTCCCTCCAACATAGGAGATGTGTAGGAGTGTAGTGATGGGGCACAGTGGACACAACCACATAAGGCTGACCTGAATGTTCAAAAACAATCAAGAGTTTATAAAACAGTCCAACCTTCGGTAGAAACTAAAGACCCGTTTACACGCAAAGATAATTTCAAACGGTTGAAAGTTTCAGCGATCTTTTTGTATAAAGTGTTAATGGCCACTGATGGCCATTAAAACTTTAACACCTTCATTTGTGTGTAAAATGGCCTTTAGGAGCTGTTTACAGAGCCCAGCAAGTAATTAATCACCCACCCAGCTGTGCATACAGCTGCATTGTTCTCGTCGCAGATGCCGGCAAAATACAGTGTATCGCTCAAATTCGGTTGTTTGATCAAATTGTTGCGTGTAAATGGGCCTTTAGCGTATTAGCATAGGCTGAGAGGCGTGCACTGGGTAACCACTTGAAGTCAGCATTTCAGAGGGCTCCTGTTCCTCAGCATAGCTGAGATGACCAGGCGTCAGCACTGATTCCTGCAATCTCAAAAACCAGGTGTAGCCTAAATTTGAAGGACACTCACAGCATCTATTTCTTTGTTAGATCACTGAAAACCTAAAAACTTTTTTATGGGAACCATTTAAATATGCTTCACGCCGTCCGCCGGTGTTCTGTTCATTCCATCTCAGAACGTCCATCTATTAGGTCCAGTGCTGGTAGGAAACAGCCACTTCTAGTGGACTGATTGCTATCAGCTGGTGTGTACAATAGAAGGTATCACTCAGCCACTTGCATACAAAAGGATTTGGATGACGGGAATGAGCTACTGAGCATGTGGCACCGCCACAAGGTGGATATCCTAAGAGGGAATCAAAAAAACACTAGGGGGCGCCATAACCAATATGTAACAGCAATATCTAGACATTTCCAATTGAAAACGTGTGTTTTGCATGAGCTAACGCAGAAATGTAAAAGGGCGTATTTCAGATTGTAGTTCTTTTCGGTATGTGCCTGTTCATTTTAAAATGTTTATGTTTTCAATTTTAGATATCGACTTGAATGATTATTTATTAGAATTCTTAGAGAAAATGAATTTTGAGACTGTCCTTTATGCTGTACGGACAATGCGATTGCCAGAGCCTATAATTGACGCCATTCAGCGTGATCACAGAGATGACACTAAAGAGCAAAAGTATCAGCTGCTGAAGGTGTGGTATGAAAGACGTGGGAGCAAAGGAGCGTTTCCAGAACTTATTAGCACACTTCAAAGCAATAAAAAACAAGTTGCTGAAGAACTAATACAAATCGTTAAAAGCCACAGACAGCAAAGTTAGGGTTAATGAGTCATCTCTGTTATCCTCAGGGAACGTTTTATTAAAACTGGATAAGGTTTGAGTTGGCTCTTACCGACATGTTTCCATTAGACCATTATATTGTTTTCCTCATTTCTCCATGTGTCTATCCATTCTAAACTGTAAGTATCTAAACTAACTTCAAGAATGGAGATAAGGTTTACATGTAGATGCATTGCTTCCAGAATCTGTATATCCGATGATTTCTGCTTGTGTTAGCCCTGCATTATTTGGTTTGGACATAAGAGGCCTCCGATCAACAGCGTGTAGTCAGGAGAAGAAGCAAATGAGAAGATGAAACAATGCCTCTACAGCACCACTAGAATAGATTTTTACACTTTTGAGGGTTATTATGGTTCATAACTGACTCATAAAAGCAGTCAAAAACTGAAGTCGGCAGTTTAAAGGGCGAGGCTCTAGCAAAGTATGTGTTACCTGTGCAAGTTTGTTAAAAGATCATTGTCAGCATTAGCATTTAGCAATTGTATCTGTTCACATGTACATTTGGGATAGTGTAACTGTATTGTAACTATACTATAGTTATAATTGAATGACAGCCTCGCGGTGTCTGCTCATAATAAGCTTGTGCTACAGTGTGTTTTTCATACTTTTTCATTAATAAAGATCTTCAGAGGAGGAGGTGAATCTTGAAACACCACTTGTCTGTTTCACGCAGTTTTTTTTCTCAAATTTGGCATACTTGATTGATAATCTGATCATCTAAATTAAGTGATTACTCCAACGCCACCTATTAGAAGGCATTGTTTCATCTTCACATTTGCATAAACTTCCCAGAGGAGAATGCCTTGTCTTATAAAGGCCCATTTAGAAGGGGTGAGTGTCAGGCAAACGATGCCGAACACTCGTACCTGCACATACTAGCACCCATGCTGCTGTACAGGCGCTAGTATCACTGGCTCACAGCAGGGAGGCTGCAGGAGATTTCATTCTTGCTCTCCCCTGCCCCTCTCCATTGACATAGCATAGTGGCTGTTCAGTACTGAATGCCTGCTATTTACACTGAGCGATCAGCGATCTGCTCATCTCCCATCGTTTCTGCTGCATAAACATACTGAATGGTTGCTATGTTATGTCAATGGAGAAGGGAGAGCGAGAAGTGAAATCTCATGCAGCCTCCCCCCTGTGAGCCAGCGATACTAGCGCCTGTGCAGCAGCATGGGTGCTAGTATGTGCAGGGATGAGTGTCGGGCATGGTTTGCTCGACAATCGTCCTGTCTAAATGGGCCTTAAGTCTCATCACTAGGTGCTCTCCCTAAGGTAAAAATAAACATACTCCTCCTGACCTACATCATAAGAAGAAATCACTTAAAATATTAGACAATCGCATTACTTAAAGGGATTATCTTAAAAAAAACAGGCGCCTACTGATCTGCTGAACACTGTGCGTCCGGTCTCTGGAACCTCTAGCAATCAGCTGTTATTGCTGGGGAAAACCTCATTGGCCATACAAGAGAAGAAGTGAAGCATTACACTGTATGTAGTAGTGGATATCAGTTCGCCTTGCACTGACTTACTGATGAGCTTGTGTTTACACACAGGAGCCGATCTGAACAAGCAGAGCTACAGTATAAAATCATGGGGAAGACACAAAGAAGCAGGAATATGACAGGGAGTTGATTTCAGACTACCTCGATCTCCTATTAGACAGTGCAGCTAATCACAGTTTTGGAGTTATGGGGCAAAGGCAAAGTACCGCAAGCATCCAATAATTAAAAATATATATAGATGTAACTGGTGCATTGTGATAACTCAATTGCAGTTGAAGTGGCCCTCTGGTTTTGTGACAAAATATTGTCCCAGGACTGGAGGTTAAGGGGGTTTATTATCTGCAGTTGTTCTTCTCTGACGTCCATCCAATCCACTGGTTTCAGCCATTCAATATGGCTTCAGCAATTTTCTAACTACTTTAATGTGCACTGTGCTCTGCTCTCTGATAGGTTAGTGCTGCTCACATGAGCAGCTCTGAGCAATTAGAGAGCAAATATACTGCATTGATAGTCTAACACTACCAATACATTGTAGGGATTAGGTAGTCTGAAGATTGTGTTGGCCATCTTATCCCTTGGAGGGACAGTAGAGAAAAACATCTGCAGATAATATACCCCCATCCCTGTACATAGTTTTGTCTAGAAAGGTAAAGTTAATGTTTGCTACATCTGTGAAGCATTACCCATACACACAGACTTACATATATGAACATATATTGCAATAGAAAAATTAGATTTCCACCTCACCCAAGAGTTACATTTACTAGTTCGAGACTGCAGTTTATGGTTAGTATGTCATTTAATGGGTTCTCTCCTCATAAACAACCCCTTTCATATTACAGCTGCAGGTTTGGCCCCAAGTTGACTAGGTAGTGCTTCCTGGGAAGTGTAGTATTACACGGTGGCCATTACAGAACAGCATGATTCTCTGTATTAAAGTGCAATCCCAAGCAAGGAGCCCCTCCTCTATGATGCTCGTAAGGCACATGAACCAGGTTGTCTCTTATAGGGGGGTCCCGCTAAATAAGCATGTAATTTTAGCATACTACTCAGGCGATTCGCTGCTCATGACCAAGTCGCTGCGTCTACATTTTGCATACATGAAGTGTAGTGTGTTTTAAGTAAAAGTGTAAGTTTACATTTGTAACATTATATAATGTAATTTAAATTAAATTAAATAAAAAAATTTGTCTAAATACTGGAGATCTCTACTCATTATGTGGAATATACTTGATGTACAAGTTCAGCAAGCATTGACAAACTTATTAGGCCCCATTCACATCTACATCGGGACTCTTTTAGGGCTTTCCATTTTTCTCTTCCATTTTTTGTAATTGAGAAACTAAAGTTAAACGGATATAAACGGATCAGTTTTTTCCCTGTTGATTTTGATGGGTTTTTTTCTTTAAAAAAAAAAGTAAAGCCAGACTAAAGTACTGAACTACTAAGGTGAGCAGGGAATCTCAAAATTCCTGGGATTCTGTATTTTTTTTCTAGCCCTGCTTTGACTTCACCTCCAAATAACTTTCACTTGTCTAAGACACTTAGTTCAATGTATAAAAGTAGCATGTGTCTTTTGTACCTTAGAATATGCAGGAGAATTCCTTAACCCTTTCCAATCCATTTATTTTCTCTCACCCATTCTCCCCAGCTCCAAATAAATTGGAGCTGGGGAGAATGGGTGAGAAAAAATAGATTTTCCCTGCACCCTCCTGAACTTACAGAGTTCAGGAGGGTGCAGGTGCTCACTGCACTGTGGGGGGGCCTGCTTACCTGTCCGGCGTCTTGCGCATTCTCCTTCTGCCTCCCGGCACGGCGATCATGTGACCGCTGGGGTCAGGTGGCACCTGGCGGTCACATGATCGCCGGGCCGGGAGACAGAAGGAGAATGCGCAAGACGCCGGACAGGTAAGCAGGCCCCCCCATGGTGCAGGCTTCCGGCTCGGCGTTCATGTGACCGCCGGGGGTCAGGTAACACCGGCGGTCACATGATTGCTGGCCGGAATCTCTATGCATTGCATAGCGCTAATTGAGCGCTATGTAATGTGTAAAGGAGAGGGCAGAAAGGGTTAAAAACCCTTTCTGCCTTCTCCTCGGGGGTCCTCGATGAGGACCAGTGCAGGAGTGTATCTGTACACGATGTGTCTGATGAACGGGTGCAGATCCACTCCTGCACTGCAGTGTCGGGCCTGCCCCGACATCGGAGCTGTGGAGGGAAATTATGATGTCGGGGCAGGCCCGACATTGGACTGGAAAGGGTTAATACACAGAAGCCAAAAAATTACCTCATACAAGCAGTGTGCAGGGCATCATAACACTGCAGAACTAACACAGCGATGCAGAACTTTAACAGCAATTAAGTCCAATAAGTAAAGCCACATTTACATGCAAAGATGATCGCTCAAAATGTGTTCAAAAGATAACAATGTGATTAGCGCTGCCATGGAGAATCACAATGTGTGGTCCCTGCTATCAGCTGGTCGGCTGAACAATGGTTTTTATGCTGAACTAAAAATCATCGTTTGGCCGGAAAAGGAAACAATGGTAGCATTTGCATACAACAATTATTGCTCAAAAGGCATAATTTGAATGAATTTTTAGCGATATAATCGTTGCATGTAAATGGGGCTTTAGGCAACTTGACTGTAGTGGAATGGCCAATCTGTCGCAGCAAAGCCGGCGCTGCGGTGCGGATTCCCTGGCCGCAGCATGTCATTTTTTTTCCCCGTTATGGCCACGCTCTCTTCTATGGGAGTGCCGGCCATAACGGAAAAGCATGCGGCCAGGCCGCTCCAAAACCTGCGGTGGGGTTTGAAGCAGCGCTTTCCCGGAGGAAATCTTGCATTTTTTAGCTGCGGCCAATCCGTGAGATTTTCACCGGGACTACGTCCCATGTGCCCCCAGCCTAAGGGTGCTGTAGTGTTCACCTGAGCACTGTGCCCCTTCAGCTGATTTTGTGCTTTTTAGTTCCTCCCGGCAGCTGAAGACGGTATGGGAGACGTAAAGCTGAGAGAAAAAATGTTGAAGATAACCATTCACGTCAATGCAAAAATTATACTAGTTCCAAAGGGTTCAATCACTTTTTCTTGCAACTACCATCTCCTCCTGCTGGTCTCCGCCGTTGTGGCAGACTACCGGCTCCTCCTGCACGCCGACAGAGGAGTTCTTAATGGTAGCGGGGCTTGAATACTCCACCTTTAGCAAGCTAATGTTCTGATTGGTTAATCGAATGCCACGTCAGCCAATGAGAGCCGCCGCTCGATTAACCAATCACAGCCATTCAATGAATGACATCATCGAATGGCTGTGATTGGTTTAGGGCTTATTGTTGAAGGAGGGCTTAAATTTCAAGACTCCCGACCCCCCCCCCCCCCCCCGAGAATCTGGGTAGGGCTTATTATTGGGGAAACACGGTAGTTATGCTAATCTTTATATTGGGGCATTTGAACAACAGATATAAGAACCCCTTGTTATGTTTTACAAAAGATTCATTGATGATATTTTATTTATCTGGGATGATAACTATTCAGAATTTGTTTTAAAATTGATAACTATAACTCACAGAAAACCCTTACAAAAGAATAGCTTAAAACAGTGTTTTATTGATAAATAATTAAAACCATGGGGTGTAAAGGGACAAATACATATACATCTAGAATCTATGGTAAAAAAGAAACCATAATACAAAGATGAACAAACCCCAAAGATGTGAAAAGGGGATAACAAGGCTCTAATAGATGGTAGGGCCTAATAAAAGGGTAATGTAAGCTGGATAGACCCCCCACATAAATATCACCAGGCTAGCTAGTACCTCATTGTGGTGCCTGACCCCAGCCCTCAGAATAGAAGTTGAGGACTGTGGCCAAAGATCCACAACTAAGGAGCCAAAGATGTAAAGAACGCTTGATGATAAATGCTAAAGAGGCTGTCGATATGTTTTGCAGCCACGTCCTCGCAGCAAAGGCACTCAGTGCGATACAGAAGACGGATAAATTAGACCCACAGAGAGGTGCAGACTGAACAGTATACTACAAAACTATTGGATTGATGTTCCAACAGTATGTAGATGTATTGAATGCTCAAAAGGACCTTTAATGCTCCAAAGAATGATATTAGGATGCTTTGTTGAAAATGACAGAGCTCTCAATAATCCAATTTTAAAATTAAAACTCACCGATTTTTTAGAAAGCTCGATGTGTTTCTCTGGCCATATGGACAGAACATCAGTAGCTTAAAGGGGTTGTCTCGCGAAAGCAAGTGGGGGTATACACTTCTGTATGGCCATATTAATGCACTTTGTAATATACATCGTGATTATCCTCCTGATTGGCTGGAATCGACACACGTGACGGGGCGGAGCTACGCGATGCCGCGTAGAAGGGGGCGGAGCCAGAACGCCGCTGCTGCTGAACCAAGCCGAACGCAGAAGACCCTTCTGCGCAAGCGCGTCTAATCGGGCGATTAGACGCTGAAGTTAGACGGAGCCATGGAAACAGGGACGCCAGCGCAGGGAAGGTAAGTGAATAACTTCTGTATGGCTCATATTAAATGCACGATGTATATTACAAAGTGCATTAATATGGCCATACAGAAGTGCTTAACCCCACTTGCTTTCGCGAGACAACCCCTTTAATGTGGTGAAAATACTCTGTAGGTAATGATGTGGTATTTGATTTCAGGTGGAGCCAAACCTCAGTCGTGTTAACCCACAACTGGGTAACTTCTAAGGAAAATGGAGAGCTCATAACATGTCTTTAAAAAGACACCTGGCTAGGACCAATCATCTCCATTGACACCCTGGAGTTGCTAATATAAACCTGAGGCACAATCGCCTTGTATATACCGGAGAAGGCAGCTAGAGGGTGGTGAAAAACCTACCTGATTGGCTGGAATCGGCACACGTGACGGGGCGGAGCTACGAGGACCAGCTCTCCGGCACAAGCGGCCCCATTCACCAGGAAGAAGACCGCACAGCGCAAGCGCATCTAAAAAAGCAAGAAGGCATCAGAATTAGACGGAGCCATGGCGATGGGGACGCTAGCAACGGAGCAGGTAAGTGAATAACTTCTGTATGGCTCATATTTAATGCACGATGTACATTACAAAGTGCATTAATATGGCCATACAGAAGTGTATAACCCCACTTGCTGCCGCGAGACAACCCCTTTAAATCCACCCTTTTGCCAAGTCAATAATAAAAAAATCTAAATGATAAAACAAACATACATATTTGGTATCGCCGTGTCCATAAAAGTCTGATTTTTAGTAATGCATTATGTATCCCGCATGGTGAACGTCGTCTGCAAATAAATAAATAAAGAACGGCAGAAATGCACTTTTTCAGTCACCCTGTCTTCTAGAAAAATAGAATAAAAAGCAATCAAAAAGTTGTATGTATTCCAAAATGATAGCAACGTAAATTACAGGACGTCCCGCCAAAAATGAGCCCTCACACAGCTACGTCGACAGAAAAATAAAAAAGTTATTGCGCGCAGAAGAAGGCGGCAGAAAATAATTAAAAAAAATTTAATGTCTTTGAAAAAAAATAAAAGTAGTACAGCAAAAAATAAAAAAACAGAATAAAGAATAAAGTTATCATGTCTTTTTTGCTGCAGTTTGTGTGCCGTAGAAACAAGAGGCACTGAAAGATGGCGGAATGTCATTTTTTTTCATTTTACTCCACTTAGAACTTTTAAAAAGTTTACAGTACATTATATGGTACATTAAATAGCACCATGATAAAATACATCTTGTTTCGCAAAAAACAAGCCCTCATACAGCGACGTCGATGGATAAATAAAGGAGTTATGATTTTTAAAAGGGGGGAGGAAAAAACGAAAATGGAAAAAAGTTTCTGAAGCCACACTACCAGCAGCCTTTCTTATGTTATGGATGGACAAGGCATCACTCTCCTTTTTCTATAACCAAGTCATTATTTTAGCGCCCCCTATCACCATATGTGTAATATCTAGATTTAACAGTTTGAAATTGTTTTGCTGCACAAAAGTTTAAATGATTGTGTGACTGACATCAGAGGTTATTTAATTTGTTCTGCATCTGTTACGATTTAGTTCTTTTGTGAATAGATTCCAGGGAATATACTTGAGCAAGGAGCGAGTTTAACATCTTGGCTCGTTCTCTTTTTTTAGGCTTCTAGAGCAATCAATTCTTCTCTAACTAAGGATTTGTATGCCACCCATATTACAGATTGAGACATCTCTGTCGTTGTTAGTGGTAAAATAGAACTTCGACTTTTCATTAAAGGAATTAATTGTAGTCTGGTCATCTAAAAGTGTTTCATTCAGTCTCTAAACACATTTCGTACTTTGTTAACTTGCTAAAATGAAGTGTTGCAAATATTGGAGCGCGATCTGAAATCGTTATGGCGTTTCAACTTTATGTACCACTTCCATGTGGTTGGAGGAAATAAGTAATCTAGCAGTTGGTACGAGTTGTGTACTGTTGAAAAATAAATATAGTCCTTAGAAGAAGCTTTATGTAACCTCCAGGTGTCTATCCGGCTAGAAAACTGGATTGCTTGATCAAATTTGGCTTAATTACTCTGTGAGTGAGCTGAGGAACCTGTTGAAATATCTATGAAGGGGTTTAGGGCAACCTTTAAATCGGTGTACACAATTCTCATACCTTCTGCGACTTCATTAAATTTTATTAGGACATTACTGATTCAATTTGTTTGTCATGAGTGAGGATCGTACAGGTTTGCCAAAGTAATTGCACTGTTCCTAAGTTTTCCTGAGTCTGACTGCACTATTACATGTTCAAAGGGAATCTGCTTGTTTACAGCTATACGGACTACTCTGGATGCTCCATGGAAACAACTATGAAAGCAGAATTGCGTTTTTGGGAGATTAGGGATTTTGCCAAATTTAAAATGAGTTACTAATCCCTCTGGTGAAGGAAGATGCCCAGCAAAGAGAGCATTTCTATTTCCAAGCTATAGCATTAAGCATGCTTCTTCTTAGGTTTAGGTGATTTGGATCTGCCAGCTTTGGTCCAAAGCTCCACCTTGGGTAACGAAGGTAACTCTGGGTTGGATAGTGGCAATGGAAGCCATGAAGACACGTCCATTCCTGAGATCTTCAGAATTGTCTAAGCTTGGTCTAAATCAGATGGAGATGTAATTGTGCATTGTCTTCCATTCTTGGCAAAGGTTAGGCCAAATTGGAAAAGCCACCAAAAACATAATTTTATTACTCTTCAAGTAGTCGGTTAATGGCTTAGAGAGGCGTCTTTTATAAAGCGTGGAAGCAGCCAGGTCTTGGAACATAAGGATTTTAGTTCCTTCAAATTGAATATCTGAGTTTTCTCTAGCTGTAGTGTCAACATAGCTAAGTAACTCGCAAATAACATCTCGTGATGAGTCACCTTGTTTGGGTTGCAGCCTCGATCAATACATTCAATTATAATTGTGGCTGACCTTTCAGATCCAAAGATATGGCTTCTGGGAGTCTTTTTATTCTAATGGTTTTAGGCCGGTTTTTATTTTCTTGATCTTCAATGAGAGGTAAGGCTGTGTTTACCGAGTCCACATGAGCAGAAAGATTTTGTTGTACTGCTATATTAAAGTCTATTAGTGCAGATTGGTTATTCTCCAGTGTCTCAACCCTTTGTTCAATCTCTCTTAGGGCACATTCAGACGACCGTATATCGGCTGGGTTTTCACTCCCAGCCGATATATGGTGTCCCTCTCTGCAGGGGGAGGAGGCTGGAAGAGCCGAGAGCAGTGTACCTGAGCTCCCGCCCCCTCTTCTCCCCGTTACACTATTTGCAATGAGAGGAGGTGGGATGGGGCGGGGCTAGGTTTCGGGAATTAGCTCCGCCCCACCTCTCCTCATTGAAAATAGTGCAGGGGGGTGGAGAGGAGGCAGAGAGAGGGCGGGAGCTCAGAGCACTGCTCCCGGCTCTTCCAGCCTCCTCCCCCTGCAGAGAGAGATGCCGTATATCGGCTGGGCGTGAAAACCCAGCCGATATATGGTCGTCTGAATGCGCCCTTAACTTCATGTTTATGTTGCAAAGGTCCTGTTTGACCAGGTTGAGAGCTTGTGTTAATGTTCTTTTAAAGAAGCTTCTGGACAGTGCGGCAACATCTGAGCTCTCTGCAAATTCTGCAAAGTTTAGAGCCTCCTCCTCATCAGAGCCTTCTTGTTTATCAGTTTCTGCCAGTGACTCTGCAGTCGCCAAAACAGTGCATGCTGGGGATGTTAAAAGTTTCCTTTTCAGAAATGTATCCATTTCAACTTGTTCCTTCTTAGTGTTTTTAAGTTGCTAGAGGATCTTTTAGCTTATATTTGCCAATTTTTACCATATTGGCATGTGCTTGTGTAACTTTATTGAATGAGGAAGGATCAGTTTCACCCTGAAATTCGGACTGGCATTTAATCCTGTTTGTTTGGGCTCAGCATCTGATGCGAACAGTGTACTGTAGCAATATCTGATACGGCCCCTAGGTGGTAGAATAGGCCTATATGATGCGTGTGTTTATAGGAGGAATGTGGAACTCCCATATATGGAGTTCTAAAAAAAACGGTGTCGGCCCGCTGTCAGTGCTCTGGCCCGGTACGCATGCGCGTGATATGCTGTCATCGCAATACTTTGGTTGGACACGGTTCTGGCCAGCTTGAAGCTGATTGGAGCTAGGAGGACATGCCCCTGTGCAGGGTAGGTGGAGGGTGTGGTATTGAGCCTGTAAATGCATATGGTGTCCTTCTGGTCTAGTTTTAGACAGTAATAGCTATAGGATGACAGATTTGTGCTAATGCCAGCTGGCTTATATTTATAATCTCTGTCTCTATACTATTATTTTTCCCCCTTTGGTGAATTAATTGGGAGAAATAGTTGCTGCAGGTGCTGATCAATTAGTATGCGCATCCGTGCATCTAGGTTGTGCATATAAGAGGTTCTGCAGCAGCCTTTTCCCTAGGTCTGACCAGTTTTGAAATAACAGCAGATTCATTTGGATAGTATTGTACTAATTCCACCTGGTATAACATATTTATCTGTGGCTTTCATGCCACTAGTATATTCATATAGGGAGAATTTAATCACTGCTGTGGTCTATAAATTTATATGCGCATCCGTGTATTAAGGATGTGCATATAATAGACCTTACAGCGAATTTTCTCCTAAGGGTGGTTTTTGCTCATCAATCTATGTGAAAGCGCAATTATTATAAGGAACAAAATCAAAGTACCATTCAATAAAGTGTACTAGGTACTTTGATCAGTATATTTGCCCTTATTTGATAGGTGTTTTCCATCAACATATGAGAGAATGGGAATCAATTACAAATAGTAAGAGAGAATTGATGTGTTGATAACAGAATATATTTACCGCACATTAATAATAAGTGTGGGATGAATATTCAATGGGATATAAGCCAGTTGGTATTGATCTGGTTTATTTCTGTGCCTCAATAAATTAACTAGCAGGGTTATACTACCCCGGTTGTTTTGATATCCCTGAGTCTATATTGACTTATGTGGCACAGATTCATCTCTCTTACATTTGAGTGGTTTTATTTTAATGTAAATATAAATACAGGCCTTCTATTTTTAAGATTTAGTAATAAAGGTTATATTTTAGTTTCTAGTTCCTTCTGGTGATTTGAAATTTGGACTGGCATTCATTTAATCCTGTTTGTTTGGCCTCGGAATCTGGTGTGAACAGTGTACTGTAGCAATATCTGATATGGCCCCTAGGTGGTAGAATAGGCCTATATGATGCGTGTGTTTATAGGAGGAATGTGGAAGTCCCATATATGGAGTTCTAAAAAAAACTGAAGTACAAGTCTTGTAAAAAAAAACCTCTTCCTAAAGATTGTAGCAGAACTCAAAAAATTCAGGCTCGGCCCTAGTAAAAATTTCAGTTTTTTCTTAAAATCACCTGCCTCCCAACTTAGCTCCAGCAATTTAGTATCAGAGTATCCCCTTGTATTTATGAGGGCTACTGAAACTATACAGCCTGGGGCCTAGAGTGCATAGGCAGAGTGCTGGTGGACCAGTAAGGGTTCCTGTCCACGGGTGATAGTTCATTGCGTTACCATTGCGCGGCGATAATCCAGCCATGTGTAACGCAGTGAACGCTTTCCATAGCGTTGCTACTGAAAGCGCAGCCCCGCTGTCCACGAGCGGAGAATCATAGCGATTCTCCGCTCGCAGGAATTCCAATCGCGGCATGCCATGATTCTCCGTGGTGAGCCCATCTGGCAGATAGGCTCACCGCAGAGAACTGACAGCGCTTCCCCCCTGCTCCCCCATGGCGGAATATCGCTAGCGATATTTCGTCACGCCTGTGGACTGGGTGTCAGGGATTTATTTGTGGTCCATGGTGTAATCAATAGGAATGTTTGCACCCATCCAGATTTATGTTCAGAGATTGTGCGCACAATGTAAGAGATCACACGGAGACAAGACTGTCAGTGTAGAAAGTCTTCCTGACTGTTTATTAGTAGGTGTATAGCATCTTATATAGCATGATGAGTTAATTGTCCTTTATGGGCAGCAGGAAGCCATACGTGGTTGGGAATCAAAGCATGGGATTGGGTGGTCCAAATATGGTCTTTTTCCATCCGTCCTGCGTGAGTTGCTGTCGTCATGGACATCCGACATCACGTGGTTTCAGGTGCAAAATCAGCGCCATCTTTCCGTGCTCGATGGAGGGGGCAGGGGTGGGAATGAGCAATGTGTCTTCAAATGACACCTGAGGGTTATGTGGGGGTAAAAAATGGGCCCTGACGTTATGAGTGTGTGTTTCTATCAAGCTGCATATTCTGATAAAGGTTAGCAGAACAGGATGTGGCCGGCGCATTCTATTCTGCTGGATATGATAGTACAATAGACATCTCACCTTGTGTGTGTGTATAGAGATATATATATATATATATATATATATCCTCCATAAGGGGGCCTAAAGGGGAGATGAAGAGTATCTGTTAATTAGCTGTGGAGCTTAATGGAGCTGACAGTGTCCTTGGTGCTGGAACAGGTATCTTTCAGCTGCAGGATGGATCACGGGCCAGAAAGTGTGCTGCTTGGAGTCATTCTTCTGGATCCAAGATGACGACCAAAGGGGAACCGCATCTCTTCTGGAGCTGCAGAAACACTTTAGTGGGATGTGAGGCATCTGATCTGTCACTCCAAGCACTGTTACCCCCATCCATGTTAGCTTAAAAATGCAAGAGCCTCTCAAGAGGATTCTGCCTGCTAGATTGTCAATGCCGCGCTCACGCTCGGTCGAGCCATCAGGAAAACCTAGGGTCACCACTAGTAAGTAGGCCTTAACAGGCTGTGATGTTCTAAAGCACCGGCAGCGTAGGAAGCCCCTCAAAGTGGTCTGCGGCACACAATGAGAGCAGCAGGAAAGGGAAGATGTTTGGAGGCCAATATAATGCAGGCTGGAGTCAGATTAATAAAATCTGCTCAGAGTTCATCTATTCACGTAGCCAGCCAAGCCACGCTCCCCCCGAGGTGGCGTTTATAATGTACCGTATATACTCCAGTATTAGCTGACCCGAGTATAAGCCGAGTCAATAAGTTTTACCACAAAAAACTGATAAATCTTATTTACTCAAGTGTAAGCCTAGCTATACTCGAGTATATACTAAGCGCTGTGATTGGATCAAGCGCCGGCCAATCACAGCCGGCGCTTGATAAACCAATCACAGCCATTCAGTGATGTCATTCACTGAATTGCTGTTAATGATCGAGCGCCAGTTGGGATTGGCTGGCGCTTGATCCAATCACAGTGCTGACAGCGGGGAAATTCTGAAGCAGATTGCCACACCACGGGGGAGAGCATCACGATGGGGACACAGACGCTGGCTGAGAGGTGAGTATTGTGTTTTTTTTTTTTTGTTTTTTTTTTAACCTCACTCGAGTATAAGCCGAGGAGGGCTTTTTCAGCACAATTTTTGTGTGCAGAAAAACTTGGCTTATACTTGAGTATATACGGTAATTCAAATGTAACAAGATGTCATATTAGTTTAAAAGGGGACACAAGGTAGCATTTATAATGTAAAAGGGGTACAAAGTGGCATTTTATGTCAAAGGGGGCACAAAGTGGCATTATTTCTAAAAGACAGCAAGAGAGGGTATTATTACTGAGTGGAGGCATAAAGAAGGCATTATTACTAAGTGGGGACAATTTTACTGTGTATGTGGCCTCTAAAGGGAGCAAAAAAATGTGGATCCTCTTACTGTGTCTAGTATCACGGGTGGCATTATTAATATTTGGGACATTGCAGATAGTGATATTGTGTATAGGTATAGAAACAGAAGAGAGAATCCTGGAAAAATTAGGAGCAAAAGATGTTTGCATGTTAATCTGCAGTAGTCATGGTGGTTTGGACTAAATTGAGAAAAAAGGGGAAATTCAATTAATCCAATTAGACAGAAAGTCACCTGTGATCACTGGAGGTAACTACACCGTAATCAATTATACATTCTGCGGAGTGTCCCTATGGTATATATGGTCACTGTACAGGCATAATATTGGTCTTTGTATAGGGTTTTTTTCTGTAACAATATGGTGGTATTCTGTCATTATTTGGTGGTAATACAGTATGTGATCATGGTCAGGCAGTATTATTTGGCCCTTAATATTGGTAATACTGATTTTGGTATAGTGGGCTTGATTCAGTGCAAGTATGGAGGTAATATGAATGATAATAGTATTTGCATCTTGTATATAGGGTAGGTGATATTATTTTAGTGTCTGCTCTGTAGTAACACCTAAGTGCCTTGCTATTTGTTACACTATTTTATAGCCCGTAAAGGGAAGGTCATGCTAGTGCTTTTTTTCTCTTTCATTATACGGTAGTCGGCCAGGAAGTGAGCCCTTACTTGAACTTTTACATGGGATGGGGCTAAAAAATGTTCATACTCAAGGGGAGTGGTGGATGTATGCAATCAGAATTTTGCTAGGAGCTCCAGCCTTTTCCATTAGATATATATATATATAATTTATATTTATTACACACATTGTAAAAAAAAAAATCGAGCAACTATAAGGAGTTTTTGGAATCGAATGAAACATTCTATGTAATTGTAACGCTGATATAAGTAAGTGATTACAATATCAGAGCAAAAGGATAATTTATTACGGAAAATTGAGTAATAAATTATCCTTTTGCTCTGATATTGTAATCACTTACTTATATCAGCGTTACAATTACATAGAATGTTTCATTCGATTTCAAAAACTCCTTATAGTTGCTCGATTTTTTTTTTTACAATGTGTGTAATAAATATAAATTTTATATATATATATATATATATATATATATATATCTAATGGAAAAGGCTGGAGCTCCTAGCAAAATTCTGATTGCATACATCCACCACTCCCCTTGAGTATGAACATTTTTTAGCCCCATCCCATGTAAAAGTTCAAGTAAGGGCTCACTTGCTGGCCGACTACCGTATAATGAAAGATAAAAAAAAGCACTAGCATGACCTTACCTTTATGGATGCATACAGGTTCTGTATGGTATACTGTGGCATGTCGCTCCACATTTGCTGTAATTGAACTTTTAGATCATGCAAATCCATAGGCTATCGAAGCTGGCATCTGAGTCAGTCCCATACATGTTCGATGGTTGATAAATCTGGCGATCGGGCAGCCACGGAAGTGTGACAATGTTGTGGAGGTATTCTTGTGACCCCCTTGTGCGTGCGGCTGAGCATTATCCTGCTGGGAAATGCCTCTTGGAAGCTGCCATGAGAGGAACACATGTGGCTGCACGATGTCCTGAACATATCTTTGAGCTGTCATTGTCCCTCGTACCACTACTAGGGGTGCCTGACTGTCGTATATGATGCCCCCAGATCATCTCACCAGCAGTGGGGGGAGTGTGCTGCTCCACAGCAAAGGCAGGATTGAGGCGCTCACCTTGAGGTCTCCAGACATGAACACGACCGTCGTCAGTGCCCAAACTAAACCTGGATTAATCACAGAAGACAATCTGGTTCCACTTCATAACAGTCCAATTTCATCGTTCACAACACCACGGCAAATGGAGGTGATGGTGGGTTGGTATCAAAGGCAGTACAAATAGGTGCTGGTGTATTATGTCGCCACTGAAAGTAAGGGGTGGCAACATAATACAGCTGTCAAAAATAGCAACTAACGCCTCCAGCTGCAGATTGGCTGGGGACGTGTTCAATCCCCAGGAGCAGTGCTGACAGTGGGAGTTACAAGCTAGAGGCAGGACAACAGGACCATAGATCCAAGGGCAGGAGTACAGCACCCATACTGGGACCACAGGCAGAGCCACAGGCAGGAGCACAGCGCCGATGCTTGGACCACACCTGCACTGTGAAGTCTATAAGTGAACTGCCTTGTAATTATTGTTTACAGTTTTCAAGTGTTCCTATGGACCCATGGTACAAAAAAAAACTGCCTGAGACTGCATTTATTCTCCGCCGAGGGTCATACCGGTGTGTGAAGGAACGGTGGCGTCACCCGTGACAACTACAACCCCCATTATCCTGTGTAATTGGCATTCCCAATCCTAGGGGTGTCTTTGGTGGCCTGCAGTGATGCCTAGTCCTTCTCGGAGGGACACACGCAGCCAAGGCCAGAGTAAGTGCCACCGTAACACGACAGCCCTATACCCTCCCAGCTCCCCATGTATGTCAGGTGTCCAGGGTCTCCCTATGGGATGCAGCAATGCCATCATAGAGGCATCTAGTTGTCAACAAGCAGAAAAAAAGACCCAGTAGACACAAGTAGTTTCTAAAAAGCCTTTTATTTTAACAAATATTTTAATGAGTTTTGTCAAAAAGAAAAGAGAAAAATTCTAGTACAAAATGTAAAGTTTACAGTCCACAATATAAGTAGTGGATAATAGAGTGAGATAGGAAGGTGACTACATTATCAATATACATTGCAGAACATTTGTAGCACACATTGGTTATGGTTAGGACAGTCTAAAGCCCTTTTTACATGGACGAGTGTCGGGCAAATGATTCCGATGCTCACCCCTGTGTATACTCTGTTACACAGGAGCGAGTATCACTGGCTAGCTCACAGAGCAACCAGCAGGGTGGCTGGGGGAGATTTCACTCCTCGCTCTCCCCTGCCCCTCTCCATTCACTGTAAGCAGCGGACGTTCAGTGCTGAACGGCGGCTGTTTACACTGAACGATCAGGATTTTTTAAGCATGCTTAAAACTAATACATATCAAATATGTAATAGTGAACCAATTTGTTTGTGGCGTCTCCAACAAGTGCTGAAGTGTTGTGGTTACATTTCGGCTAAATGATAGGGGTTCAGGTACCATTTATTTAAATGTTTTCTATTAGTTTCTAAGTGATTTGCACAATGAGAGGTTTTGAGATTAAGGTGATATGCCAGTGATCACTGATTTGCATTGAAAGAGTCTTGGGACATCTTTTTCCCAATTGTTGTGAAAAGGAAGGGCAAGTGGAGGTGAGTGCTATATGGGCTTTAGTAATGCCTTTAGTCAGTTTCCCAAAGTTATATAGGAACAGTTTGCACTTTGTGAGAAAAGGAAATGTCATAATTGAAGAGCTTAAGAAAATTATGTGGCAATTGAAATGATTCATACAATTGTGTGAAAGATTTTAAAATTAATACTTCAAATAAGTCCTCTACTTGAGAAATACCTCTGATTTAACAAGCATTAAGATTTATATCTGGGATTAGTAATTGGATCACCTCCAGGTGCATTTTAAATATTTGAAGGGGAGGAAGTTGGAAAGAAAGGACATATTTTTCCAAATATATAGAGTGGCAGATATTGTAGGGGAAGCAGATGTGGGACATTTATTTAGTTAATCTAGTGACCCATAAGAGGTTTGAGAGTTTGGGGTACCCAGTAATATTAGATTCAATATGGATCCAATGCTTGGAAAGGTCATTCAGCCCCCAGCTTTTTAGTTGATCGGGGAACAAAGAATAATAATTTTTTTTTTCTACAAGGACATCCTAGGCTTCCTTTCGAGGGATGGAGGTATAATACCTTGGTTAATACTTGAACCTTTTGGTTGCGCTAAATTAAACACATTAGAGTTTGTATTCTATTCAGGATAGTATTGGGTATAATTACAGGGAGGTTGCAAAATAGATATTAGATTTTGGGGGGTAATAACATTTTGACAATAGTGATATGACCTATCCAAGAGACCCATAAGTAAGTGTACTTTTTGATATCTTTTTCCAGGAATAACATATCAGGACTGGGGTCCAGGATACTGGGGGTCCCTAAAAAAAAACTAACAAGCCCTATCACTACATACTTGCCCCCCTGGGCTAAGCCCCAGGGTGACAACTTGGTGACGGTCCCTACACTCACTAAGGAAGGGGATACGAGGACTAACGGACTAACAGACAGACAGGCACTGGAACAAAACAACAGCAAAGCGAGTCAGACTTTCCAGGTCGGCAACGAGAGGGTACATGGTACAAGAAAGTCAGGCAAGGCAACGTCAGGTCCAAAAGCAGAAAATCAAAATCAAGGGTCAAAACACGAGGTACGCTGGTGTAACAGGAAGACCAAACAAACAGTGGCACTGGTATGCAAACACAAGCAGTTTTAAATGCTGTCAGAGCTTCCGCCCCAGCAGCTGATTGGGGCGGGAGTCTGACCGCAACAGAATATCACACAGGTGGAGCTGGGGAACAGCCCCAAGCCCTGCAAGATAGGCGAGGCCCAGGATGCGAGCCTGGTTGCCATGGCGCCCGTAGCATCCCTAACAACCCGGCGGCAAGGAGGAGCACGGCGGCCAGGGGAGTTAACCAGGACCAGGGTTCCCCTGTGCCACACGGGAGACACTTGCGTGATAGGACCGGCAGTGAGGACATAGAAGACCTGCGAGCCGCCGGTCCTGACATAATAGTAGAGCTTTGAAATGAATAGTTCCCAGTTGACTAGTAGGAAATGTTAAAATGATGCCCAAATAGGGAATTTGCCTATCTGACCATTTGTAAGGGTAGACATTTTGCAGCTTTGCTTGAGTAGTTCCAGGAATTCCCATATCGAGGATTAAAGACTTAGAGGCATCAATCTTATAGTAGCTTACCAAGCTACATTTCTCCATAATTTCTGATATTGTGCTAAGGGAGGATTCTGGGGATGTTAAGTTAAGGATAACATCATCCGTAAAATGACCCATGCGATGTTCAGTATTTCCTCTGGTAATGCCAGATATGTCTGGGGATGAGCAAATAATATGGGCGAAGGACTCCATCACTAAAGTAAATATTATCAGTGACAGTGGGCATCCCTGACATGTGACAACAATTTTAAGGGAACAAAGCATCATTTACAAGAGGGGCTTCCCAGTGAAGCTTATTATTACAAATACATGGAACTAAATTCTTTGCACAGTCTCCGGAGAAAGCCTTACAACTCTGCTCCATTTGAGATATTAATTGGATTGGGAATTGAGACAGATGCGTATACCTGGGCTGATGGAGTAGGCCATTATAGAAGAAATCATGGGACCACCAAAGCCAACCTTAGAAACACCTCCTTGAGGAAACTCCAATATTCGCAGTTGAATGCCTTCACTGCATCCAGAGTGAGTAGCAGAGAAGGCCTTCTCTGGGTTGATACCGCGGAGATAATGTTGATAAATCGTCATCTCCCGTCAATTGTTTGGTATGCTTTGATGAATTCCACCTGATCTTTGTCAATTACATTTAGCATAACCTCTGAAAGTCTATTTGTAATATCTTGGCATATCATTTTGTCTGTATTTAAAAGGGAAATAGATCTGAAATTATGGTGGAAGTCTGGAGTTTTACCAGGTTTGGGCAGGGTAATAAGTGCTTTCAACATCTCTGATAGGGTACATCCGTTTGTGGCTATTTTGTAAAATACTCTTTTAGATAAGGGGCTAGGGTGAATCTATGGGGTTTGTAATACTCATTCATAAGGCCATCATGACCAGAGGATTTACTAGGTTTAGGAGTTTTGATAGCTTCCAGGACCTTAGTAGAATTAAATGGCTGGGATACGGCATTCAATTTAGTGGATAAATTTAGGTTATTCAAAAAGGAGGATACATCATTGTGCGTGGATTAAATAGGAGAATTTATCATCAAATGTATATTAGCTTACTAATACGTTAACAATAGCTTGGGGATCGAATATCTTAGTATGTGTAGCAACAGGAATACAGGGTATGTGGTTCAGCTGGGCGGGTTTTGTCTTGTTTCGCTAGTACAGCTCCTGGTTTGTTATCATGCCACTAAAATGCCATTTTCAATGTCCTCAAAGCTAGATCATGTTCGTAAATGTTCAGCTTTTAATGTTACTAATATAAAGCAAATATTTTTTTGGCTCTACCTGGAGATTGAAATTCAATCTATACAATGTACAAAGTTGTGTTTGCAAAGACAATAGTAAAGTGTTCCGGTGTTTTCTATCATGAGATGCTTGTTTTATAAAGGGACGTCTGCTAAGTGCTTTGTGGGCATACCACAGAGTGTAGTCAGAGACTTCACCGTTGTCATTCAGCTCGAAATAGCCTAGAAGTGATTGCAGTGAGGAGCGTATTTTGGATGTTTCTATATATATTTATTAAGACACCAAATCTTAGTGGGTGATTGATTAAATTGTTCATGATATGGTGTTGCTATAGGGGCATGGTCTGACCAGGATATAGTGCCTATCATTGTAGAAGTGTCATTATTCATAAGGTTTTTATCTATTAAAATTAAGATAAGATCAATATACCCTGTAAGGGCTCAGTCAGACGGGCGTTTTTTGCCGCGATTTGCGGATCGCATGACGGATGTGCATCCGCAAATCACGTGACCGGGGCCGAAAAATCGCCCCAAAAATCTGCCCCTAGCCGCGTTTCAATAAAAACGGGCTGGAGCTGTCCAGCGCATTGAATTCAATGGAGCTGGCAATACAGCCAGCTCCATTGAAAGCAATGCGCTGCAGGCGATCTCACAATGAATTTTCGGGAAGGGCTTAAAAATATAAGCCCTTCCCTGAAAATCATCCAAAAATGTGTAAAAAAAAAAATATATATATATACTCACCTGGTCCCGGCAGACGGAGTTCAGCCGCGGCCAGCGGCAGTTCTCCTGAACTGCTCTCTGTAGTATTCAGCAGCCGGGGCTTTAAAATCCCCGCCTGCTGAATGAGCTGCCTCTGATTGGTCACAGCCTGACCAATCAGAGGCAGCTCTCACTCACACCCATTCATGAATTCATGAATGGGTGAGTGAGTGCTGCCCCTGATTGGTCCCTGCGCTGCGATTTCTGTTCTATAATTTATTGGACGAGCACGTAAAAAGCGCTCATGTGTCCGATACCATTGCAAAGCAATGGTTTTATAAAATCGCCGGGCGCATGCGCATGAAAAAACACCCGTCTGACTGAGCCCTAAGGGAGCGAAAGAAAAGTATAATCGCATTCAGTTGGGTGTTGGAGAGCCAGATATTAAATACATTGTTTTTATTAAGAAGAGAGACAGTAGAGATTGGTTAATTTGGTGGTAGATGAGTCTATTGAGGGCCAAAGGGTTTTGTTAAAGTCACCCAGTAATTTAGGGAACCTACTATTGATTGGTTTATAATGTTTTAGCATTTTTTTGTATGTTGTCTAGAGTTGGGAGCATACACTGAAGCTATAGTGTATTTAGTATTATTAATGGCGTAAACCAAAATGACATATTAATAGTGATGAGCGAGCATACTCGCTAAGGGCAATTGCTCGAGCGAGCATTGCCCTTAGCGAGTACCTGCCCGCTCGAGAGAAAAGGTTCGGCTGCCGGCGGCGGGGGGAGAGCGGGGAGGAACGAAGGGGAGATCTCTCTCTCTCTCCCTCCAGCTCCCCCTGATCACTGCCGTAACTCGCCTGTCACCCGCGCTGTAAAAGCTAGTTAATGACAAACAATAATATAAAGTCAATATTGTGAGCCCTAAACAGAGGCTAGAGAAATCAACATTGAGATTAACAGGGTAAAGGTGTATGTATTGCCATAGTCCTGGCGGGGAACTGGATTTACCGGTTACCGGTTAATTACGTGACAGATATGGCAAATTAGGAGAAAGACATCCCATGTTTAAGAAAAGTTCTCACATTTACAGGAATGTTCATTCCAGTGTTTTGACAGTCTACTGAAGGTTATTTGAAACATCATTTACCGTAGGAGCTTCTTGACCATTGCTCTCGAAAAGATGGGGAATTTCTTTTCCCAGTTGATTAAGTGGAATCCTGTGAGATTCTTTGCAGAGCTGTAAGGCTTCCATTGGAGACTGTGCAAAGAATTTTGTTCCATTTTTGTAATAAGCTTCAGCAGGAGGCCCTCCTTGTATGTGATGTCTTGTTCTCTTACAATCTTGGTACTTGTTGCATATGCTTTCCTCCGCAGGAGCGTTGTTCTGGATAAACCTGCAAAGAGTGAGATACCTCTGAGAGACTTTTTAAAGGCCAATGGTGGAGCCACTTTTATGACTTCGGGTCACGAGACCGTTCATCTAATCACACCACAACTCTAATCATTTGCATATCTGCCTCTGATGTAACTGCATGCTGAATTTTGCAGCAGAACGACAACCTCTTTTAGGGGCGGGATTCTTTTTTTGCAAAGAGTGTATATATATATATATATATATATATATATATACATACATAATAAAAAAGATGAATTTTCCCGTTTTAAAACTCTCTTAACTCACGGTTAATGACAGCATTCTATGTCCACCTCTGCCGTACTACTTCTATTAGCGTAGGGCACAGGAAATGTTAAAACTGCTCTTTACAAGGTATGCTGGCTTTGTCCAGAATAGCAAAACAACATTAAAGGGGTTGTCTCGCGGCAGCAAGTGGGGTTATACACTTCTGTATGGCCTTATTAATGCACTTTGTAATATACATCGTGCATTAAATATGAGCCATACAGAAGTTATTCACTTACCTGCTCCGTTGCTGGCGTTCCCGTCGCCATGGATCCGTCTAATTCTGATGTCTTCTGGCGCTTTTAGACTCGCTTGCGCAGTCCGTGCTTCTGGCTGGTGAATGGGGCCGCTCGCGCCGGAGAGCAGGTCACCACGTCGTCATCGTAGCTCCGCCCCGTCACGTGTGCCGATTCCAGCCAATCAGGAGGCTGGAATCGGCAATAGAACGCACAGAGCCCATAGTGCACCATGGGAGAAGACCCGCGGTGCACCATGGGAGAAAACCGCAGTGCATCCCTGGGAAAGGACCGGCGGCCATCTTAGGGAGAAGATTTTTATAACTCCATATTTCGTCGGATCGGTGAGTAGCAAGCGGTTTAAAAAATGCTTTAAATTGCCATTTTATGCCAGGGGGGTGACAGGGGGAATGGGGTAATGTAAAATTTTGATGTTTGCCGTGAGACAACCCCTTTAAGGCCTGATTCACACATTTGTGCTGTGTATTTGTGCATCGGGCATTGCGTTTTTGCGCATGCCTGCGTTTTTCACTGTATTCTCTTGCTTTCAAATAGTGTGCATTTGCACCGTCAAAAAACATGCAATCCTGGCCCAAGCCATTGAAATGTCCAAATAGTGTAATTAGTTCCATATGTTCTATTTCCCTGCAGGAAAATAGAATATGCTACCTATTTTTTTGTGTGACGGAATTGGGCACCCAAAATATGCGCTTGTGAACAAACCCATTGAAATCAAAGGGCCCTATTTACTGCATATTGCGCACGCAAATGTTGTGTTCGCAAATATGGACGTGTGAATACATTTTTTAGAGAAAGCACTCTTTGGTTGTTCTCTGACTGTTTTACCATCCTCAGAATTAGCGACAGGTTCCCTTTATTGTTATTTTAACCATTGTAATGTGCAGCAGGTAACCTTCATCGACACAGAGAATTGCGATTTCAGGTCCTTTTTTTACATTATTTTTTACTGTTGTTTGTTTATCAAATTTCTGGAACCCCAAAGCGACTTTTTTTTGCTTTACACTTAACATCGCATTGCATTTAATATGGCAACAGTGCCATATTGTGAGAGAACACGGCATACTGAATATATTGTAACACACCCTATTCCAAGGCATAGTTGTCTTTTTGTAAGGGAATGGATGTGTAAATGTCAACTTTGTAAAATTTTACAAGCTTCAGCTGCACAACAGTCGCAGTTTCTGTTATTGCCTTATTCTTTGTTTGTTGCTGAAACCATGAAACTGTTTAAAGATAGTAAAAGGTGAAATCTGATTACATGTCTGATCATAAAATTTACAAACATCAGTATTGGCCGCTGGAAATGATTCTCAATGTTCTTTTATCAATCTATACACAACTGATGCATGTGTACGACAGTCTGTACTCCATTTTTATGGGATACAAAAGTCGGAATTTTTTGCACACGTGCAAATTATAAATTTTTTGGTTTTTACACTGGGCCCTGACACTTTTTAAAAAGTTGGTGGGGCCTAGTATTAAGAGGCATGGCTGCCGTCAAACACAACAAATATATTAAGAGGTGCAAGACTCTTGATACATTTGTAGCAGGAATGCTGGTCCATAGTTTACAGAAACTGATGTATGAACTGTCGCTCTAAGTAAATATACCCCAACATGTCTACTTGTAATTAAATGGTGTTGGGATCCAATGGCAGAAATTTATGTGACCTCTATTATAATCCATGCTGCTAAACATCTGGCCAAAGGAAGAGTAAGGAGTTGAACTCAATAGTATTCACATAA